>NC_091285.1:228121836-228442800 GCF_032444005.1 Ranitomeya imitator
AAAAGAAACACAAGCAGAACTTAGCTTATGCAGGGAAGACAGGTCACAAGAACGATCCAGGAGAGAGCAAGACCAATACTGGAACATTGACTGGAGGCAAGGAACAAAGAACTAGGTGGAGTTAAATAGAGCAGCACCTAACGACTTAACCTCGTCACCTGAGAAAGGAAACTCAGAAGCCGCAGCCCCACTCACATCCACCAGAGGAAGCTCATGGACAGAACCAGCCGAAGTACCACTCATGACCACAGGAGGGAGCTTGACCACAGATTTCACAACAGTACCCCCCCCTTGAGGAGGGGTCACCAAACCCTCACCAGAGCCCCCAGGCCGACCAGAATGAGCCAAATGAAAGGCACGAACCAGATCGGCAGCATGAACATCAGAGGCAAAGACCCAGGAATTATCTTCCTGACCATAACCCTTCCACTTAACCAGGTACTGGAGTTTCCGTCTCGAAATACGAGAATCCAAAATCTTCTCCACTATATACTCCAACTCCCCCTCAACCAAAACCGGGGCAGGAGGATCAACGGATGGAACCACAGGTGCCACGTATCTCCGCAACAATGACCTATGGAATACATTATGGATGGAAAAAGAAGCTGGAAGGGTCAAACGAAAAGACACAGGATTAAGAACCTCAGAAATCCTATACGGACCAATGAAACGAGGCTTAAACTTAGGAGAGGAAACTTTCATAGGAATATAACGAGACGACAACCAAACCAAATCCCCAACACGAAGTCGGGGACCCACACAGCGCCTGCGGTTAGCGAAACGTTGAGCCTTCTCCTGGGACAATGTCAAATTGTCCACTACATGAGTCCAAGTCTGCTGCAACCTATCCACCACAGTATCCACACCAGGACAGTCCGAAGACTCAACCTGCCCTGAAGAGAAACGAGGATGGAAACCAGAATTGCAGAAAAACGGGGAAACCAAAGTAGCCGAGCTGGCCCGATTATTAAGGGCGAACTCAGCCAAAGGCAAAAAGGACACCCAATCATCCTGATCAGCAGAAACAAAACATCTCAGATATGTTTCCAAGGTCTGATTGGTTCGTTCAGTTTGGCCATTTGTCTGAGGATGGAAAGCTGAGGAAAAAGACAAATCAATGCCCATCCTAGCACAAAAGGCTCGCCAAAACCTCGAAACAAACTGGGAACCTCTGTCAGAAACGATGTTCTCCGGAATGCCATGTAAACGAACCACATGCTGGAAAAACAATGGCACCAAATCAGAGGAGGAAGGCAATTTAGACAAGGGTACCAAATGGACCATCTTAGAGAAGCGATCACAAACCACCCAAATGACCGACATCTTTTGAGAGACAGGGAGATCCGAAATAAAATCCATAGAGATATGTGTCCAGGGCCTCTTCGGGACCGGCAAGGGCAAAAGCAACCCACTGGCACGAGAACAGCAGGGCTTAGCCCGAGCACAAGTCCCACAGGACTGCACAAACGAACGCACATCCCGCGACAGAGACGGCCACCAAAAGGATCTAGCCACCAAATCTCTGGTACCAAAGATTCCAGGATGACCAGCCAACACCGAACAATGAACCTCAGAGATAACTCTACTCGTCCATTTATCAGGGACAAACAGTTTCTCCGCTGGGCAACGGTCAGGTCTATTAGCCTGAAATTTTTGCAGCACCTGCCGCAAATCAGGGGAGATGGCAGACAAAATTACCCCCTCTTTGAGAATACCCGCCGGCTCAGGCAAACCCGGAGAGTCGGGCACAAAACTCCTAGACAGGGCATCCGCCTTCACATTCTTAGAGCCTGGAAGGTACGAAACCACAAAGTCAAAACGGGAGAAAAACAGCGACCAACGAGCCTGTCTAGGATTCAACCGTTTGGCAGACTCGAGATAAGTCAAGTTCTTGTGATCAGTCAAGACCACCACGCGATGCTTAGCTCCTTCAAGCCAATGACGCCACTCCTCGAATGCCCACTTCATGGCCAGCAACTCTCGATTGCCAACATCATAATTACGCTCAGCAGGCGAAAACTTCCTGGAAAAGAAGGCACATGGTTTCATCACCGAGCCATCAGAACTTCTTTGCGACAAAAGAGCCCCTGCTCCAATCTCAGAAGCATCAACCTCGACCTGGAACGGGAGCGAAACATCTGGCTGGCACAACACAGGGGCAGAAGAAAAACGACGCTTTAACTCCTGAAAAGCTTCCACAGCAGCAGAAGACCAATTGACCACATCAGCACCTTTCTAGGTTAAATCAGTCAACGGTTTAGCAATACTAGAAAAATTATTGATGAAGCGACGATAAAAATTAGCAAAGCCCAGGAACTTTTGCAGACTCTTCCGAGATGTCGGCTGAGTCCAATCATAAATGGCCTGAACTTTAACAGGGTCCATCTCGATAGTAGAAGGGGAAAAAATGAAACCCAAAAATGAAACCTTCTGAACACCAAAGAGACACTTTGACCCCTTCACAAACAAAGAATTTGCATGCAGGACCTGGAACACCATTCTAACCTGCTTCACGTGAGACTCCCAATCATCCGAGAAGACCAAAATATCATCCAAGTATACAATCAGGAATTTATCCAGGTACTCTCGGAAGATGTCATGCATAAAGGACTGAAATTCTGATGGAGCATTGGAAAGCCCGAATGGCATAATCAGGTACTCAAAATGGCCCTCGGGCGTATTAAATGCGGTTTTCCATTCATCGCCCTGTTTAATACGCACAAGATTATACGCACCACGAAGATCTATCTTGGTGAACCAACTAGCCCCCTTAATCCGAGCAAACAAATCAGACAGCAGCGGCAAGGGGTACTGAAATTTGACTGTGATTTTATTTAGAAGGCGGTAATCAATACAAGGTCTCAACGAACCATCCTTCTTGGCCACAAAAAAGAACCCTGCTCCCAATGGCGACGACGACGGGCGAATATGACCCTTCTCCAAGGATTCCTTTACGTAACTCCGCATAGCGGCGTGCTCAGGCACAGACAAATTAAACAGTCGACCTTTAGGAAACTTACTACCAGGAATCAAATCGATAGCACAATCGCAATCCCTATGCGGAGGTAGGGCACTGGACTTGGGCTCATCAAATACATCCCGGTAATCCGACAAGAACTCTGGGACCTCAGAAGGGGTGGATGATGAAATAGACAGAAATGGAACATCACCATGTACCCCCTGACAACCCCAGCTGGACACAGACATAGATTTCCAATCCAATACTGGGTTATGGACTTGTAGCCATGGCAACCCCAACACGACCACATCATGCAGATTATTGGTAGAGCAGCTTAGTATACATTTTTTGCAAAAAACATATCAACCAAATACCCTGTTTTTTACATCTTTTACTAGCACTTGCGGATTACTGCAACATTTTTTCAAACTGAGTGTTTTTGGTTTTACTATTCTCTTTTGTGTCTTCAGGTTTCTTGGTGGTGTGTGAACATGATCATACAGACTTGTTCACTGTGCAAGTAGCCCATGTGTTCCTGTTTCCATAATTGTTCTCTTGTGTCTACAAGACTGGGGAGTTCCACCACTCCTCTTGGGCTATCTGCACAAAAGCTGTTCTACCCTGTATGCACACATGGATTTTTCCTCTCTGAACCCTGTTCACACAGGTTATATACAGATGATCAGGTTTTTAAATACATCAGATAGGGATTGCATACATTAGTTAGGACTGCTCTGATAAGGGTATACCGTGAAGATTGGTAGAGCAGCTTAGTATACATTTTTTGCAAAAAACGTATCAACCAAATACCGTTTTTTACATCTTTTACTAGCACTTGCGGATTACTGCAACATTTTTTCAAACTGAGTGTTTTTGGTTTTACTATTCTCTTTTGTGTCTTCAGGTTTCTTGGTGGTGTGTGAACATGATCATACAGACTTGTTCACTGTGCAAGTAGCCCATGTGTTCCTGTTTCCATAATTGTTCTCTTGTGTCTACAAGACTGGGGAGTTCCACCACTCCTCTTGGGCTATCTGCACAAAAGCTGTTCTACCCTGTATGCACACATGGATTTTTCCTCTCTGAACCCTGTTCACACAGGTTATATACAGATGATCAGGTTTTTAAAAACATCAGATAGGGATTGCATACATTAGTTAGGACTGCTCTGATAAGGGTATACCGTGAAGATTGGTAGAGCAGCAAAAAACGTATCAACCAAATACCCTGTTTTTTACATCTTTTACTAGCACTTGCGGATTACTGCAACATTTTTTCAAACTGAGTGTTTTTGGTTTTACTATTCTCTTTTGTGTCTTCATCATGCAGATTATGCAACACCAAAAAGCGAATATCCTCCTGATGCGCAGGAGCCATGCACATGGTCAGTTGGGTCCAGTACTGAGGCTTATTCTTTGCCAAAGGCGTAGCATCAATTCCTCTCAATGGAATAGGATACTGCAAGGGCTCCAAGAAAAACCCACAGCGCCTAGCAAACTCCAAGTCCATCAAATTCAGGGCAGCGCCTGAATCCACAAATGCAATGACAGAATAGGATGACAAAGAGCAGATCAAAGTAACGGACAAAAGAAATTTCGACTGTACAGTACCAATGGTGGCAGACCTAGCGAACCGCTTAGTGACTTAGGACAATCGGAGATAGCATGAGTGGAATCACCACAGTAAAAACACAGCCCATTCCGACGTCTGTGTTCTTGCCGTTCAGCTCTGGTCAAAGTCCTATCACATTGCATAGGCTCAGGTCTATGCTCAGATAATACCGCCAAATGGTGCACAGTTTTACGCTCACGTAAGCGTCGATCGATCTGAATGGCCAAAGACATAGACTCATTCAGACCAGCAGGCATAGGAAATCCCACCATGACATCCTTAAGGGCTTCAGAGAGACCCTTTCTGAAAATTGCTGCCAGCGCACATTCATTCCATTGAGTGAGCACAGACCACTTCCTAAACTTCTGACAATATATCTCTACCTCATCCTGACCCTGACACAGAGCCAGCAAATTTTTCTCTGCCTGATCCACTGAATTAGGTTCATCATAAAGCAATCCGAGCGCCAGAAAAAACGCATCAATATCACATAATGCAGGATCTCCTGGCGCAAGGGAAAATGCCCAGTCTTGAGGGTCGCCACGTAATAAAGAAATAATGATCTTAACTTGTTGAACTGGGTCACCAGAGGAGCGGGGTTTCAAAGGCAGAAACAGTTTACAATTATTTTTGAAACTCAGAAACTTAGCTCTATCTCCAGAAAACAAATCAGGAATAGGAATTCTAGGTTCTAACATAGAATTCTGAACCACAAAGTCTTGAATATTTTGTACTCTTGCAGTGAGATGATCCACACAAGAAGACAGACCTTTAATGTCCATCACTACACCTGTGTCCTGAACCACCCAAATGTCTAGGGGAAAAGAAAGACAAAACACAGTGCAGAGAAAAAAAAATGGTCTCAAAACTTCTCTTTTCCCTCTATTGAGAAGCATTAGTACTTTGGGCCTCCAGTACTGTTATGAACTGGTGATTTAGAACCACAATGGACCTGGTGGTTAAGAGCACACAAAGTGACCTGATAGTTACTAATAACATAGGACGAGCTCTGAGACGTGGGAACTCTGCTGACCGCAATCCCTAATCCTATCACACCAGACTAGAGGTAGCCGTGGAGCGCTCCTGACCAGACCTAGGCGCCTCGGGCACAGCCTGAGAAACTAGCTAGCCCTGAAGATAGAAAAATAAGCCTACCTTGCCTCAGAGAAATTCCCCAAAGGAAAAGGCAGCCCCCCACATATAATGACTGTGAGTAAAGATGAAAATACAAACACAGAGTTGAAATAGATTTAAGCAAAGTGAGGCCCGACTTACTGAATAGACCGAGGATAGGAAAGATAGCTTTGCGGTCAGCACAAAAACCTACAAACAACCACGCAGAGGGCGCAAAAAGACCCTCCGCACCGACTAACGGTACGGAGGTGCTCCCTCTGCGTCCCAGAGCTTCCAGCAAGCAAGACAAACCAATAAAGCAAGCTGGACAGAAAAAATAGCAAACAAAAGTAACACAAGCAGAACTTAGCTTATGCAGGGCAGACAGGCCACAAGACGATCCAGGAGAGAGCAAGACCAATACTGGAACATTGACTGGAGGCAAGGAACAAAGAACTAGGTGGAATTAAATAGAGCAGCACCTAACGACTTAACCTCGTCACCTGAGGAAGGAAACTCAGAAGCCGCAGCCCCATTCACATCCACCAGAGGAAGCTCATAGACAGAACCAGCCGAAGTACCACTCATGACCACAGGAGGGAGCTTGACCACAGAATTCACAACACCCAACACTTTTCCCAACCGTAAATGTAATCCAAACCCTAACCCTAACTTTAGCCCCAACCCTAACTGTAGCCTTAACCCTAACCCTAGCCCTAACCCTAGCTGGAAAATGGAAATAAATACATTTTTTAATTTTTTAATTTTTCCCTAACTAAGGGCGTGATGAATGGGGGTTTGATTTACTTTTATAGTGGGTTATTTAGCGGATTTTTATGATTGGCAGCCGTCACACACTAAAAGACGCTTTTTATTGCAAAAAATATTTTTTGTGTTACCACATTTTGAGAGCTATAATTTTTCCATATTTGAGTTCACAGAGTCATGTGATGTTAGGAGTCGAGTTTCCTCTGCTGCACAGGGGGAATCTCGATCCGTGTCTGCTGCGGTCTCCCATTCGGTATTGGCCGCGGTGGGCTCTGCTCAGCGGAGACGTCGCTCCCAGCGTCTCGCTGGGGCTGATTCGGTGCATAGGGTCACTACTGCCTTTTCTGGCTTTCCTATGGTACCCTGCACTGATCTGCGGGGAGCGAGCCTCTCTGGGACTAAGTCCTTGTTTACTCACACTGAGCATGCCCAGGGCAGTGTCTCCCATTGGAGGTCGAGGGCCACATGTTCGGTCACATGCTCAGGTGCTGCAGTACATTCCATTGGTCCTTCTGGAAGGTCCTGAAAGGGCAAAAACTTCAGTAGCAGCTTCCTGTGCTGCAACTATATAAACTGCGCATACCCGCACGGCCATGCGCTAGTATTGTCTTATGTTATGTGCTTTGCGCCAGTGTGGTCACATGTATGTGCGTTCAGGGACCCGGCTGAAATAAGCCCCTAGAATGCTGGCTCCTCCGGCGAGGAGTTTTGTGTGTTTGTGTGACCACTGACTGCTCTCTGTTTGGGCAGTTAGACTCCACAGAGGCACAGGCTAACAGGGCACAGTGCTTTCCTTTCACGGCTACTCAGTGAATTAACTGAGTTAGTCTATACCGCCATATAGCTCCGCCGTTTGCTAGCAGCAGGTACTCCTGCACGGTGGACCCCGGGCTGCGAACGCACCAATATCAATAAACATCTCTATTTACTCGGTGCGTTCCGCTAGCCCTAACAGAATACTAGCGCCAGGGTCTGGCTAGTAAATGGCGGACATTCAGCAATCTTTGCGGTATATCCAGCAGCTGGAGGGTAGGTTGGCGGCTCTCGAGAGCTCAACCTCAGCTGTGGATGTTACCGCAGTTGCTGTACAGGCTGCTAGCGTGGCTGCAGCAACCTTGTCCACTGCCATCCCTGTTCCGACGTTATCTCGCCTCCCGCTGCCAGAAAAATTTTCTGAAAATAGCAAAACTTGTAGGGGATTCGTGAGTCAGTGCTCTATTCACCTCGAGCTCCTGGCTGCACGTTTTCCTACAGAGCGGGCTAAGGTGGGATTTATTGTGTCTCTTTTGTCGGACAGGGAGTTGGAGTGGGCTACGCCGCTGTGGGAGCGTGGTGATCATGTGGTGCAGAGTGCTCCGTTGTTCCTGAGCACTCTGAAAAAGGTCTTTTTAGGACCTCAAGTCACCCATGACACAGCGCTCCAACTACTGGCATTAACTCAGGGTGAGTCCTTGGTCAGCCATTTTTCCGTCCGCTTCCGTACTTTAGCTTCCGAGCTGGAGTGGTCGGATAAAGCCCTTATCCCCATATTTTGGAGGGGCCTGGCTGACCACATTAAGGATGCTCTGGCCACTAGGGAGATTCCTGCCACACTGGAGGAGTTAATAACTGTCTCTACTCGTATTGACCTCCGTTTTAACGAGCGGAGGTTGGAGCGAGCCCAGTGTAGGCAGAGGTTTTGGCTGGCTCCCACCTTCGCCAAACCTTTGGAATCTCCAGTCCAGGCATCCGAGTCACATCAGGCCTTAGAGGTGACACGAGCGGGATCCAAGTCTCAGTCTGCCCGTGCACATACGGTCCGTCATGTTTGCCAGCAGTCAGGACACCTTGCCTCCAAGGGTCCTCAGCGGTCGGGGAAACGTCAGCGTCTAGTGGCAGTTGGAGGAGGTACACTAGACACGGCGACGTTTGCCTCAAAGTTGTCCTTCAAGGGGACAATTACCATAGGCCCATCCACTCTTATGGTCGAGCTATGCGTGGATTCTGGGGCAGAGGGTAACTTTATGTCTTCCGCTTTTGCCCAGCGTCACGCAATACCCTTGGTGATGCTCGCCAAGCCAGTAACCGTTTGAGTGGTAAATGGGTCAACACTACCTTCACAGATTACCCACCAAACCATTCCTTTCTGTGTCTCCATCACATCAGGAGATAATCTCCCTATTAGTCATTCCTGAGGGAATTGATGAGGTCCTGTTGGGGATACCATGGCTTCGCTACCATTCTCCTCATATTGAGTGGTCCTCTGGGAGAATTTTGGGATGGAGTAAATCCTGCGAGGGTAGATGTCTGAGGGAGTGCGTTCAGGTTGCTACTACACAGGTACCCGCAGATCTTTCCTCTCTCCCCAAGCACTATTGGCCCTATGCAGACGTGTTCTCCAAAAGAGCTGCAGAGACCCTTCCGCCTCACCGCCCCTATGACTGTCCTATTGACCTCTTGCCTGGTGCTGAGCCTCCACGGGGTCGAGTCTATCCGTTTTCTCTCCCGGAGACGGAGGCAATGTCCCTGTACATCCAGGAGAATCTGGCAAGAGGATTCATTAGGAAGTCAGTGTCACCGGCAGGGGCAGGGTTCTTCTTCGTACAGAAGAAAACTGGAGACTTACGTCCATGCATAGACTACAGGGGTCTTAACGCCATCACCGTTAAGAACAAGTACCCACTACCCCTGATATCTGAGCTGTTTGATAGGCTACGGGGAGCGAGGGTATTTACAAAGTTAGATCTGCGGGGTGCTTACAACCTGATTCGCATCCGTGAGGGGGATGAATGGAAGACGGCTTTTAACACCAGGGATGGGCACTATGAATATCTGGTGATGCCCTTCGGGCTCTGTAATGCCCCACCCGTTTTCCAAGACTTTGTGAACGACATCTTCCGGGATATGCTCACCACCTCGGTCGTAGTCTATCTGGATGATATTCTCATCTTCTCTCCAGATATTGACTCCCATCGGAGAGATGTTCGCAAAGTCTTCGACCTCTTACGGGCAAACTCCCTCTACGCCAAGTTGGAGAAGTGTGTGTTTGAGCAGGAGTCCTTGCCTTTCCTTGGTTATATCATCTCTGCCCAGGGTTTGGCTATGGATCCTGCCAAGCTACAGGCTGTAATGGACTGGCAGGAACCCCATTCTCTTAAAGCGGTGCAGCGCTTTATGGGGTTCATTAATTACTATCGCCAGTTCATTCCACACTTCTCAACTTTGGTACCTCCCTTGGTTGCCCTCACCAAGAAGGGAGCAAATCCCAAGTTGTGGTCAGAGGAGGTCTCCAAAGCCTTTCTCTCGATCAAGTCACACTTCGCTAGCGCTCCCATCCTACATCGCCCCGATGTTGATAAGCCATTTATCTTGAAGGTGGATGCCTCATCCGTTCGTGCTGGAGCAGTCCTTTTCCAAAAGGATGCTCAAGGTCGGAAGCATCCTTGCTTCTTCTTCTCCAAGACCTTCACACCAGCGGAGAGGAATTATTCCATCGGGGACAGGGAGTTGCTGGCCATGAAGTTGGCTTTTTCGGAGTGGAGACATCTCTTGGAGGGAGCTCGCTTTCCCTTCCAAGTCTTCACTGACCACAAGAACTTGGTGTATCTGCAAACGGCCCAGAGGCTGAATTCTCGCCAGGCTAGATGGTCCCTGTTCTTCTCCCGGTTCCATTTTACTCTCCATTTCCTCTCCGGGGAGAAGAACGTTCGTGCTGACGCTCTCTCCCGCTCCGTGGTGTCATCGGAGGAGGAGGAGGAGCCTCGGCTTATTGTCCCTTCTGAGAGCCTGAGAACTGTAGCTCCGGTTTCGCTAGAGTCTGTGCCCCCGGGCAAGACTTTCGTACCAGCTAACTTGCAACCGGAGGTTCTCTCTTGGGCTCACTCCTCCAGAGTGGGTGGGCATTTTGGGACCAAGAGGACATCTGAGCTTCTGGCGAGAACATACTGGTGGCCGCATATGGCCTGAGATGTCAAGGACTATATTCAGGCGTGCGTTTCTTGCGCCCAGAATCGGTCTCCTCGGCAACGGCCTGCTGGATTGCTTTACCCTCTACCGGTGGCAGACAGGCCCTGGGAGATGGTCGGGATGGACTTTGTGGTGGGTCTACCCAAGTCGCGTGGCTGCTCCATTATTTGGGTTGTCACTGACCATTTCTCCAAGATGGTGCATTTGGTGCCGCTTCCTCGGTTACCCTCAGCACGGGCCTTGGCGGTGTTGTTCATTAAACACGTTTTCCGATTGCATGGTATGCCTGATAAGATTGTCAGCGATCGGGGTCCCCAGTTCGCATCTCTGTTTTGGAGAGAGCTCTGCCGTTTACTCAGCATAGAGTTAAACCTCCCCTCTGCATACCATCCCGAGACGAATGGGTTGGTGGAGAGAACCAACCAGACTCTGGTGACATATTTGCGACATTTCGTCTCTGCTAGGCAGGATGACTGTGCATCTTTGCTACCTTGGGCGGAATTTGCCCTGAACAACGCCGTAGCCGATTCCACTGGTCAAACTCCTTTTCTCCTTAATTACGGCCAGCATCCGCGTGTCCCTGTGCCCATGCCCGTGTCATCCACCGATTCTAGGGTGGCAGACTGGGCGGTGGAGGCACATGACATCTGGGACCGCACTCAGGATGCCATCCGGCCCTCCAAGGAGAGAATGAGGGTTTCGGCTGATACACACCGGCGCCCCGCTCCGGTCTTTGCTCCTGGCGACTTAGTGTGGCTCTCCGCCCGTAACATCAGGCTGCGAGTTGAGTCCACTAAGTTTGCTCCTCGCTACATTGGCCCGTTTAAGGTTCTGGAACAGGTCAACCCTGTGGTCTACCTTTTGGCTATTCCTCCACGCCTTGGTATCACCGATACTTTCCACATTTCCCTCTTAAAGCCCGTTCATTTGTCCCGGTTTTCCGAGTCATCTGCTGGGACATCGGGTTCATCCACGGATGAGTTTGAGGTGAATGCTATTGTGGGGTGCAAGGTGGTACGTGGCAAGAAATTTTATCTGGTGGACTGGAAGGGTCACGGCCCAGAGGATAGAACCTGGGAGCCTGTGGAGCACATTCGGGCTCCGCTGCTTATCGCAGCTTTTGAGCGTAGTGAGGCTCAAGGAGGGGGGGGCCCTAGGAGGGGGGGGTAATGTTAGGAGTCGAGTTTCCTCTGCTGCACAGGGGGAATCTCGATCCGTGTCTGCTGCGGTCTCCCATTCGGTATCGGCCGCGGTGGGCTCTGCTCAGCGGAGACGTCGCTCCCAGCGTCTCGCTGGGGCTGATTCGGTGCATAGGGTTACTACTGCCTTTTCTGGCTTTCCTATGGTACCCTGCACTGATCTGCGGCGAGCGAGCCTCTCTGGGACTAAGTCCTTGTTTACTCACACTGAGCATGCCCAGGGCAGGGTCTCCCATTGGAGGTCGAGGGCCACATGTTCGGTCACATGCTCAGGTGCTGCAGTACATTCCATTGGTCCTTCTGGAAGGTCCTGATAGGGCAAAACATGCTCAGGTACTGCAGCACTTTCCATTGGTCCTTCTGGAAGGTCCTGAAAGGGCAAAAACTTCAGTAGCAGCTTCCTGTGCTGCAACTATATAAACTGTGCATGACCGCACGGCCATGCGCTAGTATTGTCTTATGTTATGTGCTTTGCGCCAGTGTGGTCACATGTATGTGTGTTCAGGGACCCGGCTGAAATAAGCCCCTAGAATGCTGGCTCCTCCGGCGAGGAGTTTTGTGTGTTTGTGTGACCACTGACTGCTCTCTGTTTGGGCAGTTAGCCTGTGCCTCTGTGGAGTCTAACAGGGCACAGTGCTTTCCTTTCACGGCTACTCAGTGAATTAACTGAGTTAGTCTATACCGCCATATAGCTCCGCCGTTTGCTAGCAGCAGGTACTCCTGCACGGTGGACCCCGGGCTGCGAACGCACCAATATCAATAAACATCTCTATTTACTCGGTGCGTTCCGCTAGCCCTAACGATGTGAGGTCTTGCTTTTTGTGGGACGAGTTGACGTTTTTATTGGTAACATTTTCGGGCACGTGACATTTTTTGATCGCTTTTTATTCCGATTTTTGTGAGGCAGAATGATCAAAAACCAGCTATTCATGAATTTCTTTTGGGGGAGGCGTTTATACCGTTCCGCGTTTGGTAAAATTGATAAAGCAGTTTTATTCTTCGGGTCAGTACGATTACAGCGATATCTCATTT
The DNA here is from genome assembly GCF_032444005.1 of Ranitomeya imitator. Classification (NCBI taxonomy): domain Eukaryota; kingdom Metazoa; phylum Chordata; class Amphibia; order Anura; family Dendrobatidae; genus Ranitomeya; species Ranitomeya imitator. Next base: position 228,134,464 of record NC_091285.1, read on the forward strand.
ATATCATTTTTTTATGTTTTGGTGCTTTTATACGATAAAAACTATTTTATAGAAAAAATAATTATTTTTGCATCGCTTTATTCTGAGGACTGTAACTTTTTTATTTTTTTGCTGCTGATGCTGTATGGTAGCTCGTTTTTTGCGGGACAAGATGACGTTTTCAGTGGTACCATGGTTATTTATATCTGTGTTTTTGATCGCGTGTTATTCCACTTTTTGTTCGGCGGTATGATAATAAAGCGTTGTTTTTTGCCTCTTTTTTTTTTTCTTATGGTGTTTACTGAAGGGGTTAACTAGTGGGACAGTTTTATAGGTTGGCTCGTTACAGACGTGGCGATACTAAATATGTGTACTTTTATTGTTTGTTTTTTTATTTAGATAAAGAAATATATTTATGGGAATAATATTTTTTTTTCTTTATTTAGGAATTTTTTTTTTTTTTTTCACACATGTGGAAATTTTTTGTGTGACTTTTTTACTTTGTCCCGGGGGGGACATCACAGATAGCTGATCTGACAGTTTGCACAGCACTCTGTCAGATCAGCGATCTGACTTACAGCGCTGCAGACTCTGAGCAGGCACTTGGTAAGCCACCTCCCTCCCTGCAGGACCCGGATGCCGCGGCCATTTTGGATCCGGGCCTGCAGCGAGGAAGGAGGTAGGAGACCCTCGGAGCAACGCGATCACATCGCGTTGCTTCGGGGGTCTCAAGGAAGCCTGCAGGGAGCCCCCTCCCTGCGTGATACTTCCCTATACCGCCGGCACACCGCGATCATGTTTGATCGCGGTGTGCCGGGGGTTAATGTGCCGGGGGCGGTCTGTGACCGCTCCTGGCACATATGCCAGATGCCAGCTGCAATAGGCAGCTGACACCCGGCCGCGCATGATATACTATCCCGTCGGTGGGCATACGGGCCCACCACACCTCGACGGGATAGTACGTCATATGTCAGAAAGGGGTTAAAATAGGGAGAACACCCCCAAAAAATGACGTGGGGTCCCCCTATAATAACCAGAAAAGGCTACGCAGACAGCTGCGGGCTGATATTCATAGCCTAGGAAGGGACCATGGATATTGGCCCCCCTGGCTACAAACACTAGATCTTAGTTGCGCCAATTCCGGCACTTAGTCATTCTCTTCCCACTTGCCCTGTAGCGGTTGCAAGTGGAGTAATAGTTGTGGGTTTGATGTCACCTTTGTTTTGTCTGGTGACATCAAATCCATGGCTTAGTAATGGAGAGATTTCAATATCAGTGACTTCAGCGATAGTCACTGATGCTGCATCTCATTCATTTACCAGTGGTTTATAGCCGAGGTGGTCACATCTTAGCACCGTCCTGGTTGTAAACTGTATATACCCCAGATAGGGATTACAACATATGACACAATGACAGACAGGTACGGTATGATGTTGTTTTTATTATTTTATTTTTATTAAAGGAGGAGGGCGTTGCAGGAATTAGGAGTATAATAAAGATGGGAAACGGTGTAGTGTTTTATTTCATTCAAATACTTTATTCTGGCTGTGTCTTTATTTAGCCTGTAACAGCAACAGGATTAGTAATGGATAGGTGTCTTAGAGAGTGGCTAAAGTGCCGGAATTGGCGCATCTTAGAGAGCGGCTGAGAGCTGGTGTTTGTAGCCACGGGGGGAGGGCAATATCCTTGGCCCTTTCCTAGACTATGAATATCAGTCCACAGTTGTCTGCATAGCCTTTTTTGGTTATTAATTATAAGGGGACCCCATGTAATTTTTTTGGGGGGTTCCCCCTATTTTTATAGCCAGTAAAGGCTAAATATACAGCTGTGAGCTGATATTAATAGCCAGGGAAGCTCCATGGATATTACCCCCTTCCCAGGCTATAAACATCTGCCCCCAGTTGCTGGCTTTCCCTCTCTGGATTGGAAGATTGCGCGGGATCCCACATCATTTTTTCCCCCAAAAGAATAATTTATTAATTAAATATATGTCCCCTAATTTGCACACACACACACTACTAATTGTATTGGTCACACACATATCTATATATCTACCTATTCTGCATCTATTTACTGTATGTAAAACTTGTCTTCTATCCTTTTGGCTCCTGCAGTGATTTTACAGAAGCCGAAATATGAATTACCGGCTAATATTCTGTCAATCTCTCTATGAAATATAAAGTCATATACATATGTGTGTCACTGATTTTATATATATATATATATATATATATATATATATATATATATATATATATATATATATATATTTAGATATATTGAAGAATATTTCGTTTTACATATTGTGTCAATGACAGAGAACTGCTGTATGTAAAAGCTCATGTTAGAAATCACATTGCATACAGATGTCATACGGATACCAGATGCGAGGAAGTCGCATCATCGCATTGCAAACGGATTACACACGGATAACCATACGGAGAACACTGGTGCGATTCTCGGCCATATTGTTATATGTTAAGTGTAACCCGGCCTTAGGCTACATTCCCACAATGAGCTTTTTGATGATTTTTAAAGCTGAGTATTTTTGATAAAAGTTACTTGTTCTAGTTAATGGGTGCAGAAAATCTGCAACATCAGAAACTCACCAAAAGCTCATTGTGGCACCGTCGCCTTAGTGGCGATTGTTTAGGTGTATTATAGTTTACCATTTTTAATACCTAAACTTAAAAATTTATAAACCAAATCAATGATAAATTGTAATTCTGTGTGACTTGTGCTGGCAGTTATTAGAGAGTTTGGTGGAGTCGATCATGAAGGAAGGACATGGATGACGGACGGAAGCACATGATGGACATGGTCACACAGACGACGGGAGGAAGCACGTGATGGAGAGACACAGCCACACGGACGACAGGAGGAAGACACGTGATGGAGGGACACAGCCACACGGACGACAGGAGGAAGCACGTGATGGAGGGACACAGCCACACGGACGACGGGAGGAAGACACGTGATGGAGGGACACGGTCACACAGACGACGGGAGGAAGCACGTGATGGAGGGACACAGCCACACGGACGACGGGAGGAAGCACGTGATGGAGGGACACAGCCACACGGACGACGGGAGGAAGCACGTGATGGAGGGACACAGCCACACGGACGACAGGAGGAAACACGTGATGGAGGGACACAGCCACACGGACGACAGGAGGAAACACGTGATGGAGGGACACAGCCACACGGACGACGGGAGGAAGCACGTGATGGAGGGACACAGCCACACGGACGACGGGAGGAAGCACGTGATAGAGGGACACAGCCACACGGACGACGGGAGGAAGCACGTGATGGAGGGACACAGCCACACGGACGACGGGAGGAAGCACGTGATGGAGGGACACAGCCACACGGACGACGGGAGGAAGCACGTGATGGAGGGACACAGCCACACGGACGACGGGAGGAAGCACGTGATGGAGGGACACAGCCACACGGACGACGGGAGGAAGCACGTGATGGAGGGACACAGCCACACGGACGACGGGAGGAAGCACGTGATGGAGGGACACAGCCACACGGACGACGGGAGGAAGCACGTGATGGAGGGACACAGCCACACGGACGACAGGAGGAAACACGTGATGGAGGGACACAGCCACACGGACGACAGGAGGAAACACGTGATGGTGGGACACAGCCACACGGACGACGGGAGGAAGCACGTGATGGAGGGACACAGCCACACGGACGACGGGAGGAAGCACGTGATGGAGGGACACAGCCACACGGACGACGGGAGGAAGCACGTGATAGAGGGACACAGCCACACGGACGACAGGAGGAAACACGTGATGGAGGGACACAGCCACACGGACGACGGGAGGAAGCACGTGATGGAGGGACACAGCCACACGGACGACGGGAGGAAGCACGTGATAGAGGGACACAGCCACACGGACGACGGGAGGAAGCACGTGATGGAGGGACACAGCCACACGGACGACGGGAGGAAGCACGTGATGGAGGGACACAGCCACACGGACGACGGGAGGAAGACACGTGATGGAGGGACACGGTCACACGGACGACGGGAGGAAGCACGTGATGGAGGGACACAGCCACACAGACGACGGGAGGAAGACACGTGATGGAGGGACACGGTCACACGGACGACGGGAGGAAGCACGTGATGGAGGGACACAGCCACACGGACGACAGGAGGAAGCACGTGATGGAGGGACACAGCCACACGGACGACGGGAGGAAGCACGTGATAGAGGGACACAGCCACACGGACGACGGGAGGAAGCACGTGATGGAGGGACACAGCCACACGGACGACAGGAGGAAACACGTGATGGAGGGACACAGCCACACGGACGACAGGAGGAAACACGTGATGGAGGGACACAGCCACACGGACGACGGGAGGAAGCACGTGATGGAGGGACACAGCCACACGGACGACGGGAGGAAGCACGTGATGGAGGGACACAGCCACACGGACGACGGGAGGAAGCACGTGATAGAGGGACACAGCCACACGGACGACAGGAGGAAACACGTGATGGAGGGACACAGCCACACGGACGACGGGAGGAAGCACGTGATGGAGGGACACAGCCACACGGACGACGGGAGGAAGCACGTGATGGAGGGACACAGCCACACGGACGACGGGAGGAAGACACGTGATGGAGGGACACGGTCACACGGACGACGGGAGGAAGACACGTGATGGAGGGACACGGTCACACGGACGACAGGAGGAAGCACGTGATGGAGGGACACGGCCACACGGACGACGGGAGGAAGACACGTGATGGAGGGACACGGTCACACGGACGACGGGAGGAAGCATGTGATGGAGGGACACAGCCACACGGACGACGGGAGGAAGCATGTGATGGAGGGACACAGCCACACGGACGACGGGAGGAAGACACGTGATGGAGGGACACGGTCACACGGACGACGGGAGGAAGCACGTGATGGAGGGACACGGTCACACGGACGACGAGAGGAAGACAAGTGATGGAGGGACACAGCCACACGGACGACGGGAGGAAGACACGTGATGGAGGGACACGGTCACACGGACGACGGGAGGAAGCACGTGATGGAGGGACACGGTCACACGGACGACGGGAGGAAGCACGTGATGGAGGGACACGGTCACACGGACGATGGAAGCACGTGATGGAGGGACACGGTCACACGGACGATGGAAGCACGTGATGGAGGGACACGGTCACACGGACGATGGAAGCACGTGATGGAGGGACATGGTCACACCATACAACATTAACAAGCCGCAGGCGTAAACAAAAAGCACATAAAACATGATGCTCTGCATAAGAATAAAACATCTTTATTAATGATGTACGCCAATTTCCAGCTCGCCTTTTGCACGGTCAGTCACCTACACTGCTCTAGTCCCCATAACAACCAGGGCTCAGCGCTGTACAGAGCGGAGAAATGAAAGCTGACCTCTGATTGGTGGAACACTGACATATGACAGGCATGGAAGCTGTGCGGCCCACGGTCTCCTAGCAACGGACGAAACAATCTCCTGCCTCGGTGTAACCGGCTTCCTTCCCTCCCGCCGCCGTCCGCACATTCTCACCTCTTCCTCGCCACGTTCTGTAACGCTGCCGTAGTCTTCCTCGGGGTCCTCCTCCGGTGAATCGCGCTCCGCAGTCTCCGACAAGACTAGCCGACTCAGTTCGAGCTCGATATCATCCTCCATGTTTACCCGCTCACGTGATCACTGCTCAGGGAGGGAGGGGGAAGGGCCGTGTGACGTCATGACCGAACTGTCAGGGCCAGTGAGGGGCCGGTTCCCTTGGCGGTGAGAGCCGGTGCTCAGCGCTCTGTCAGTAGTGAGGGGGTGTAGGAAGAGCCGGGGCAGGAAGGCAGAGGGTGTCCCCCAATAAATAGGACCTTCTCAGGGAAAAGGTGCCCCTGTACTCAGAGCCCCAGGAGTCAGTGACCACACTCAGACCCATGAGTTAGCCCCCATACCCAGAGCGTCTTAGGAGTCCGCGCCCCATACACAAAGAGTCCCAGGAGTCCGCATCCATAAGCATAGAAATAAAAGACGGGCACATCCAGACAAGTGTGAACAGGTGCATACCAGGAGCAGCTACCTCCATATACAAAAGAAGGTTGTGCTCTATTGTGCTAAAGCATGTCAATGTGAAATACATGAAATATGAATAGTTATACGGCTTCTGGATACTAGGAAAGAAAAGAGGCACTTTGCACATTAATTGGCCAAATCATGTCTGCCCATCAACCAACATCAAGGTGGTCTAAAAAGAAGTGATGGTTCCTACGTGAATGAATACCAATTAGGCTGATAGCTGAATTCCTGGGTGAATGTGGACACCTCTCTCACTAAGGCCGGGATCACACATGCAAGCTATACGGCCGATTCTCGCATGATACCCGGCAAGGAGCGGAGCGTGCAGCCGCATGTATTATGCGTCCGCACGCTCCGATCCTGAGTGACGGCGGCAGTGCCGGGTATTAACATGCGAGACTCGGCCGTATATCTCGTGGAGCGCCCCCAGACACAGGGCCACGAGTTCTCGGTACCGGGCCTCTCTGGTTCGGTTCTGAGGCTGTCACGGTGGCTAGACCAGGTCCGTGACCCTGCTAAGGGGCGTCCTGTAAAGGGATTTCTACAGTCTGTCAGGGGTTCGTGACGCCACCTGTGGTGTTCGGTCAGGGTGACCGACGCTGCTGTGGGGTCCGCTGGGGTGATGGAATGGCAGCTGGATGGTATACCTTCCCACAGGTGAAGAATGTCCCCAGGGCTTCCCAGTAAGGTAGATGGTGATGGTGTGAGGTGCAGGCAATAACGAGGACACAGGGTTGCAGTCTCTTTACATCTTTACTGAAGACTTCAGGATCCTCAATCCAGAGTGCGATTAACAGGGCTTTCTGAGACCGGCCGGTCCGATGGGCACATCCAGAGTTTCCCTAGCAGATGGAAATCAGTGCCTACCACTAGCGCCTGTGTGTTGTAGTCCTACCCTGCTGAGCATTCGGAATATTCCTCACAACTGCTGTTCTCGTTCGTTCGTTCTCTACAGCTCTCTCTCTCTCTCTCTTTGGTTCCAGATGTTACTAGTTTCTAACGTCCCCCAGATATGTTATGGCTAGGACGCCACCCATTTGACGGGAAGGCTTGGAGGTCTTCCAGGACCCTAGAGACGCCCCTCTCCCAATGTTGCCCCCTATGTCTTCGTAGGTGTGAAAGGTAGACAGCCAACCTATAATCAACTGTCCAGCGGAATTTGAAGTAAGGCCTGAAGTCAGTTACTCCTACGGTGATCCGGCCACTGACTACGCGCCTCAGTAGGATGTTGCCTTCCTCTCTCGGCACGACTCTTACTGGCTCTCCTTTGTGCTGATCTCGTTTACACTGTTCCACAATATTCTTCCCCTCTTGTCTCTTTCTTAGGATACCGCCGCAAGGTGTGCAGGCGCGGTTCCGTTACGTTCTGTTCTGTCGCTAGGCACCTGCCAGGTTCCCACGCCTGACAGGGACCCCCCTGTGCCTTCTCCCTGCAACACCCCCTGCCACGGGATGTTGCCTGGTTCCAACCCAGTCAGCTTCTGACTAACTTCCTCCCCAGCCCCTAGTTTTACCAGTGTGAGGAGTGGCCCAATAAATAAAGCCCTTTTGCTCCCCCTAGTGGCCGGAGTGTGAAGTGTAATGTGTTCTGGTGATACCTGGTCAGGATAACTCTTTAGTGCCATCAGACGTACCGCTGCTCCCCTTAGTGGCGGAGTGCTATACTGCAACGACCAGGTCTCTGGGGCGCTGCACTCGCATGTGTGATCTCGGCCTAAAGCTGCATTTATGGGTAGGTAGGAACCTGCTGTAGTTAAAATCACCACATGGTGAAGGGCGGAGTGCTCAGTCAGTAAGCTAACATACAAATGACAAAAGACTGGCACATCCAAGATAATATGAATAGGTGCATACCTGGAGCAGCTGCCTCCATACACAATATACAAAAAAAGGTTGCACTCTATCATGCTAAAGTATGTCAATAAAATATCAGTTTTTTGAGACCACCTTGACGTTGGTTGATGGGCAGACATGATTTGGCCAAATAATGTGCAAAAGCATCTAATTTTTTCCCTAGTATTCAGAAGCCGTATTGCTATTCATATTTCGTATATTTCACATTGACATGCTTTAGCACGATACAGTGCAACTTTTTTTTGTACATAGCCCCCATAAGCAGAGTCCCAGGAGTCAGCGTCCATATGCAAAGAGTCAGTTCCCTTACTCAGAGAGTCCCAGGAGTCAGTTCCCTTACTCAGTGAGTCCCAGGAGTCAGTTCCCTTACTCAGAGAGTCCCAGGAGTCAGTTCCCTTACTCAGAGAGTCCCACGAGTCAGTTCCCTTACTCAGAGAGTCCCAGGAGTCAGTTCCCTTACTCAGTGAGTCCTGTTGTGAATTCTGTGGCAGAGCTCCCTCTTGTGGTTACAAGTGGTACTTCGGCTGATTCTCTCTGTGATCTTCATTTGGTGGAGAAAAGTGGTACTGCGGCTTCTGAGTTTCCTTCCTCAGGTGATATGGTGAAGTCGTTAGGTGCTACCCTATTTAACTCCACCTGGTGCTTGGATCCTTGCTTCCAGTCAATGTTCTAGTGTTGGACCTGTTTCCTCCTGGAGTGTTCTTGTGGCCTGCTGATCTGCATAGCTAAGTTCCTCTTTGCTATTTGTTTGCTGTTTTTTCTATTCCAGCTTGTCAATTTGTTTTTTCTGCTAGCTGGAAGCTCTGGGACGCAGAGGGTGTACCTCCGTGCCGTTAGTTCGGTACGGAGGGTCTTTTTGCCCCCTTTGCGTGGATTTTGTAGGGTTTTGTGTTGACCGCAAAGTTGCCTTTTCTATCCTCGCTCTGTTCAGGAAGTTGGGCCTCACTTTGCTAAATCTATTTCATCTCTACGTGTGTCTTTTCATCTTAACTCACAGTCATTATATGTGGGGGCTGCCTTTTCCTTTGGGGTATTTCTCTGAGGCAAGGTAGGCTTATTTTTCATCTTCAGGCTAGCTAGTTTCTCAGGCCGTGCCGAGTTGCATAGGCAGCGTTAGGCGCAATCCACGGCTGCCTCTAGTTGTGTTGGAGAGGATTAGGGATTGCGGTCAACAGAGTTCCCACGTCTCAGAGCTCGTTCTTATTTTTTGGGTTATTGCCAGGTCACTATATGTGCACTGACCTCTATGTCCATTACGGTACTGAATTACCAGCCATAACAGTACTGGAAGCCAAAAGTACTAATGATTCTCAATAGAGGGAAAAAAGAAGTTCTGAGACCATTTTTTTTCCTTTGCACCGTGTTTTGCCTTTTTTTTCCCCTAGACATTTGGGTGGTTCAGGACACAGGTGTAGCAATGGACATTAAAGATCTGTCATCATGTGTGGATCAGCTCACGGCAAGAGTACAAAGTATTCAAGACTTTGTGGTTCAGAATTCTATGTTAGAACCGAGAATTCCTATTCCTGATTTGTTTTTTGGAGATAGAACCAAATTTCTGAGTTTCAAAAATAATTGCAAACTATTTCTGGCTTTGAAACCTCGTTCCTCTGGTGACCCAGGTCAACAAGTTAGGATCGTCATTTCTTTTTTGCGTGGCGACCTTCAGCACTGGGCATTTTCTCTTGCGTCAGGAGATCCTGCATTAAGTAATATCGATGCGTTTTTCCTAGCGCTCGGATTGCTGTACGATGAGCCTAATTCTGTGGATCAGGCAGAGAAGAATTTGCCGGCTCTGTGTCAGGGTCAGGATGAAATAGAGGTATACTGTCAGAAATTTAGAAAGTGGTCCGTACTCACTCAGTGGAATGAAGGTGCGCTCGCAGCTATTTTCAGAAAAGGTCTCTCTGAAGCCCTTAAGGATGTCATGGTGGGATTTCCTATGCCTGCTGGTCTGAATGAGTCTATGTCTTTGGCCATTCAGATCGGTCGACGCTTGCGCGAGCGTAAATCTGTGCACCATTTGGCGGTAGTACCTGAGCTTAGACCTGAGCCTATGCAGTGCGATAGGACTTTGACCAGAGTTGAACGGCAAGAACACAGACGTCTGAATGGGCTGTGTTTCTACTGTGGTGATTCCACTCATGCTATCTCTGATTGTCCTAACCGCACTAAGCGGTTCGCTAGGTCTGCCACCATTGGTACGGTACAGTCAAAATTTCTTCTGTCCGTTACCTTGATCTGCTCTTTGTCATCGTATTCTGTCATGGCATTTGTGGACTCAGGCGCTGCTTTGAATTTGATGGACTTGGAGTATGCTAGGCGTTGTGGGTTTGTCTTGGAGCCCTTGCAGTGTCCTATTCCATTGAGAGGAATTGATGCTACGCCTTTGGCCAAGAATAAGCCTCAGTACTGGACCCAGCTGACCATGTGCATGGCTCCTGCACATCAGGAGGTTATTCGCTTTCTGGTGTTGCATAATCTGCATGATGTGGTCGTGTTGGGGTTGCCATGGATACAAGTCCATAATCCTGTATTAGATTGGAAATCCATGTCTGTGTCCAGCTGGGGTTGTCAGGGGGTACATGGTGATGTCCCATTTCTGACTATTTCGTCATCCACCCCTTCCGAGGTTCCTGAGTTTTTGTCTGATTACCGGGATCTAGTTGATGAGCCCAAGTCCGATACCCTACCTCCGCATAGGGATTGTGATTGTGCTATCGATTTGATTCCTGGTAGTAAATTCCCAAAAGGTCGACTGTTTAATTTATCTGTGCCTGAGCACGCCGCTATGCGGAGTTATGTGAAGGAGTCTTTGGAGAAGGGGCATATTCGCCCGTCATCGTCGCCATTGGGAGCAGGGTTCTTTTTTGTAGCCAAGAAGGATGGTTCACTGAGACCTTGTATAGATTACCGCCTTCTGAATAAGATCACGGTTAAATTTCAGTACCCCTTGCCATTGTTTTCTGATTTGTTTGCTCGGATTAAGGGGGCTAGTTGGTTCACCAAGATAGATCTTCGTGGTGCGTATAATCTTGTGCGTATTAAGCGAGGCGATGAGTGGAAAACTGCATTTAATACGCCCGAGGGCCATTTTGAGTATCTAGTAATGCCATTCGGACTTGCCAATGCTCCATCAGTGTTTCAGTCCTTTATGCATGACATCTTCCGAGAGTACCTGGATAAATTCCTGATTGTGTACTTAGATGACATTTTGATCTTCTCGGATGATTGGGAGTCTCATGTGAAGCAGGTCAGAACGGTGTTTCAGGTCCTGCGTGCTAATTCTTTGTTTGTAAAGGGATCAAAGTGTCTCTTTGGTGTTCAGAAGGTTTCATTTTTGGGGTTCATTTTTTCCCCTTCTACTATCGAGATGGACCCTGTTAAGGTCCAAGCCATCCATAATTGGACTCAGCCGACATCTCTGAAAAGTCTGCAAAAGTTCCTGGGCTTTGCTAATTTTTATCGTCGCTTCATCTGCAATTTTTCTAGTATTGCTAAACCATTGACCGATTTGACCCAGAAAGGTGCTGATGTGGTCAATTGGTCTTCTGCTGCTGTGGAAGCTTTTCAAGAGTTGAAGCGTCGTTTTTCTTCTGCCCCTGTGTTGTGTCAGCCAGATGTTTCGCTTCCGTTCCAGGTCGAGGTTGATGCTTCTGAGATTGGAGCAGGGGCTGTTTTGTCGCAGAGAAGTTCTGATTGCTCGGTGATGAAACCATGTGCCTTCTTTTCCAGGAAGTTTTTGCCTGCTGAGCGAAATTATGATGTGGGCAGTCGAGAGTTGCTGGCCATGAAGTGGGCATTCGAGGAGTGGCGTCATTGGCTTGAAGGAGCTAAGCATCGCGTGGTGGTCTTGACTGATCATAAGAACTTGACTTATCTCGAGTCCGCCAAGCGGTTGAATCCTAGACAAGCTCGTTGGTCGTTGTTTTTTGCCCGTTTTGACTTTGTTATTTCATACCTTCCGGGCTCTAAAAATGTGAAGGCGGATGCTCTGTCTAGGAGTTTTGTGCCCGACTCTCCGGGTGTATCTGAGCCGGCGGGTATCCTCAAAGAGGGAGTAATTGTGTCTGCTATCTCCCCTGATTTGCGGCGGGTGCTGCAGAAATTTCAGGCTAATAAACCTGATCGTTGCCCAGCGGAGAGACTGTTTGTCCCTGATAGGTGGACGAATAAAGTCATCTCTGAGGTTCATTGTTCGGTGTTGGCTGGTCATCCTGGAATCTTTGGTACCAGAGAGTTAGTGGCTAGATCCTTTTGGTGGCCATCTCTGTCGCGGGATGTGCATACTTTTGTGCAGTCCTGTGGGATTTGTGCTCGGGCTAAGCCCTGCTGTTCTCGTGCCAGTGGGTTGCTTTTACCCTTGCCGGTCCCAAAGAGGCCTTGGACACATATCTCTATGGATTTTATTTCAGATCTTCCCGTCTCTCAAAAGATGTCAGTCATTTGGGTGGTCTGTGATCGCTTCTCTAAGATGGTCCATTTGGTACCCTTGTCTAAATTGCCTTCCTCCTCTGATTTGGTGCCATTGTTTTTCCAGCATGTGGTTCGTTTACATGGCATTCCAGAGAATATCGTTTCTGACAGAGGTTCCCAGTTTGTTTCGAGGTTTTGGCGAGCCTTTTGTGGTAGGATGGGCATTGACTTGTCTTTTTCCTCGGCTTTCCATCCTCAGACTAATGGCCAGACCGAACGAACCTATCAGACCTTGGAGACATATCTGAGATGCTTTGTTTCTACTGATCAGGATGACTGGGTGACCTTTTTGCCTTTGGCTGAGTTCGCCCTTAATAATCGGGCCAGCTCGACTACCTTGGTTTCACCGTTTTTCTGCAACTCTGGGTTCCATCCTCGTTTCTCTTCAGGGCAGGTTGAGTCTTCGGACTGTCCTGGTGTGGATACTGTGGTGGACAGGTTGCAGCAGATTTGGACTCATGTAGTGGACAATTTGACCTTGTCCCAGGAGAAGGCTCAACGTTTCGCTAATCGCAGACGCTGTGTGGGTCCCCGACTTCGGGTTGGGGACTTGGTTTGGTTATCTTCTCGTCATATTCCTATGAAGGTCTCCTCTCCTAAGTTTAAACCTTGTTTTATTGGTCCGTATAGGATTTCTGAGATCCTTAATCCTGTGTCTTTTCGTCTGACCCTTCCAGATTCTTTTTCCATACATAACGTATTCCATAGGTCATTGTTGCGGAGATACGTGGCACCCGTGGTTCCATCTGTTGATCCTCCTGCCCCGGTTTTGGTGGAGGGGGAGTTGGAGTATATTGTGGAGAAGATTTTGGATTCTCGTGTTTCTAGACGGAAACTCCAGTATCTGGTTAAGTGGAAGGGTTATGCTCAGGAAGATAATTCCTGGGTCTTTGCCTCTGATGTCCATGCTCCCGATCTTGTTCGTGCCTTTCATATGGCTCATCCTGGTCGTCCTGGGAGCTCTGGTGAGGGTTCGGTGACCCCTCCTCAAGGGGGGGGGGTACTGTTGTGAATTCTGTGGCAGAGCTCCCTCTTGTGGTTACAAGTGGTACTTCGGCTGATTCTCTCTGTGATCTTCATTTGGTGGAGAAAAGTGGTACTGCGGCTTCTGAGTTTCCTTCCTCAGGTGATATGGTGAAGTCGTTAGGTGCTACCCTATTTAACTCCACCTGGTGCTTGGATCCTTGCTTCCAGTCAATGTTCTAGTGTTGGACCTGTTTCCTCCTGGAGTGTTCTTGTGGCCTGCTGATCTGCATAGCTAAGTTCCTCTTTGCTATTTGTTTGCTGTTTTTTCTATTCCAGCTTGTCAATTTGTTTTTTCTGCTAGCTGGAAGCTCTGGGACGCAGAGGGTGTACCTCCGTGCCGTTAGTTCGGTACGGAGGGTCTTTTTGCCCCCTTTGCGTGGATTTTGTAGGGTTTTGTGTTGACCGCAAAGTTGCCTTTTCTATCCTCGCTCTGTTCAGGAAGTTGGGCCTCACTTTGCTAAATCTATTTCATCTCTACGTTTGTCTTTTCATCTTAACTCACAGTCATTATATGTGGGGGCTGCCTTTTCCTTTGGGGTATTTCTCTGAGGCAAGGTAGGCTTATTTTTCATCTTCAGGCTAGCTAGTTTCTCAGGCCGTGCCGAGTTGCATAGGCAGCGTTAGGCGCAATCCACGGCTGCCTCTAGTTGTGTTGGAGAGGATTAGGGATTGCGGTCAACAGAGTTCCCACGTCTCAGAGCTCGTTCTTATTTTTTGGGTTATTGCCAGGTCACTGTATGTGCACTGACCTCTATGTCCATTGCGGTACTGAATTACCAGCTATAACAGAGTCCCAGGAGTCAGTTCCCTTACTCAGAGAGTCCCAGGAGTCAGTTCCCTTACTCAGTGAGTCCCAGGAGTCAGTTCCCTTACTCAGAGAGTCCCAGGAGTCAGTTCCCTTACTCAGAGTCCCAGGAGTCAGTTCCCTTACTCAGAGAGTCCCAGGAGTCAGTTCCCTTACTCAGTGAGTCCCAGGAGTCAGTTCCCTTACTCAGTGAGTCCCAGGAGTCAGTTCCCTTACTCAGAGAGTCCCAGGAGTCAGTTCCCTTACTCAGTGAGTCCCAGGAGTCATTTCCCTTACTCAGTGAGTCCCAGGAGTCAGTTCCCTTACTCAGTGAGTCCCAGGAGTCAGCACCTTTACTCAGTCCTAGGAGTAAGTGTACATATTCAGAACGTCTTAGGAGTCAGCATTCATATGCCGAGTTCCAGGAATACGCACGCTTAGGCCTCCTTCACACGTCCATTTTTTGTATCCACAAGCATGAATATATGCATACCCATTGTATTCAGTGGTGGTGTGCATTTCAAGTTTTTTACATGGACCCGCAGACATGTCAGTTTTATATCAGCAGCATGGACAAAATGCAAGCCGCACACGGACGACACAAAGATGACATCCGTGTTTCACCAGCGTGACACATACTGGCGCCTGGGAAGAAGCACTACAGTTTGTGCTGTTCCCGTGTGCTGAATGCAGATCTCATCATTGTATCATGGTCTCGCTGTAATTAATGCAACCAGGCAACAATAATAGGAGTTGAATTCAGCACTTGCTGTGTCCCTACTGTGTAAACTGAAGAATTAAATTAAAAAAATGGCAAGGGCTTCCAAATAATTTTCTTAACCAGCAGAGAGAAAGCACTCAGCTGGGGGCTGCTGTTACTAATCTGGGAAAGCGGACAATGTCCCAAAAAGTTCCCAGAATATTAATAAAAGCTCACAGCTGTTTGCTTAGCCTTACTGGTGAATTTACGGGTGACCCCTGAAAAAATGACATAGGGTCCCCCTATAAATTCAAACAAGCAAAGGCTGAACACACATCTGTGGGTTGATATTAACAGACTGGGAAGGGGCCAGAGATATTGCCCACTCCATCCTAGGCTACCAATATCAGCCCTTAAGATGCACAAAATCTGGTGCTTAGCCTCACTTTTCCTACTTGTGGCAGTGGTAAGTGGGGTAATAGGGTTTTGGTTCATGTCAGCTTTGTATTGTCAGCTGACATCAAGCCCAAGGGTTAGTAATGGAAAGGCGTCTATAAGACACCCCCAATACTAACCACATAGTAAGTTTGGAAATAAACACACAGCAAGAGTAAAATCTTTTATTTGAAATAAAACTCAACACCCTGTTTTACACATTAAATGAAAGATAAAAAAAACAAAGTTATACTCACCTTTACGCCAAAAATCCATTCAAACCCCTGCAAAAAAACAAAAATAATAACCATATCCCTCACTTGTCCGTCGTGAAGTTAATCCTTACTGCCCCATGCTATAATCCATCTCTACTACATCTGGTTTTCAAACTGGACGGTGGCATGATGCGACCATTCAGGCTGAAAAGCAAGAGACACTTAGCTGCTGAAAACGCTGCCTCAGTGATGAGCAGTGACGTCATAAAGAGTACCGCTGGTCACTGAAGGTGCGTTCCCACGCTCTTTTCACTGTGAGCCTGGACGATGAATGTATAGAATGTAATACAGCCAGCCCCCATAAAATGTAATACAGCACAGCCCCCATAAAATTTAATGCAGCCAGCCCCCATAGTATGTAATGCAGCCAGCCCCTATAGAATGTAATAAAGCCCCCCCAATAGAATGTAATACAGCAATGTAATGCAGCCAGCCCCCATAGAATGTAATGCAGCCACCCCACAGAATATATTGTAGTCCCCTGAGTATAATGTAACCCCCCAGAGAATATAATGCAGCCCCCCATATAGTATAATGCAGCCCTTGCATATATATGGTAGCCCCCTCATAGAGCATAATGCAGCCCCTCCATAGAATATAATGTAGCCCATCCATAGAATACAATGCAGCCCTCCTCATCTATATATATAATTGTCTAAGGGTTTTTCCGTCTGTCTGTCTTTCTGTCTGTCTGTCCTGGAAATCCCGAGTCTCTGATTGGTCGAGGCCGCCAGGCCTCGACCAATCAGCGACGGGCACAGCGACGATGATGTCATAAAGGACGTAGACATCCCACGTCTCTGATTGGTCGAGGCCTCCAGGCCTCGACCAATCAGTGACGGGCACAGCGACGATGATGTCATAAAGGACGTAGAAATCCCACGTTTCTGATTCAGCGACGGGCACAGTATCGACGTAGATGTCATAATGGTTGCCATGGCGACGATGATGTCATAAAGGTTGCCTCGACCAATCAGCGACGGGCACAGTGTGCCGCGAATTCTGGAATCATCATTGTCCATATACTACGGGGACATGCATATTCTAGAATACCCGATGCGTTAGAATCGGGCCACAATCTAGTCTATATATATAATTGTCTAAGGGTTTTTCCGTCTGTCTGTCTTTCTGTCTGTCTGTCTGTCTGTCTTTCTGTCTGTCTGTCTGTCCTGGAAATCCCGCGTCTCTGATTGGTCGAGGCCGCCAGGCCTCGACCAATCAGAGACCCGGCACAGCATCGATGTAGAAATCCCGCGTCTCTGATTGGTCGAGGCCGCTAGGTCTCGACCAATCAGCAACCGGCACAGCGACGATGATGTCATAAAGGACGTAGACATCTCACGTTTCTGATTCAGCGACGGGCACAGTATCGACGTAGATGTCATAATGGTTGCCATGGCGACGATGATGTCATAAAGGTTGCCTCGACCAATCAGCGACGGGCACAGTCTGCCGCGAATTCTGGAATCATCATTGTCCATATACTACGGGGAAATGCATATTCTAGAATACCCGATGCGTTAGTCCTGGAAATCCCGCGTCCCTGATTGGTCGATGCCGCCAGGCCTCGACCAATCAGCGACGGGCACAGTATCGACGTAGAAATCCCGCGTCTCTGATTGGTCGAGGCCGCCAGGCCTCGACCAATCAGCGACGGGCACAGCGACGATGATGTCATAAAGGACGTAGACATCCCGCGTCTCTGATTGGTCGAGGTCGCCAGGCCTCGACCAATCAGCAACGGGCACAGCGACGATGATGTCATAATGGTTGCCATGGCGACGATGATGTCATAAAGGCTATAAAGGCACAGATGATTGGCCTCGGGGAGACCAAAACATCCAACACCGCGGAGACACCATCACGTGTTTCTCAATGCAGTGATTCCAGAACACTGCCCCCATCCCTTATGGGAAATATGCAGATGCATGTAAAGAAGCTGCGGAGACACCATCACGTGTTTCTCGACGCAAGCAGTAAATAGCCAGGCCTTTCCCCGGGAAGGAACAACCACGGGAAGGGCAGCATCCTATGAAGGAAAGCCACCTATGCCAAGCATGGTATCCATCCACAGACAGCTGTTTCGGGGTTTTTGCCCCTCATCAGTGTGGAGTAGGAATCTGGCTATTAGGAGCAGTGCCTAGTAAAAAGGCTATAAAGGCACAGATGATTGGCCTCGGGGAGACCAAAACATCCAACACCGCGGAGACACCATCACGTGTTTCTCAACGCAGTGATGATGTCATAAAGGTTGCCTCGATCAATCAGCAACGGACACAGTCTGCCGCGAATTCTGGAATCATCATTGTTCATATACTACGGGGACATGCATATTCTAGAATACCCGATGCGTTAGAATCAGGCCACAATCGAGTATAGTATAATGCAGCTCCACATAGAATATAATGTAGCCCCCTCATAGAGTATGATGCAATCACCTCTCATAGAATATTATTCAGCCCCCCATAGAATATAATGTAGCCCCCAGAGAAGGCTATACAGCCCCCCATAGAATATAATACAGCCCCCTCCCCACAGAATATAATACAACCCCCCATTTAATATAATGTAGCCCCCATAGACTTTAATACAGCCCCCCATAGAATGTAATACAGCCCAGCCCCCATAGAATGTAATACAGCCCAGTCCCATGAGAATGTAATACAGCACAGCCCCCATAGAATGTAATACAGCACAGCCCCCATGGAATGTAATACAGCACCTTCCCCATAGAATGTAATATAGCACAGCCCCCATGGAATGGAATGCAGCCAGCCCCCATAGAATGTAATTCAGCCAGCCCCCATAGAATGTAATAAAGCCCCCCAATAGAATGTAATGCAGCCAGCCCCCATAGAATGTAATAAAGCCCCCCAATAGAATGTAATACAGCACAGCCCCATAGAATGTAATGCAGCCAGCCGCCATAGAATGTAATGCAGCCAGCCCCCATAAAATGTAATGCAGCCAGCCCCCATAGAATGTAATACAGCACAGCCCAATTGCCCCACAATCCAGTTATCACTCACTGATCTGTAATTTAAAAAAACACACTCTCCTCACCTCTCCTCGTGCCCCGTGCTGCTCCCGGCTCCGGTCTTAGCAGCTGCAGTCTGCCCGTCCACACTGCAGGTGCGCGATGATATGACCATCTGGAGACCAGTGGTCAGACCGAACGGACCAGTCAGTCGTTGGAACAAATTTTGCATTGCCTTTCCACTACCAGTCAAGAGAACTGGTCTGACACCTTGCCTTTAGCAGAATTCACATTTAATAACCATGTTAACCACTCTACAGGTACCTCCCCTTTCTTTTGTAATTATGGGTTTAATACACACTTTGGGGAGTTTTCTCTCCTGGAATCCGGTTGCCCAGGGGCTGATATTGCTATATAGCAGTTGGGGAATTTATGGCGGGAGGTCCAAAAGAACATTGGGGAGGCTCAGAGGAAGTATGAGCTTTTTGCTGACAGGAAACGGACTATAGGACCCACCCTTCGAGTTGGGGATAAAGTGTGGCTATCCACCAGGAACATTAAACTTAAGCTTCCTTCAGCTAAATTAGGACCTAAGTTTATTGGTCCTTATCATATCATGGAGGAGGTTAACCCAGTGGCATTTTGTTTGCGTCTTCCAACGTCTTTCAAGATCCCCAATGTCTTCCATAGGGCCCTGCTGAAACCATTGGGGGTTGTGGAAGAAGCATCATTGCATACCTCGCTGCCTGTGTTGGTAGATAATCAGGAGGAGTTTGAGGTGGAGTGCATTGTGGATTGCCGGTTGGTCCGCCATTCCCTCCAGTATCTTGTGCACTTTAAAGGGTGTGGTCCTGAGGACTGATCCTGGGTTACTGCCCAATCGGTTGATAACGATCGTCTGGTGCTCTCCTTTCATGCCCGGTTTCCCGGGAAACCTGGGGGTCCGGTGGCCCCCCGTTAAGAAGCGGGGTACTGTCATGACTCTGGACAGGATGGTGCCGCCTCCATCCTTGTCAGGTCAGGGTTAATTTTAGTCCACCTTTGTTTGGTTTTGGGATGGCTATTTAATGTTGGCAGTTTCTGGATTGTGTATCGGTGATACTTCTGTATACTTGGCTTGTGGTTGCTGACCCAGGTTTACTCTTCCGTAAACTTTTTGCCTCTGTGCTTTTGTGCCTTGCTGTGTATGACTCGGTTCTGTTCCCTGACTTCTGCCTTTGCATTCTGCTTTGTACTGTTCTGTCTCTCTCAGTAATCAGACCCGTGGGTTGTCCCTGTTTACTCTTTGTCTTATCCTTAGGTACTTCGCTCCCTCCTGGCTTTGACCCTCAGCTATCCTTGACTACGTTTTCTGTCTGTGCCCTGCTCTCTGTGTCTTCCGTGCATTCAAGTGCAATAGCTCCACCCCCTGGTCACATGACTGCTCGGTGCCAGGTCCTGCTCACTGCAATAGTTTAAAGTTCTTGAGCTCGGTGTCATTTGTTTCTGCACTACCTACCTTTATTCATGTGCCCCCGTCAGCTCCCCCTAGGCAGCGCCAGTGACACCTAGGGTGTCACCACAGCCAGTCAAGACAAAATTTAATTTTCCCCATGTCTTGCAAACATACTTATGGCAGTTTGGGATGAAATTGAAACCAATCCATGTAGAGATAAAAGACAATGGTTTGGTCGTTTCATAGATGACCTCTTTTTTGTATGGACTGGCACTTTGCTCCTCTCAAGACTGCCAGCTAGTCTTGCTGCAACTTTCATGGTGAGCTGACTCCACCTTCCCCTCCCTCCTTAATGAACAACTTACAAGATATTTTCCCCGCTGAAGGTCCCAGGCATTAGATATTGATGTCATATTTTCTATTGTGATTTTTACCTTTACATAGAGGCCAAATATGACCCAGATGGCATCATCTATTGGACAAATATTAAGTTGGAGGGTTTCTAGTGGCCAACCGCGATATGAGTCAATGCGTCATGTCCAACTCTTCGCTATGACACTGAAAATCTATATCCCATAAATATCAAATGGATGCAAACCTCAATATTTCTATATGGACCCCGGTACGGAGTGTCTACGACCCCTGTGTAAACAGATTTCATTTTGGTATCTGCTTCCCAGAAAAGATGTGTCCTGTTTAATTACCTGGACACCGCAGGGGCCACTACTTCAAAATGAACTTGAAGCTTGAGTTTCTTATGTATTAATTTGTTTTTCTCACTTCCCAATATGTTCAATGTTGAGGCCTAGTTCCAAAAGGAGTTTGCATTGTCATCTCTTATGGATTTTAATTTTTCTATGAAACACCACAGCAAGGTATACTCAATCAGGACAGTTCCAGCCTGTCTTTATTATTACAACCATACTTTGTGTTAGCCAACCTCAATGTGAAAAAGGGCAGGACAGGGACCCCAACTAATCAGCTCTTATTCACCTTCAGATCAGTTGATACAAGGTAAGAATTTAATACTAAAAATGGGCTTGGACTGTCCTAATAGGGAATATCTTGTTGCAGTGGGATGGCTTTCATGCTTTTTTGGTGAAAATAGTGTTAACTAAGTACCCTATATTATTTACATATACTATTACTGTTTACTTATTTACTTGCTATAGAGTTTATGCTCAATTTGTTTTTTCTTGGGTTTTGTCTATGAAATGGCAACAGTGTGAATGTACTCTTATACCAACTAATTCATGGGCTTGATGTCACTTGACAATACAAAGGTGACATCAACTTCACAAATATGAACCCCACTTGCCACTGCTACAGACAGGACAAGTGAGAAGAGCCAGGCAAAGCTCTAGAATTGGCATATCCAATAGATTATCCTTTCCTGGGGACCTGTGGGCTGTTATTTTTAGGTTGGGGGCCAATATCCATGGCCTCTTACCAGCCTGAGAATACCAACCCCCAGATGTCTGCTTTGGCTTGGCTGGTTGTCAAAAAATGGGGGGACCCCACTGCGTTTTCTTTAAATTATTTAAATAATTAAAAAAAATCAGAGTGGTGACCCCTCTATTCTTGATAAGCAGACTTACTAAAGCTAAGGGTTGCAGCCCCCAGCCTTGTGTTTTCCCAGCTGGCTATCAAAAATACAGGGGAACCCACGACGTTTTTTTTCTATTATTTATTTACAGCGAAGGCATCGGCTGATGAATACTCCCATCAGCCGCACCTGCTCTCACTGTTATTAGTGGAAGAAGGCGTTGACTGATGGGAGCAGTAGTCCAATCAGACGACACCAATGACCAGAGTAAACTCCAGGCTCACACGCCATTTGACAGTGTGGAAACCGCAGCAGTCTGACCGGCGGTGATGATTTTACCACCAATCAGAAGCTGTGTTTGCCGCGCTGTCATGCATATGACAGCATGACAAACATGAACCCGAACAGTAACATGGACTTACTGTCTGTGTGCTCTGTCCATGCCCGAACAGTAGGTGTTCAGTATGGACGCCGAACTTTACTGTTGAGTTCACCCATTTCTGCTACTTACACTTTGCTTTCCAGTGAGGCGATTGTCAATGACAAGGGTAGGCTTTTCTCTTCGCTTCTGAACTTAGAAAAGCCAGCCACCTTCATCATGTGTTGACGTACCAAAAGGTAAGTTCTCTGAAGGCTTCAGAACAAATCCAGAAGTGAAGGATCCAGAATTAGGAAAGTGAATATGAAATAAGATTTAATGAAGCCTACAAGTAAAGTAGTAGCTCCTGCGGTAAAAAATGTAGATGCCACATATGTGTTAAACAGTTTTGCTTTGAGTAGATGCCACATTATACTTTTTAGGACATACAAGTGCTTCTCACTAAATTAGAGTATCATGAAAGTTAATTTGTTCCAGTTCTTCAATACAAATAGTGAAACTCATATAGAGTCATTACAGAGTGATCTATTTCAAGTGTTTATTTCTGTAAATGTTGATGATTATGGCCTACAACAGCAAATCAAAACCCCAAAGTCATTATCTCAGTAAATTAGAATATAACACCTGCTTGAAAAATGATTTTAAAATCCAAAATGTTCGCCTACTGAAATATTTGTTCAGTAAATGCAATCCATACTTGGTCGGGGCATCTTTTGAATCACTTACTGCATCAATGCAGCGTGGGATGAAGGAAATCAGCCTGTGGCTGTGGAAGCCCAGGTTGCTTTGATAGCAGCCTTCAGCTCATCTGCATTGTTGGCTCTGGTGTCTCTCATCTTCTTTTTGACAATACCCCATAGATTCTCTACGGGGATAAGGTCAGGCGAGTTTGCTGGCCAATCAATCACAGTGATACTGATGTTTTTAAACCAGGTATTGGTACTTTTAGCAGTGTGGACAGGTGCCAAGTCCTGCTGGAGAATGAAATTTCCATCTACAAAAAGCTTGTCGGCAGAGGGAAGCATGAAGTGCTCTAAAATTTCCTGGTAGACGGCTGAGCTGACTTTGGTCTTGATGAAACAGTGGACCTACACCAGCAGATGATATGGCTCCCCAATCCATCACTGATTGTGGAAACTTCACACTAGAACTCAAGCACCTTGGATTGTGTGCCTCACCACTCTTCCTCCAGACTCTGGGACCTTGATTTCCAAATGAAATGGAAAATTTACTTTCATCTGAAACCAACTCCTTGGACCACTGAGCAACAGTCCACTTCTTTTTCTCCTTAGCCCAGGTAAGACGTTTCTGGCGTTGTCTATTGGTCATGAGTGGCTTGACGCAAGGAATGCGACACTTGTAGCCCATATTATGGATACGTCTGTGTGTGACGGCTCTTGAAGCAATGACTCCAGCAGCAGTCCACTCCTTGTGAATCTCCCCCAAATTTTTGAATGGCTTTTTCATAACAATCCTTTCAAGGCTGCAGTTATCCCGATTGCTTGTGCACCTTTTTCTACCACACTTTTTCCTTCCACTCAACTTTCCATTAATATGCTTGGATACAGCACTCTGTGAATAGCCAGCTTCTTTAGCAATGACCTTTTGTGACTTACCCTGTTATGATCTGGTGGCCTAGGAGCAGCATGAGACGTACTCTGGAGAAGGTGGTACCTGTACTGACCGCAAACCCTTAACTTAGCAGCGCAACTATAAGTAGCCGTGGGGGGTACCTAACACTCCCTAGACCCCTCGACACAGCCTAAGAACTAACTTCCCCTAAAGACAGAAACAGGAAACCTATCTTGCCTCAGAGAAAATCCCCAAAGGATAGACAGCCCCCCACAAATATTGACTGTGAGAGGAGAGGGAAATAACATACGCAGACATGAAATCAGGATTTAGCATAGGAGGCCATACTAGCTAAAAAGAAAGAATAGAACAGAGTACTATGCGGTCAGTATTAAAACACTAGAAAATATCCACCACAGAAAATACAAATCACCACATCTGACTAAAGACATGGAGGGTATATCTGCATCTCCAGAGACACAGCTAGGCTGCAAAAAATCCTTCACAGACAAAGCTGGACTAGACCAAACATGAAAATGCACAGAACTATAAGGTCCACAGCAGGTGGACAGCAAAAACAATGCCAGAACTTATCTTTGTTGAAATGAACAGCAGAACAGAAGAGACCAGGTATGGATGTGAATCCTCCAAAAACAATGGACAACTGGCACTGACTAAAGGATAAAGCAGGACTAAATAGCCCAGCCCAAATTGCAAAAAATAGAAACACCTGATAAATGCTGCGATCCAACTACCGCAGCACTACCACTCATAACCACCGGAGGGAGCCCAAGAGCAGAATTCACAACATTACCCTCCTTGTGGAGTGTATCAATGACTGCCTTCTGAATATCTGACAAGTCATCAGTCTTCCCCATGATTGTGGAGCCTACTGAAACAGACTAAGGGACCTTTTTATACCCTTAGGAATCCTTTGCAGATTTTTTTTTTTTAGAATTATTCTAATTTACTGAGATAATGACTTTTGGGTTTTATTGACTTTAAGCCACAATCATCAATATTAACAGAAATAAAGACTTGAAATAGATCACCCTGTTTGTAATAATGCTATATAATATATGAGTTTCACTTTTTTTTAAGAACTGAAATAAATTAACTTTTTAATGATATTCTAATTTAGTGAGAATCAATTGTACTTGTTAAATACTACTCATTTATCGGCGTTAGAAAAGTGGCAAATAAACAAGTAGCAAGACACGTGGAGATTCTTCAAGAAATACATTGTTTGTTGAAGCACTTTTAATGAATCTAACACACTATTTTTGGTGATACATTTTCATACTTTTGTACCTAAATCATCTGCCACCAGGTGGCGGTATTGCGATTCACTGATTTACAAAAGCTATGTCCATATGCAAAACTTGTTACATAGGTTGAAAAAAGACCTAGGTCCATCAAGTTCAACTTTTCTTCACCAATTGTTCATTTTGTCACTACATTAACTGTAATCGGCAATGTTAGGATAACCGCAATGTTACTACAGTTTTAACAGTAGCTATTTCTGAAACTATGAATTTGTGTCCAGTAAATTATGGCCTGCACCCCAGGTCAAAGGATAATCAGTGCGGAGTTCCCAACTACTAAACCATGACACTTGCAGTGAAATTTATTTATTCATAAGTTATTAGTTATTCCTGCGATATGCGTTCTTGTATTGAGTGAATTATTACAGAAGCAAAATCAGATAGAGTACTGGAAAATGCCAAGGTTAACATTTCTGTCCTCCTGGGCCTTGATCACTGTTATCTACTATATAATTGTCTAAGGTTCACTTCCATCTTTCTGTCTGTCCTTCTGTCTGTCTGTCATGGAAATCCCAAGTCGCTGATTGGTCGCTGCACAACGGCCAAGACCAATCAGCGACGGGCACAGTCCCGCTCCTTACTCCCCACAGTCAGTGCCCACTTCATACTCCCCTCCAGTCAGCGCTCACACCGGGTTAATGGCAGCGTTAACGGACCGTGTTATGTCGCGGTGTAACGCACTCCGTTAACGCTGCTATTAACCCTGTGTGACCAACTTTTTACTATTGATGCTGCCTATGCAGCATCAATAGTAAAAAGATCTAATGTTAAAAATAATTTAAAAAAAATAGTTATATACTCACCCTCCGTCGGCCCCACGGATCCAGAACAGGTCTTTCCCGCTCCTCGCGACGCCCCGGTGACCGCTCCATGCATTGAGGTCTCGCGAGATGATAACGTAGCGGTCTCGCGAGACCGCACGTCATCATCTCGCGAGACCGCAATGCACTCTTGGGACCGGAGCGCACGAGGAGCATCGGTAAACGCTTCACCTGGATCCGGGGCCCAACGGAAGGTGAGTATATAACTATTTTTTATTTTAATTCTTTTTTTTAACAGGGATATGATGCCCACATTGCTATATAATATGTGGGCTGTGCAATATACTACGTGGGCTGTGCAATATACTACGTGGGCTGTGCAATATACTACGTGGGCTGTGCAATATACTACATGGTGTGTGTTATATACTACATGGAGTGTGTTATATACTACGTGGGCTGTGCAATATACTACGTGGGCTGTGCAATATACTATTTGGGCTGTGCACTATACTACGTGGGCTGTGCAATATACTACGTGGGCTGTGCAATATACTATGTGGCTGTGCAATACACTACGTGGGCTGTGCAATATACTACGTGGCTGTGCAATATACTACGTGGCTGTGCAATATACTACATGGGCTGTGCAATATACTACGTGGGCTGTGTTATTTGCTACGTGGGCTGTTATAAACTACGAGGCTGTGTTATACGCTATGTGGGCTGTTATACACTCCATGGGCTGTGCTATATGCTACGTGGCTGTGCTATATACTCCGTGGGCTGTGTTATATACTACGTGGCTGTGCTATATACTCCGTGGGCTGTGCTATATACTCCGTGGGCTGTGCAATATACTACGTGGCTGTGCTATGTACTACGTGGCTGTGCTATTTACTACGTGGGTTGTTATATACTACGTGGCTGTGCTATATACTACGTGGCCGGCCGCGAGCAATCAGCGACAGGCGCAGTCCGGCCGCGAATTGGCGCTGGATTTGAACCACGCTTCGCTAATTGGTCGCGCCCGGTCGGCCGAATCCTGTGTATTCAATGTATTGTTCTTCATAAATAAACTACATACATATTCTAGAATACCGGATGCGTTAGAATCGGGCTACCATCTAGTCCTATGATAATGAGATAAGATACACCAATCTGTATGGAACTGGGTGGATCTAAAATTATCAGTAGTTAAATAACACAAAGTTGAATGAAAGTAAAAATATTTCTGTTGGTAATTAAGTTGTCATATATCACAATAGACTTCGATGGAAAATAGTTAACGTAGATTGAAGAAAAAAATAGGAAGGAAAATTAGAGACAGCAGCCAATACCTTGTGTAAAGACTAGCCACAGAGATGCATTGTCTGTAAAATATATCATCAGTTCTCATCTTCTTCTCACCGTACTGTTAGGCCTCATTCAGATGTTCGTGTTTGATCATGACAATAATAATTTTTATTATCATTTACATACTTACAGTCTCATATATCCAGTATATATCAGACCGATGTTGCTAAGTTTGGGATACGTATTACCTTTTATCTCTTTATCTTTCCCCCTCACAAACACACACACACACATTTTATGTCCTATATAGTATATGTTACATTTGGAGTTAAGTAGTACAGTCTCTGGCAGTATAGATAATTTTTTAGAGCCATTATTTCATTTTTTTATTAATACTTTTAACCCCTTCACGACATATAATGTACAGGTACGTCATGTGTTGTGTCCATGAAATGCCGAGCTTGCATGTTTCCCGGCAGGTGATGGCTGATATAATCAGCACTCATCTGCCTCTAATAGTCGTGGGTTGAGCGGTGCTTCCTCCTCTATTGTTGAGCTGTTAAGTCCTACTGTCAATCTCTGACAGTGACATTTGGTACGCACCGACAGAGGGGGGTTGCTTTATTCCACGCTCCCATCTGCAAGTCCATGTCGTGATCGCAGGGCACTGACGGGTTGTCATGACTGCTCAAGACCCCCGTGCCTGTCATTATGATCCTCCTGTGAAAACCATCCTGTTGCTGGCATTTATAGGAGATCGAGATTTTCGCTAAACATAACAGTGCTGAAGCTCTACAATGTATAGTACAGGTGATCAGACAATCGCAGCTTCAAGTCCCCTAACAGGACTATTAATTAACCTCTTAATGTCCAATGACAGACATAGTCCATCATTGGACGCCTCCCCCTGTTTGGTGTGGGCTTTGGCGATGAGCCCACACCTTTTCCGGGACATGACAACTGATCTGATCAGCTGACATGTGCCCAGAACAGCCGCGGGTGAAGTCGCGATTCACCTGCTGCTGTTAACATGTTAAATGCCGCTGTCATACTCTGACAGCGACATTTAACATGCACACGCAGGAAGCGCGTCATTCCCTCCTCCCATCGGCGCCTGTGTCACATGACAGCAGGTCACCGATGGGTTGACATCACAACCCGGGGTCAGGAAAAGACCCCTGTGGTTGTCATTGCTGGATCGCTATGAGCACCGCCTAGTGGTCGGCGCTCATAGCAAGTGAGCATTTCTGCTACATAGAGCAGGACTGCAGCTCTGCTCTATGTAGCAGAGGTGATTGGACAAGTGCAATTTCAATTTCCAAACTTTTAATATTTATGCCCTTAAAGGGAACCTGTCACCCCCAAAAATCGAGGGTGAACTAAGCCCACCAGCTTCAGGGGCTTATCTACAGAATTATGGAATGCTGTAGATAAGCCCCCAATGTATCCTAAAAGATGAGAAAAAAAGGTTAGATTATACTCACCCAGGGGCGGTCCGATCTGATGGGCGTGGCGGTCCAGGGCCTCCCATCTTCATAGGGCCTCCCATCTTCATGCTGCGGCTCCGGCGCAGGCGTACTTTGTCTGCCCTGTTGAGGGCAGAGCAAAGTACTGCAGTGCGCAGGCGCTGGGAAAGGTCAGAGTGGCCCGGGACCTGCGCACTGCAGTACTTTGCTCTGCCCTCAACAGGGCAGACAAAGTACGCCTGTGCCGGAGCCGCAGCGTGAAGACCAGAAGAGGATTTTATCTGATGACGATGGGAGGCACCGGACCGGACAGTGACACCCATCGGACCGGACCAGCAGCAGGACCGCCCCTGGTGAGTATAATCTAACCTCTTTCTCATCTTTCAGGATACATCGGGGGCTTATCTACAGCATTACAGAATGCTGTAGATAAGCCCCTGATGCCGGTGGGCTTACCTCACCCTCGATTTTGGAGGTGACAGGTTCCCTTTAAATGAGAAAGTTATGTTACACAGAATAGTTAATAAATGACATTTCCCACAAGTATTACAGCTGCATATTTTTTAAACCTATTTCTTGTTTGTTAAGAATTTAGAAGGGTTAAAAGTTCTAATTTTTCCAACAAAATTTACAAAACAATTTTTTTAGGGACCACATCACATTTGAAGTGACTTCGGGGCCTACAGTTAGGGCCAGAAATATTTGGACAGTGACACAATTTTCGCGAGTTGGGCTCTGCATGCCACCACATTGGATTTGAAATGAAACCTCTACAACAGAATTCAAGTGCAGATTGTAACGTTTAATTTGAAGGGTTGAACAAAAATATCTGATAGAAAATGTAGGAATTGTACACATTTCTTTACAAACACTCCACATTTTAGGAGGTCAAAAGTAATTGGACAAATAAACATAACCCAAACAAAATATTTTTATTTTCAATATTTTGTTGCAAATCCTTTGGAGGCAATCACTGCCTTAAGTCTGGAACCCATGGACATCACCAAACGCTGGGTTTCCTCCTTCTTAATGCTTTGCCAGGCCTTTACAGCCGCAGCCTTCAGGTCTTGCTTGTTTGTGGGTCTTTCCGTCTTAAGTCTGGATTTGAGCAAGTGAAATGCATGCTCAATTAGGTTTAGATCTGGAGATTGACTTGGCCATTGCAGAATGTTCCACTTTTTGGCACTCATGAACTCCTGGGTAGCTTTGGCTGTATGCTTGGGGTCATTGTCCATCTGTACTATGAAGCGCCGTCCAATCAACTTTGCAGCATTTGGCTGAATCTGGGCTGAAAGTATATCCCGGTACACTTCAGAATTCATCCGGCTACTCTTGTCTGCTCTTATGTCATCAATAAACACAAGTGACCCAGTGCCATTGAAAGCCATGCATGCCCATGCCATCACGTTGCCTCCACCATGTTTTACAGAGGATGTGGTGTGCCTTGGATCATGTGCCGTTCCCTTTCTTCTCCAAACTTTTTTCTTCCCATCATTCTGGTACAGGTTGATCTTTGTCTCATCTGTCCATAGAATACTTTTCCAGAACTGAGCTGGCTTCTTGAGGTGTTTTTCTGCAAATTTAACTCTGGCCTGTCTATTTTTGGTATTGATGAATGGTTTGCATCTAGATGTGAACCCTTTGTATTTACTGTCATGGAGTCTTCTCTTTACTGTTGACTTAGAGACAGATACACCTACTTCACTGAGAGTGTTCTGGACTTCAGTTGATGTTGTGAACGGGTTCTTCTTCACCAAATTAAGTATGCGGCGATCATCCACCACTGTTGTCATCCGTGGACGCCCAGGCCTTTTTGAGTTCCCAAGCTCACCAGTCAATTCCTTTTTTCTCAGAATGTACCCAACTGTTGATTTTGCTACTCCAAGCATGTCTGCTATCTCTCTGATGGATTTTTTCTTTTTTTCAGCCTCAGGATGTTCTGCTTCACCTCAATTGAGAGTTCCTTTGACCGCATGTTGTCTGCTCACAGCAACAGTTTCCAATTGCAAAACCACACACCTGGAATCCACCCCTGACCTTTTAACTACTTCATTGATTACAGGTTAACGAGGGAGACGCCTTCAGAGTTAATTGCAGCCCTTAGAGTCCATTGTCCAATTACTTTTGGTCCCTTGAAAAAGAGGACGCTATGCATTACAGAGCTATGATTCCTAAACCCTTTCTCCGATTTGGATGTGGAAACTATCATATTGCAGCTGGGAGTGTGCACTTTCAGCCCATATTATATATATAATTGTATTTCTGAACATGTTTTTGTAAACAGCTAAAATAACAAAACTTGTGTTGTCACTGTCTAAATATTTCTGGCCCTAACTGTATATGACAGAAAATACCCAAATGTAACACCATTCTAAAAACTGCACCCTTCAAAGTACTCAAAACCACATTCAAGAAGTTTATTAACCCTTCAGATGCTTCAGAAACTAAAGTAATGTATAAGGAAAAAATGAACACTTAATTTTTTCACAAAATTTTTTCTTCAGCTCCAAAATTGTTATTTTCACAAGAATAAGAGGAGAAAATGTATTGTAAAATTTGTTGTGCAATTTCTCCTGAGTATGCCGATACCCTGTATTTGGGGGAAATCCACTGTTTGGGCATACGACAAGGCTCGGAAAAGAAGGAGTGTAATTTAACTTTTTGAACACAAAAATGGCTGGTATCAAGAGTGAACACTATGTCACGTTTGGAGATGCCCTGATGTGCCTAAACAGTGGAAACCCCCCCAAAATGACCACATTTGACCACATTTTGGAAACTAGACCCCTCAAGAAATGTATCTAGATGTGTGGTGAACTCCCAGGTGCTTCAGAGAAGTTTATAACGTAGATCTGTGAAAAAAAAATTTTTACCCACAAAAATGTTCTTTTATCCCCAGTTTTTTTTATTTTCACAAGGGTAACAGGAGAAAATGGACCCCAAAATTTGCTGTGAAATTTCTCCTTAGTACACCGATACCCCAAATGCGAAGGAAAAGTACTGTAGATCGATCTGTTCGTCGGGTCGGTATGATTGCAGCAATACCAAATTGATATAGTATTTTCATGATTTGCTATTTTTACACACTTAAAACAATATTTTACAAAAATGAATTTGTTTTTGTATTGTCATATTCTGAGAGCTGTAACTTTTTTTTATTTTTTTGCCAAATGAGCCATATTAGGGCTTGTTTTGTGGGATGGTTTGCTGTTTTCATTCCTCATTGCCAGGGTCCGATGGTTACTAAGGGGGTCTTGTGACCCTATGGCAACAACTTAAATTCCGCTGTCGCAATTGACAGCGGTATTGAAGGGGTTAATCGGCCTCGCTTGGTCGCACAGACTCTTTACTGTAAAAGCTGTGAGACTATGGAACGCACTGCCACATAATGTATCGGTTGAGTCACTTGATAAGTTCATGGGAGACCTGGACACTTTTTTGATTAATGTAATGTTATACGCTATGGGAACTATAATTTTTGATGGATTTGATTATTATGTCTGGAATCAGAAAAGAAAATCCCCCCTGAAATTGGGCAATTAGCATCTGCCTCGTGTTTTTTTTTTCCTTCCTCTCTATCAACCGATTATAGGTTGAACGCAAAGGATCTGTGTTATTTTTCAACCTTAACAAGTATGACACTAAACGTCACTGAATCGGCTCTTTCATCAGATCTAATTCAGGCATTCGAAGCCTCGGTGGAAATGCAATTTTATATTTCTCATTTGCAAGTTTTTTTTTATCACAGATAACGCTCTAATTTGGAGTATAATGCGTCAATAAAAAAGCTCGAATAATGAATGAGTTTTATTTTGACAAATCACCCCATGTACTTTCTCACATTACAAGATCAAGCAATATTTTTATTATCAACGGCTTAAAACTATGCCATCAGCAAGCTGTGTCTATTCAGATTAGCCACAACGCGTGCATCTAGACTGGTGTCAGTGAGAAAGGTGTTAATATCTTTTGTTAAATCCAGACAAAGTCCAGACAGATTCAACAAGCAGAGTTATATCAAAGCTTAAGTGCTGAATGGCAAATCCATTCTCAAATAACAGATATTTGGATAGCATCTCTGTTTATATTACCAGGCTTTCCCACTTACAGTATCTCTGTGTGGGTGCTGCAAACATGACTTTCAGCATATACACTGATAATGTATCAAGCAAAATAATGGCGGAACAACCAGATAATTTTGTTCTGAAAATAATGACTTAATACAATTACTATAACAAGCAATTATTATAGTAAATTGACATATTATAATGCTCTACTGTTCAAATAGTAAATGAAACAGTTTATAGGGGCTATATCCAGTATGCAAGTTTAGATCTTTCCATAATTAAAAAAACTAATTCTAATTAACAAGAATTCAACCACAGGTAAATCTTATTATTCATTAACCCCTTTATCCCAAGTGGTTTGCACATTATTGACCAGGCCAATTTTTACAATTCTGACCACTGTCACTTTATGTGGTTATAAGTCTGGAACGCTTCAATGGATCCCACTGATTCTGAGGCTGTTTTTTTTTTTTTTTTTTATATTGTACTTCATGATAGTGGTAACATTTCTTCAATATAACTTGAGTTCATTTGTGGAAAAAAAAACTGAAATTTGGCAACAATTTTGAAAAGTTTGCAATTTTCAAGCTTTGAGTTTTCATGCCCTTTAGTGATGAGCTAGTGTACTCGGTATTTGGGTTTTCTGAGCATGCTCGGGTGTTCGCCGAGTATTTTTGGCGTGCTCGGAGATTATGTTTGAGTCTCCGGAGCTGCATGATTTGCGGCTGCTATCCCCCTGAATACATGTGGGATTCCCTAACAAACAGGCAATCTCCAGATGTATTCAAGCTATCTCGCAGCTGCAAATCATGCAGCTGTGGCGACTCAAACATAATCCCGAGCACGCCCAAAATACTCGGAGAACACCCGAGCATGCTCAGAAAACCCGAGTACTGAGTACACTCGCTCATCACTAATGCCCTTAACCCCTTCACCCCGAAGCCTGTTTTCACCTAAATGACAGGGCCAATTTTTACAATTCTGACCATTGTCACTTTATGAGGTAATAACTCTGAAAAGCTCCAATGGATCCTGGTGATTCTGACATTGTTTTCTCGTGACATATTGTGTTTTATGATAGTGGCAAAATTTCTTTTATATTACTTGCGTTTATTTGTGAAAAAAACAGAAATTTGGTGAAAGTTTGGAAAATTTTGCAATTTTCAAACTTTGAATTTTTATACCCTTGCATTAGAGTCTCATATCGCACAAATTAGTTAATAAATAACATTTTCCACATGTCTACTTTACATCAGCAATATTTTGGAACCAAATTTTTTTTGTTAGGGAGTTATAAGGGTTAAAAGTTAAACAGCGATTTCTCATTTTTTCAACAACCTTTACAAAACCATTTTTTGTAGGGACCACATCATATTTAAAATACCCAAAAGTGACACCATTCTAAAAACTACACCGCTCAAGGTACTCAAAACCACAATCAAGAAGTTTATTAACCCTTCAGGTGATTCACAGGAATTAACGGAATGTGGAAGGAAAAAAATAACATTTAACTTTTTTTTCCACATAATGATATTTTAGCAACATTTGCTTTTATTTTCACAAGGGTAAAAAGAGAAAATGGACCACTAAAGTTGTTGTGCAATTCCTTCTGAATACACTGATACCCCATATGTGGGGGAAAACCACTGTTTGGGCGCACGGCAGGGCTCAGAAGGGAAGGAGCGCCTTTTGACTTTTTTAAACCAAAATTGGCTGGAATTGAGATCGGACACCATGTCGCGTTTGGAGAGCCCCTGATGTACCTAAACAGTGGAAAACCACAAGTGACCCCATTTTGGAAACTAGACCTGTTAATTCTGTCACACTAGGGTGCCACCCGTCTTAATTGTCTGTGGCCAAATTGGGTCTCTGAAAGAGATGATACGTGCACGGAGGAAAGAACACAAAATACACAGTAGATCATGTATCAAATGATTCTCGCCTAGTTTATTCATTAGCAGAGGGCCTCCTTTTATAGGAGTAATCGGGCAGTCTCATTACATTATGGATTTTTCTAACATAACAACTATCACAAGTTACTTTTGATTGATTATATTATTTGTTGATTATTCCGTACCGTTATCACCCTAATGACCTGTTCTAGGTCAGGTTGGCATCTGTCTATGCACGGATTCTACTGATCTTCAGTTTGGGAATTGATCTCCCCACATACAGGTGCATTTACTCTTTATAATTACAAAGTCTATCTAGACATTGGCATATCTTGGCACATCCTGGAATGGAATAATAAACAGAATTAAGTCTTATAACAGTGAATTTAGAAAACCTTAAAGTGACATGAATCTAATATTAAGCAAAGCATCCATATAAGTTTGATTTCAGTATATCTTCATATGCCATACATTCTCTCCTTAACAGACCCTTCAAGGAACTTATCTAGCTATGTTGTGAGCACTTTGAACCCCAAGGTGCTTCACAGAAGTTTAGAACGTAGAGGCGTGAAAATAAAAAATCACATTTTTTCCCCCAAAATGATCTTTTAGCAACAATTTTTTTATCTTCACAAGTGTAAAAGGAGAAAATGGACCACTAAAGTTGTTGATCAATTTATCCTGAATACACTGATACCCCATATGTGGCGGAAAACCACTGTTTTGGCGCACGGCAGGGCTCGGAAGGGAAGGAGCGCCATTTGACTTTTTCAAACCAAAATTGGCTGGAATTGAGATCGGACACCATGTCCCGTTTGGAGAGCCCCTTGTTATGATGTGGTGGTTTAGGAGCAACATGGGACGAGCTCTGAAGGAAGTGGTACCTGTACTGACCGCAGTCCCTAAGCTCAACACAACACTAGAAGTAGCCGTGGGATGCTCCTAACACTCCCTAGGCACCTCGTCACAGCCTGAGAACTAACTACCCCTAAAGATCGAAACAGGAAAACTATCTTGCCTCAGAGAGAATCCCCAAAGGATAGATAGCCCCCCACAAGTAATGACTGTGAGTGGAGAGGGAAAAGACATACACAGAATGAAACCAGGATGAGCACAGGAGGCCAGTCTAGCTAGATAGATAGGACAGGATGGAATACTGTGCGGTCAGTATAAAACACTACAAAAAATCCACACAGAGTTTACAAAAATCTCCACACCTGACTAAAGGTGTGGAGGGTAAATCTGCTTCCCAGAGCTTCCAACTACACAGAATTAATTCATACTGACAAGCTGGACAAACATAGAAAGCACAGAACGGATAAGTCCACAACCTATGGACAGAAAAGAGCAAGCAAGGACTTAGCTTTGCTGAACTGGTCAGGATAACAGGGAAATCCAAAGAGATGTGAATCCAACCAGGAACCATTGACAAGTGGCACAAGCTGAAGGAAAGAGCCAGGCTAAATAGCCGAGCAGAATAGACAATCAGTGGAAGCAGCTGCTGACTGCTAAATCCAAGGAGCAGCCATTCCACTTAAAACCACCGGAGGGAGCCCAAGAGCAGAACTCACAACAGTACCCCCCCTTGAGGAGGGGGTCACCGCACCCTCACCAGAGCCTCCAGGCCGATCAGGACGAGCCAAGTGAAAAGCACGAACCAAATCGGTGGCATGGACATCGGAGGCAACAACCCAAGAATTATCCTCCTGGCCATAACCCTTCCACTTGACAAGATACTGAAGCCTCCACCTCTAAAAACGAGAATCCAAAATTTTCTCAACCTCATATTCCAACTCTTCCTCAACCAACACCGGGGCAGGAGGATCAACTGAGGGAACAACGGGCACCACATATCTCCGCAACAAAGATCTATGGAAAACATTATGAATGGCAAAAGAGGCTGGAAGAGCCAAACGAAAAGACACCGGATTGATAATTTCAGAAATCTTATAAGGACCAATAAACCGAGGTTTAAACTTAGGGGAAGAAACCTTCATAGGAACATGACGAGAAGACAACCAAACCAAATCCCCCACACGAAGCCGGGGACCAACACACCGACGGCGGTTAGCAAAACGTTGAGCCCTTTCCTGAGACAACGTCAAATTGTCCACCACATGAGTCCAAATCTGCTGCAGCCCGTCCACCACAGAATCCACACCAGGACAATCAGAAGGCTCAACCTGCCCAGAAGAAAAACGAGGATGAAAACCAAAATTACAAAAGAAAGGTGAAACCAAAGTAGCCGAACTAGCCCGATTATTAAGGGCAAACTCAGCCAACGGCAAGAAAGCCACCCAATCATCCTGATCAGCAGACACAAAGCATCTCAAATAGGTCTCCAAGGTCTGATTAGTTCGCTCAGTTTGGCCATTAGTCTGAGGATGAAACGCCAAAGAAAAAGACAAATCAATGCCCATCCTAGCACAAAAGGCCCGCCAAAACCTAGAGACAAACTGAGAACCTCTGTCAGACACAATATTCTCCGGAATGCCATGCAAACGAACCACATGCTGAAAAAACAATGGAACCAATTCTGAGGAGGAAGGCAACTTAGGCAAAGGTACCAGATGGACCATTTTAGAGAACCGGTCTGTTGTGAATTCTGTGGCCAAGCTCCCTCCTGTGGTCGAGAGTGGTACTTCGGCTGGTTCAGTCTATGAGCTTCCTTTGGTGGATGAGAGTGGTACTGCGGCTTCTGAGTTTCCTTCCTCAGGTGATGAGGTTAAGTCGTTAGGTGCTGCTCTATTTAACTCCACCTGGTGCTTTGATCCTGGCCTCCAGTTAATGTTCTAGTATTGGTCTTGCTTCCTCCTGGATCATTCCTGTGGCCTGTCTATCCTGCATAAGCTAAGTTTTGCTTGTGTTATTTTTGTTTGCTATTTTTTCTGTCCAACTTGCTTTATTGGTTTTTCTTGCTTGCTGGAAGCTCTGAGACGCAGAGGGAGCACCTCCGTACCGTTAGTCGGTGCGGAGGGTCTTTTTGCCCCTCTGCGTGGTTGTTTGTAGGTTTTTGTGTTGACCGCAAAGTTATCTTTCCTATCCTCGGTCTATTTAGTAAGTCGGGCCTCACTTTGCTAAATCTATTTCATCTCTGTGTTTGTATTTTCATCTTACTCACAGTCATTATATGTGGGGGGCTGCCTTTTCCTTTGGGGAATTTCTCTGAGGCAAGGTAGGCTTATTTTTCTATCTTCAGGGCTAGTTAGTTTCTCAGGCTGTGCCGAGTTGCATAGGGAGCGTTAGGCGCAATCCACGGCTACCTCTAGTGTGGTTTGATAGGATTAGGGATTGCGGTCAGCAGAGTTTCCACGTCTCAGAGCTCGTCCTTTGTTTTTGGTAATTGTCAGGTCACTTTGTGTGCTCTGAACTTCTATGTCCATTGTGGTTCTGAATTACCTGTTCATAACACCGGTCACAAACAACCCAGATAACAGACATCTTCTGGGAAACAGGAAGATCCGAAATAAAATCCATGGAAATATGCGTCCAGGGCCTCAGGGACCGGCAAAGGCCAAAGCAACCCACCAGCGCGGGAACAGCAAGGCTTGGCCCGGGTGCAAGTCCCACAGGACTGCACAAAAGCACGCACATCGCGCGACAAGGAAGGCCACCAAAAGGACCTAGCAACCAAATCTCTGGTACCAAAAATCCCAGGATGACCAGCCAACACTGAACAATGAACCTCAGAAATCACCTTACTTGTCCATCCATAAGGAACAAACAGCTTCCCTACTGGACAGCGGTCAGGCCTATCAGCCTGAAATTCCCGAAGCACCCGCCGCAAATCAGGGGAGATGGCAGAAAGAATCACCCTTTCCTTAAGAATGCCAACCGGCTCAAGGACTCCAGGAGAATCAGGCGAAAAACTCCTAGATAGGGCATCAGCCTTAACATTCTTAGATCCCGGAAGATACGAGACCACAAAATCAAAATGGGAGAAAAACAGGGACCATCGAGCCTGTCTAGGATTCAGCCGCTTGGCCGACTCGAGGTAAATCAGATTCTTATGATCAGTCAAGACCACAACGCGGTGCTTAGCTCCCTCAAGCCAATGTCGCCACTCCTCACACGCCCACTTCATAGCCAACAACTCCCGATTGCCGACATCATAATTGCGTTCCGCAGGCGAAAACTTTCTGGAAAAAAAAGCACACGGTTTCATCAAAGAACCATCAGAATCCCTCAGACAAAACGGCCCCTGCCCCAATCTCAGAAGCGTCAACCTCAACCTGAAAAGGAAGAGAAACATCCGGCTGACGCAACACAGGGGCAGAAGTAAATTGGCGTTTAAGCTCCCGAAAGGCCTCAACAGCCGCAGAGGACCAGTTTGTCACATCAGCGCCTTTCTTCGTCAAATCAGTAAGGGGCTTAACCACACTGGAAAAGTTGACAATGAAACGGCGATAGAAATTAGCAAAGCCCAAAAATTTTTGAAGGCTCTTCACAGATGTGGGTTGAATCCAGTCATGAATAGCTTGGACCTTAACAGGATCCATTTCCATAGACGAGGGAGAAAAAATAAAACCTAAAATAGAGACCTTCTGAACTCCGAATAGGCACTTAGACCCCTTCACAAATAAAGCATTATCACGAAGGATCTGGAACACCATCCTGACCTGCTTCACATGAGACTCCCAATCATCGGAAAAAATCAAAATATCATCCAAATATACAACCATGAATTTATCAAGATAATTGCAGAAAATATCATGCATGAAGGATTGGAACTCATATGGAGCATTAGAGAGCCCGAATGGCATCACAAGGTATTCAAAATGGCCTTCGGGCGTATTAAATGCAGTTTTCCATTCGTCACCCTGTTTAATACGAACAAGATTATATGCCCCTCGGAGGTCAATCTTAGTAAACCAACTAGCCCCCTTAATCTGAGCAAACAAATCAGAAAGCAAAGGCAAGGGGTATTGGAATTTGACCGTGATCTTATTAAGAAGACGATAATCTATACAGGGTCTCAAGGAGCCATCCTTCTTAGCAACAAAAAAGAAACCTGCTCCCAATAGTGACGAAGACGGCCGAATATGCCCTTTCTCCAAAGATTCCTTAACATAGCTCCGCATGGTGGCATGCTCTGGCACAGACAGATTGAAAAGTCGGCCCTTAGGGAACGTACAACCAGGAATCAAGTTAATAGCACAATCACAGTCCCTATGTGGAGGAAGGGAACTGGACTTGGGCTCATCAAATACATCCTGGAAATCTGACAAAAACTCAGGGACCTCAGAAGAGGGGGAAGAGGAAATTGACATCAAAGGAACGTCACTATGTACCCCTTGACAACCCCAACTAGTCACAGACATAGTTTTCCAATCCAGCACTGGATTATGTTCCTGTAACCATGGAAAACCGAGTACAACAACATCATGCAGGTTATGCAACACCAGAAAACGGCAATTTTCCTGATGTGCAGGAGCCATGAACATGGTCATCTGCGTCCAGTACTGAGGTTTATCCTTGGCCAATGGTGTAGCATCAATGCCCCTCAAAGGAATAGGGCTCTGCAAAGGCTGCAAGGAAAAACCACAGCGCCTGGCGAATTCTAAGTCCATTAAGTTCAGGGCAGCGCCTGAATCCACAAATGCCATGACAGAAAAGGACGACAATGAGCAAATCAGGGTCACAGATAAAAGAAATTTAGGCTGTACAGTACTAATGGTAACAGACCTAGCGACCCTCCTTGTACGTTTAGGGCAATCAGAAATAACATGAGCAGAATCACCACAGTAAAAACACAGCCTATTCTGACGTCTGAATTCCTGCCGTTCTGTTCTAGTCAAAATCCTATCACATTGCATAGGTTCAGGACTCTGCTCAGAGGACACTGCCATATGGTGCATAGCTTTGCGCTCGCGCAGACGCCGATCAATCTGAATGGCTAGAGACATAGATTCGCTCAAACCAGTAGGCGTAGGGAAGCCCACCATAACATCTTTAAGGGCTTCAGAAAGACCTTTTCTGAAAATAGCAGCCAGAGCATCCTCATTCCATTTAGTGAGCACAGACCATTTCCAAAATTTCTGTCAGTATAATTCTGCCGCTTCCTGACCTTGACACAAGGCCAACAGGGTTTTTTCTGCATGATCCACAGAATTAGGTTCGTCATACAATAATCCGAGTGCTTGAAAAAATGCATCTACATTCAGCAATGCCGGATCCCCTGATTCAAGGGAGAATGCCTAGTCCTGAGGGTCACCACGCAGCAAGGATATGATGATTTTAACTTGCTGAATGGGATCACCAGAAGAACGGGGTTTCAAAGCAAAAAACAATTTGCAGTTATTTTTAAAGTTCAAAAACTTGGATCTGTCCCCAAAAAACAAATCAGGAGTAGGAATTCTAGGCTCCAAAGCCGGAGTCTGGACAACATAATCTTGGATACTCTGTACTCTTGCAGCAAGTTGATCCACACGAGAAAACAAACCCTGAACATCCATGCCAGAGCATAAATCCTGAACCACCCAGAGATCAAGAGGAAAAAAAAGACAGAACAGAGCACAGAAAAAAAATGGCTCAGAATTTTTTCCTTCTTTGTAGATGCATCTAATTCATTTTTGGCCACTTGTACTGTTATGATCTGGTGGTTTAGGAGCAACATGGGACGAGCTCTGAAGGAAGTGGTACCTGTACTGACCGCAGTCCCTAAGCTCAACACAACACTAGACGTAGCCGTGGGATGCTCCTGACACTCCCTAGGCACCTCGTCACAGCCTGAGAACTAACTACCCCTAAAGATAGAAACAGGAAAACTTTCTTGCCTCAGAGAAAATCCCCAAAGGATAGATAGCCCCCCACAAGTAATGACTGTGAGTGGAGAGGGAAAAGACATACACAGAATGAAACCAGGATGAGCACAGGAGGCCAGTCTAGCTAGATAGATAGGACAGGATGGAATACTGTGTGGTCAGTATAAAACACTACAAAAAATCCACACAGAGTTTACGAAAATCTCCACACCTGACTAAAGGTGTGGAGGGTAAATCTGCTTCCCAGAGCTTCCAGCTACACAGAATTAATTCATACTGACAAGCTGGACAAACATAGAAAGCACAGAACGGATAAGTCCACAACCTGTGGACAGAAAAGAGCAAGCAAGGACTTAGCTTTGCTGAACTGGTCAGGATAACAGGGAAATCCAA
Organism: Ranitomeya imitator; assembly: GCF_032444005.1. Classification (NCBI taxonomy): domain Eukaryota; kingdom Metazoa; phylum Chordata; class Amphibia; order Anura; family Dendrobatidae; genus Ranitomeya; species Ranitomeya imitator. The sequence goes on from NC_091285.1 coordinate 228,175,977, forward strand.
AGAGATGTGAATCCAACCAGGAACCATTGACAAGTGGCACAAGCTGAAGGAAAGAGCCAGGCTAAATAGCCGAGCAGAATAGACAATCAGTGGAAGCAGCTGCTGACTGCTAAATCCAAGGAGCAGCCATTCCACTTAAAACCACCGGAGGGAGCCCAAGAGCAGAACTCACAAAAGTGCCACTTACAACCACCGGAAGGAGCCCAAGAGCGGAATTCACAACAGCCCCTGATGTACCTAAACAGTGGAAAACCGCCATAATTGACCCCATTTTGGAAACTAGACCCTTCAAGGAACTTATCTAGCTATGTGATGAGCACCGTGAACCTCCAAGTGCCTCACCAAAAATTATAACGATGAGTCGTAAAAAAAAAATAAAACACATTTTTTCCACAAAAGTGATATTTTAGCTACGATTTTTTATTTTCCCAAGGGTTATAGGACAAAATAGACAGAAAAAGATGTTGTGCAATTTTTCACGAGTACGCCGATACCCCATATGTGGGGAAAAACCACTGTTTGGGCACACGTCGGGGCTCGGAATGGAATAAGTGACGTTTTGGATTGCAGACTTTGATGGAATGGTCTGCGGGCGTCATGTTGCATTTGCAGAGCCCCTGATGTGCCTCAATAGTGGAAATCTCCCACAAGTGACCCCATTTTGGAGACTGGGCCTCCCAAGGAATTTATTTAGATATGTGGTGAGCACCATAAACCTCCAAGTGCCTCACCAAAAATTATAACGATGAGTCGTGAAAAAAAGTAAAACACATTTTTTCCACAAAAATGATCTTTTAGTTATGATTTTTTTATTTTCCCAAGGGTTACAGGACAAAATAGACAGAAAAAGATGTTGTGCAATTTTTCACAAGTACGCCGATACCCCATATGTGGGGAAAAACCACTGTTTGGGCGCATGGCAGAGCTCGGAAGGGAAGGAGCACCATTTGGAATGCAGACTTAGATGGATTGGTCTGCAGGTTTCACGTTGCATTTGCAGAGCCCCTGATGTACCTAAACAGTGGAAATCCTCCACAAGTTACCCCATTTTGGAAACTACACCCCTGAAGGAATATATCTAGAGGCATAGTTTTATAGTATTGATTATAATTCTTTTGGTTTTACTGGTGTATGAATTTATAATGTGGCGGTATGTGTAAAGGTACCTTCACACTGAGCAACTTTACAACGAGAACAACAACGATCTGTGACGTTGCAGCGTCCTGGATAGCAATCTCGTTGTGTTTGACATGCAGCAGCGATCAGGATCCCGCTGTGACATCGCTGGTCGTAGCTAGAAGTCCAGAACTTTATTTGGTCGTCAGGTCGGCGTGATTCGTCATGTTTGACAGCAAAAGCAACGATGCCAGCAATGTTTTTACATGGAGCTAACAACCAGCGAGAACGATAAGTGAGTCGCTGTTACGTCACTGGATCGCTCCTGCATCGTTCTGGTGTTGCCGTGTTTGATGTCTCTACAGCGACCTAAACAGCGACGCTGCAGCGATCGGCTCGTTGTCTATATCGCTGCAGCGTCGCTGAGTGTGACGGAACCTTAAGATGTGCGGGGTACATCAGATAATAAAAATGTGTTGTATCAACAGGGTATAAACTAATTTTATTAATTTGTGGACGTGTGGTATGCTTTGAAGCAATCCTTAATGCAAAGGCCAGGTTTCTCAGGGCAGGTTTCACAATGGTAAATTGTGTCCTTTTGGATTACCCTCTTGGAACATACTCTGCACCATTTTTGTGATCGTCCTGTCCTCGCTGTTTGGGGAACCTGTCCTGGGAAATGTTGACCTGGGACAATACGGGCACTATCAGATTCTGAAGTACTGGGACCCTCACCTCCCTGAGTGTCAAACATTAGGGCCTTGATGACTACCTCCTGAAACTGAAGGAAGGTCCCCCCCGTATTGCTTGTAGATCGTAACAGCACAAAAGCATTGTACAGTGCCATCTGTACAATGTGCATGGCCAATTTTTTGTACCATACGTAAGCTTTTCGCATGGCACTGTATGGTTGGAGGACCTGATCTGAGAGATCCACACCCCCATGTACCGATTGTAATCCAGGATACAATCTGGCTTTGGGACTTGTGTTGTGGTCCCACGAACAGTGACAAGGGTGCTGTTGTCACGGTGTATGGTGGTCAGGATAAGGACATCCCTTTTGTTCTTATACTTGACCACCAGCATGTTGTCGCTGCATTTGGCTCTGCTTTCCCCTTTTCTCAGCATTTGCCCAATTAGCGGCTTAGGGAGGCCTCACTGATTTTTTCGCACGGTGCCTCATGCAGCTGTACCTCTGGCAGAGAGGGTCTTGAAGAGTGGGATGCTGGTGTAAAAGTTGTCAATGTAGAGGTGATAACCCTTATCCAGCAGTGGGTGCAGCAATTCCCACACAATATTCCCACTCACCCCCAGGATGGGGGGCATTCAGGGGGGTTAATCTGGGTGTCCTTACCCTCGTAGACCCTAAATCTGTGGGTGTACCCTGAGGTACTCTCGCACAGTTTGTACAGCTTTATTCCATACCTGGACCTCTTACTGGGCAGGTACTGTCGGAATTTTAGCCTCCCTTTGAAATGAACGTGAGATTCATCAATAGCGATGTCCCTCTGGGGTGTGTACGCCTCATCAAATTTTCTGCTGAAGTGTTCAATCACTGGCTGAATTTTATATAGACGATCAAAGTTTGGATCGTCTCGGGGAGGACACTGCGCATTATCACTGAAATGCAAAAATTTTTGGATCCCTTCAAATCGTGTCCTTTTCATGGCCATGCGGAATACCGGTGTACTGTAGAGGATGTCAGTACTCCAGTATTGCCGAAGCTTTGGCTTTTTGATTATGCCCATATGCAGCACAATTCCCCAAAATGTCATCATCTCTGCTGCATTTACAGGGGTCCATCTGGCATAAGATGACGTGGGATTTTGGGTGAAAAATTGTTGGGCATACAGGTTCGTCTGGGCCACCATAAGATTTATTATTTCATCACTGAAAAAGAATTTGAAGAAGTCAATTTCAGTGAGGCCAGTCGTGTCAAACTGGATTGCTGAGCTGCTGCTGAAATCCGGAATGACGGGCTGAAAATTTTCAGGGGGTGCAATCCATACGGGATCGATTGCTGCAGGAGTTGCCTGGGTCCTACGGCGCCTTGCTGGGGGTCCTTCTTCACCAGATGAGGAGGAGGATGAGGAGGAGGAGGAGGAATAGTGGAATGTGGGCTCTTCCTCACTGGCTGTATCCGTGTCGGACGCAAAGATGGCGTAAGCCTCCTCTGGTGAATAGCACCTTGTTGACGAACGGGCCATTTTTTTCCCCCAAACCCTGGGGATGTGTGTGTAAGTGGTGCTTTTACACATGTAATGTGTGGGGCTTGTGTATAGGGTACTCTTTATTATAACCAATCAGAGAGAAAAAACAAGTAGTGAGAAAAAATGTAGAAGAAACAAGAAAAAAAGATGAAAAGAAAAATCAGATGTAAAAAAATAAGTTTGTATAAAAAAAGTATAAATCTACCCAATGTAACTAAATCTTTTTTTTGCAAAAGAAAAACGAACGCCACTAACAGTGTGACGTACGCTTCCCTAATGCACTCGCTAAAAATTAGGCGACACAACTATTCTTTTTACAAAAAAAAGTGAACGCCACTAACAGTGTGACGTACGCTCCCCTAATGAACGCGCTAAAAATTAGACGACGCAACTAATTATTCTTTTTACAAAAGAAAAGCGAACGCCACTAACAGTGTGACGTAAACTCCCCTAATGCACTAGAGATTATCCGGCGATAGCAGATTTTTTTATGCAAAAAAGACGCTACCTCTCTACCTATAAAACTACTCTGTACGATTTTTTTTTCTAAAAGATGATCGGTCGTCACTAACGCTGTGACGCCGGCTACACTAACACGCTACCACTAAACTACTCTGTACAATTTTTTTTTTCTCTAAAAAAAAAGACCAGTCGGCACTAACGCTGTGACACCAGCTAATCTACGTCTAAATCTACACTGTACTAACTACTATTATTATATTTTTGAAAAAAAAAAAATCGGACGTCGCTTAGACTGCGAAGTCCGTTACACTAACTAGCTAAAAAAAGAAAGTCCTGTAGCGCAGTCTCTGATCAGGGGGAGAGGGGTACTGGAACAGGGATGGAGGGACGTCACCAAACACTGACGCCGGCTACGCTACCTTGTTACGTCTAAAACTATACTGTACTAACTACAATTTTTTTTCTAAAAAAAAAAACGGACGTCGCTTAGAATGCAATGTCTGCTACGCTAACTAGCTAAAAAAAAAAAGTCCTGTGGCGCAGTCTCTGATCAGCAGCGATACTGATCAGAGCGCTGCGGACAAAGGAAGAGCACGAATGCTCTGCGCGGGACGCCGCGCACAGGAAAAAAAAGCGCAAAAAAGTGCACAAAAAATTTCAATTGGTGGGTGGGGGTACTGGAACAGGGATGGGGGGATGGAAAAGTGGTGGGGGAGGTGCTGCTGCTGTGATCACAGGCCTCACACAGCAGGCAGATGGCAGCAGAGAGCACACAGCAAAGAGCACGGAGCTGGAGCAGGAGCACAAGCTGGAGCAGGAGATCAGCACAGGAGGCAGGAGATCGCAGGGATGATCGCACTGCCCACCAATGGATACCTTCACTCAGGTGACACAGAGGGGCTTGGACAACCGCTCTGCATGCCAAATCTGAGAGAAAGATGGCGTGCAGGGCGGTGATCGGTATTTTAAATTAACCCCTTTGGCACTGATTGGCTAGAAGCTATTGTTCAGCCAATCAGTGCCATAGGGGTTAATCAGGTGAGGTGACGTGCGAATCACCCCACCTACTGTGACGACTGTGATTGGTGCGACGTCACACAGCACCAATCACACCTTGTCACATGCTTTTTTTTTTAAACTTTATTGTCATGTCGCTGTGATTGGCTGGTCACAATCACAGCGATCGCTGATGCGGGGGGCGGTGCAGCCCTCCGGAGCTGCGTGCAGAGATGGTCTGCTGTCAGGGTCAGCAGCCATCGGAACCCAATCACCGCGCGATGTCTGGAAAATGGCGGCGCCATACTGGTACTGCGGCTGGCACAAATGCAGTGCCCGCAGCGCAGTACTAGTACGGTGCATGGCGCGAAGGGGTTAAATAACAGAGATATGTCTCACAAAATAGTGTCTACTTTACATCAGCACAATTTTGGAACCCAAATTATTTTTGTTAGGAAGTGTTAAGGGTTAAAAGTGGACCAGCGATTTTTCATTTTTCCAACAAAATTTGCAAAACAATTTTTTTAGGCACCTCTTCACATTTGAAGTCACTTTGAGCAGTCTATATGACAGAAAATACCGAAAAATGACACCATTTTAAAAACTGCATCTTTCAAGGTGCTCAAAACCACATTCAAGAAGTTTATTAACCCTTCAGGTGCTTCACAGGAATTTTTTTTCTCAAAAAATTTACTTCAGATCCAATTTTTATTTCGACAAGGGTAACAGGAAAAAATTTGTTGTGTAAATTCTCCTGAGCATACCGATACCTCATATGAGGGAGAAAACCACTGTTTGGAAGGGACACGGAAGGGAAAGAGCGCCATCTGACTTTTTGAATGCAAAATTTGCTGGAACAATTGGCGGATGCCATGTTGAGCTTGGAGAGCCTCTCATGATCCTAAACAGTGAAAATCCCACACACAAGTGACCCTATTTTGGAAACTAGACCCCTCAAGGAATGTATTTAGATGTGTCGTGAGCACTTTGAACCCCCAGGTGCTTCACAGAAGTTTATAACATTGAGCCGTGAAAATAATAAAATCACATTTTCTCCACAAAAATTTTATTTTAGCCCCAAATTTTGCATTTTCTTAAGGATAACAGGAGAAATTCACCATACAATTTATAGTGCAATTTCTCCAGAGTATTGCTATACCTTATATGAGGATATGAAGGGGAATGCTACTTTTGAAGCACCGTGCAAACCTCAGAAGGGAAGAGATGCCATATTGGAGTTCAGAATTTGCCGGGATGGTTTTAGGGTGCCATGTCAAATTGTCAGAGCCCCTGAGGTGCCATAACAACAACCTCTTATATGTGAACTCATTTTACAAACTACACTCCCCAATTAATTCATTTAGGAGTGCAGTGATTATATTGACACCACTTGTTCCTCACAGTATTTATTGATGTATATTCACCACTGAGTGCTGAAGAAAGAATAAATCACATTTTTACCACTAAAATGTTGTTTTAGACCCAAGTTTTTTAATTTTTTTTAAAGGCTAATGGGAATTTTTTTTTGCAACAAACTGAGGTCCATTTTTTCCTGAGTACACCAATACTCTACATATAATGGGGAAATATTTTTCAGGTACATTGCAAAGCTCAGAAGGCAAGGAGTGCCAAATTTTACTGTTATTATTTGCAGGTGCTATGATTCGCTGGGAGAGGCCATGAGGTACCAGAACAGCAGAACACTTCATAAGTGACCCCATTTTGCAAACTACATCTCTCAGGGAATTCATCTAGTGGTGCACTGATCATATTGACACCATGGGTGTGTCACAGAATTTTATACCATGGGGCAGTGAAGAAAAAATAACTACATTTTTATTACCACAAAATCTTTAGCGCCAGATTTTACATTTTCACTCAAGAAGTAGATAAAAATGGGACCATAGTTTTTCTCACAATTTCTACTGAACGTTGCAATACCCAATATGTGGCTGTACAGTACTACTTAGCCATATGGAGAGACTCGGGAGGAACGGAGCACTATTTGCCTCCTGGAGCGCAGATTTTCCTAGAACAGTTTACAGACTCCATATACAGATCCCCTAATTTCTAGAAGAGCAGAATCCCCCTTAAGTGACCCCGTTTTGGCAATTATACCCCTTTGGGAATTTATCTACTTGTGTAGTTCCAATTTTCACTCCATGGGTATTTTCCAGAAACAAGCAGTAATGAATGTTGCCGAGTGAAAATTGCAAACTGCCGTTGTAGTGACCAGAACGTTGCAGTCACCAGGACGTTATGCCCAGCCCGTGCTTCTGGAGACATTTGGAGAAACGCCAAACATGTGGACGCTACATGTGGTTTAGGTACACTGTGGGGCTCAGAAGGGAGGGGGAATTTGCTGAATTTCTGTTGGCGGGTGAGGAGCCATTTCGCTATTCCAGAGACTTTGTACTACCAGTAACATGGAAGCCCCCTATATTTCCGTTAACAGATGACTGACCTGAGTGGAAACTTTTTTTTTTTCTGGATTGAGTTGAAGCTTTTATTGGGAACATTTTAGATAAGGTTTGGGATCACAATTATCCTGCGCTTTACGCTGAGCAACTTACGTTGGGGTTTCAATCTATGGCCGGGGACACACACAACGTATAAAAAAACGGACCGTTTTTGATGGACGAGAATCGCACAAATGTTACCAAAACATTGATCCGTGTGCAGTGCGAGGATGCGATTTTCTCGCATCAAATGATCCGTGTGACATCCGTATGGCATCCGTACTGCGTGTTTTTATCGCAGGCTTGCAAAACCAACATACGGCTATACAAGGGATCCATGTGACAAAAAAAAAAAATATATATATATATATATATGTCAGTAGACACATATATGTATATATATTAAGATTTCATCCAGCGCGATATAGCAGAAAGCCGGTAATTCAATTACCGGCTTCTGCTTTCTCCTTCCTAAACCCGACATGATATGAGACATGGTTTACATACAGTACACCATGTCTTCTCCCCATTTTTTTTGCATATTCCACACTACTAATGTCAGTAGTGTGTCTATGCAAAATTTGGCCGTTCTAGCTAGTAAATTAAGGGGTTAAATGGCGGAAAAAATTGGCGTGGGCTCCCGCACAATTTTCTCCGCCAGAGTAGTAAAGCCAGTGACTGAGGGCAGATATTAATAGCCTGGAGAGGGTCCATGGTTATTGGCCCCCCCCTGACTAAAAACATCTGCCCCCAGCCACCCCAGAAAAGGCACATCTGGAAGATGCGCCTATTCTGGCACTTGGCCACTCTCTTCCCATTCCCGTGTGGCGGTGGGATATGGGGTAATGAAGGGTTAATGCCACCTTGCTATTGTAAGGTGACATTAAGCCAAATTAATAATGGAGAGGCGTCATTTATGACACCTATCCATTATTAATCCAATACTAGTAAAGGGTTAAAAAAATACACAAACACATTATTAAAAATTAATTTAATGAAATAAACACAAAGGTTGTTGTAGTAATTTATTCTACTCTCAATCCACTCACTGAAGATCCTCGATCTGTAAATCAAAAAAACATAATAAACCAACAATATACATACCTTCCGAGGATCTGGCACGTCCAACGATGTAGATCCATCTGAAGGGGTTAAACTATTTTGCAGACACGAGCTCCGCTAATGCAGGATGCTCATTTCTGCAAAACCCCAGCGAATGAAGCTAAATATAGGTCAATGATCTATATTTAGCTTTATTTGCGGTGAGGCGCCCTCTGCTGGCTGTTCCTAGATCGTGGGAACTTTCCTAGAAAGCTCCCTGGCTCGAGATCATATGAGGACAACCAGCAGAGGGCGCCTCACCGCAAATGAAGCAAAATATAGATCATTGACCTATATTTAGCTTCATTCGCCGGGGTTTTGCAGAAATGAGCATCCTGCATTAGCGGAGCTCGTGTCTGCAAAATGTTTTAACCCCTTCAGATGGATTTACATCGTTGGACCTTACAGATCCTCGGAAGGTATGTATATTCTTGGTTTATTATTTTTTTTATTTACAGATCGAGGGTCTTCAGTGAGTGGATTGAGAGTAGAATAAATTACTACAATAACCTTTGTGTTTATTTCATTAAATTAATTTTTAATAATGTGTTTGTGTATTTTTTTAACCCTTTACTATTATTGGATTAATGGATAGGTGTCATAAATGACGCCTCTCCATTATTAATTTGGCTTAATGTCACCTTACAATAGCAAGGTGGCATTAACCCTTCATTACCCCATATCCCACCGCTACACGGGAATGGGAAGAGAGTGGCCAAGTGCCAGAATAGGCGCATCTTCCAGATGTGCCTTTTCTGGGGTGGCTGGGGGCAGGTGTTTTTAGCCAGGGGGGGGCCAATAACCATGGACCCTCTCCAGGCTATTAATATCTGCCCTCAGTCACTGACTTTACTACTCTGGCGGAGAAAATTGTGCGGGAGCCCACGCCAATTTTTTCTGCCATTTAACCCCTTAATTTACTAGCTAGAACGGCCAAATGTTGCATAGACACACTACTGACATTAGTAATGTGGAATCTGCAAAAAAAATGGGGATATGAGATGGATTACTGTATGTAAACCATGTCTCATATCATGTCGGGTTTTAGGAAGGAGAAAGCAAAAGTCGGTAATTGAATTACCGGCTTTAAAGCTGTCTAGCGCTGGAAGAAATATTAATATATATATATATATGTGTCTCACTGACATATATATATACCTATTATATGTGTACACATTTATTCGACCTATTCTATTGTAAGCTGTCAGTGTGATTTTACTGTACACCGCACTGAATTGCCGGCTTTTCTCTCTAACAGAGCTGCGTATTCCTCGCAAGTCACACTGCTGGTCCGTGTGTGATCCGTATTTTTGGGGCTTCCATAGACTTTCATTGGCGATTCTCGGCCGAGAAACGCTGACAATCGCAGCATGCTGCGATTTCACTCGGATCCTGAATACGGCCGAGAAAATATCGGATGATGGGAGCTGCCCCATTGATTAACATTGGGACGAGTGCTATGCGATTTTTTTTTTTATCGCATTGCACTCGTCCGTATTACGGTCTAGTGTGACCCCGGCCTAAATCTCCAAATGACATGACAGATGAAACCTCTGATGGATCCATTCACTATAATGAGGTAGCAGATTTACTCTGGACTCCGTCTGGCCTCTGTTTAGTGTTGTACTTTTCAGAAGTGCACAAATCTGTGGCCAACAGCACTTTTATGAAATCCTAAAAAGACGGACACATTCCCTCATTATAGGGAATCTTCAGTCAAGGGTTCCTTCTGAATCACGTATTTCAGAGATTTACACGGAAACCCCGGTGAAAACGCAGAGCACAGGATGGGAAATTATGATGAGACAACTTAAGCATCACTCGCCATACAGCATCTATGCCCTAATATAAGTCGTTCTTGAAGAAAAGTAAAAGATGTCGCAATATTGTGTCAACTTGTTCATTTCATACCTAGAAGACTTTGTGCTGTCCTTAAAAAAACATGGAGATCATAAAAAATACTTTATATAGTAGTTTTTTGTTAGTTGTATTCATTTTTGCATAAAGTAATTTAAGTAAAACTGAAGATTTTTAAATAAAAGTTATAGTATTAATCTTACGTTCATGTTATGGGTTAAAAATTGTTCTATGAAACTCAGTCTTGACAAAAGTTTTGGAAACTGTTCTTGTGTTTAGTGAGATATTGATTCAGATATTACTTTCCAATGGGGATGTAAATATTTATGATGAGTGCTGTATTTATCAGAAGCCTTCGACAAATGTCATGTGGCGGTGTCGGTCATTCTTAGGATTCTTAGGATTCTTAGCATTGTAAAAAAAAAATATAGTTAAATAGATATTTTTCTACTGGATGCCAGTATATGAAATTTCATACAGCAGAAAGGACAGAATGCCTGCTGTTTTATGCTTGAATGGTGGCTGAAGTGAATCGATGGCGATCTATGGATTCATTTAAAGAGGTTGTTCACTCCTACGATATTGTTGACATATACCTAAGATTGCTCATCCATATTATATCGGTTGTGGTTTCCTTAGGATAGGTCATTAATAACAAGGGTTTAGTTGTAGCCACCTTAGGATATGTCATTTATATCCAATCGTTTGGGGTCTCAGCTGTTATCAGCTTTGTTGGTGACTCAATATAATTCAGAACAACACTCTCCACATAGTTTATTAGCTGTTAATGAATACTGCAGCTCCACTCATTTTGAATAGAATATGAGCTGAGCTCATGAAGTACAGAAAAATAGCTCTTGTGGGTCCTTATACTGTTTAAAAAAAACCACTCAATTTGAAAATGGCGCCCGCCGCGCCTGCGCGGTAGCTGCTATCGGTGTAGCTGTGATCTGAGAGCTGCACATGCACTGGCAGCGCCATCTTACTGGAGAAGAAAAAAAAATCCTCCTCCAAGATGTCACCGCCCGTGCCTGCACAATAGCAGTTCTCGGCCATCTCCGAGAGCTGCTACTGCGCATACAGCGGCGGCACCATCTTGGAGGAGAACATTTTTTTCTTCTCCAGTAAGATGGCTGATGTCGTGAGATGTTGCTTCAGTATTGCCACATAATCTTATTTTCTCATGATGCCATCTATTTTGTGTAGTGCAACAATCACTCCTGCAGCAAAACAGCATGATGCTGCCACCCCTGTGTTTCACAGTTGGGATGGTGTTCTTAGGCTTCCAAGCTTCTCCCTTTTTTCTCCAAACGTAACAATGGTCATTAAGCCCAAAAAGTTCAATTTTAGTTTCATCAGATAGCAGGACATGTCTGCAAAAAAATAAGGTATTTGTTCCTGTGTGCATTTGCAAACATTAATCTGGCTTTTTTATGTTACTTTTGAAGTAATGGCTTCTTCCTGGCAGAGTGGCTTTTTAGCCATGTTGATACAATACACGCTCCACTGTGGATATTGACACAAATTTACCAGCTTCCGCCATCATCTTATCAAGGTCTTTTGCTTTTGTCCTTGAGTTGACATGGACATGTAGGACCAAAGCACGTTCATCTCTGGGACACAGAACCCGTCTCCTACCTGAGTGGTATAATGGCTGGATATTCCCATCTTGTTTCTATAATTGTTTGTACAAATGAATGAGGCACCTTCAGGCATCTTGAAATTGCACCCAAGATTGAGCCAGAGTTGTGCAAGACCACAATTCTCTTCCTGATATCTTGGATGCTTTCTTGAGACTTTCCCATGATGCTCCACAAAGAAGCAGTGTTTCAGGTGTGCATCCACAGAAGCTTCCAAGCACATGACATCATCATATGGTCAGTCCAAAATTGTTTAAAGGCATAGTAATCTTAGTGTATGTAAACTTTTGACTTTGCAGTAAGTAATAAACATGTCTTAAAGCATTCTCCCCAGTAGCATAGCTACCCCGGGGGCAGAAGGGGCCATCGCCCCAGGCCCCATCACATGGAGGGGCCCAGTCGGAGCGGCAACCGCTTCAGATATTAAGCAATAAGCGGCCGCGGCTCTCTGATGTATCAGATACATGGCGGCATGCTGCTGCCTGGTCTCCATCTGAGCGGAGACTCTATACACTGCACAGCAGCCAATAGCAGAGTCTCACTGCAGCGCAAGGGGCGGGCTGGAGCCTGGAGCGCCGCTAACCTGATAGTCTCTGACAGGCTGGCAGCGCTGTGGTTAGCTCCACCCCCAGGTGTGCTCCGATTGATCCGCACTGGACTCAGGGTCCTAATGAGCAGCTGCAGCTTAGTTTGTGTCAGGAGCCCAAGACAGTGCCTGGCCTGGACAAACTGGAACTAATCACGGATGGACACATAAATGTAAGGGCTGCTGCTGTGGAACAAAATGCTTGTTCTTTTAATGAAATTACAGCACATGATGTTAGTATGTTACTATGGGAGTGGGGTGAATGTGAGGGGAAGAGGGAGTGCTGAATTAGGGTAGTGGGGGTGGGTGCTGCTGTAGGGGCCTTGTCTTCCATTTCTTGGATTGTATGCAATGCAATCTTATCTAATAGTTGTTGTCTGGGGAGGGTGGAGGTAGGGGGCTTATTATATTTACAGCTTAGGTCTTACAATAAGCCCCAGCCTGTTAGTATAACAAGCCCACATACAATATCCAGGGGATTGTCTGATGTAATTCTACAAGCCTGCAGTTACTCCTATGTGGCTGCAAAATTGTGAATTTTCACATCACGCACACTGACCAGTTGTATGGAAATAGCATACTTGAGGTTACATGGCAGCCCCATTCCCACACTGGAGACTCCTGACAACATGCTGTGCATGCAATGTGAGGATTCACAAGTCTGCAATCACATAGAGTCACTGCAGACTTGTAGCATAGCTTTGGAATAAAAATCTACAGTCACTATATATGACTGCAGACTGGCAAATCATGATAGGGTGCGGTGCACCTGCTGTCATGAGTCCCCAATATCGTCAGTGTGGTTATGTGACCATATGTTTGCTATGTGCATCCGTCGACTAGATACATTTGGCTTCTCTCAATAGAAGAGAATAGAGAAAAGCCAAAAGAGTCTAGTCAGCACATACATATAGCATATACGGTCACATGTTCGTCTGATCACATAAGTGATGCTAGGTACTCATGAGCCATTATTACTGTACATAAGGGGACTCAGGAGTAGTGTTGAGCGATACCGTCCGATACTTGAAAGTATCGGTATCGGATAGTATCGGCCGATACCCGAAAAATATCGGATATCGCCGATACCGATATCCGATACCAATACAAGTCAATGGGACATCAAGTATCGGAATGTATCCTCATGGATCCCAGGGTCTGAAGGAGAGGAAACTCTCCTTCAGGCCCTGGGATCCATATTAAAGTGTAAAATAAAGAATTAAAATAAAAAATATTGTTATATTCACCTCTCCGGCGGCCCCTGGACATCAGCGGGAGGATCCGGCGTCCGGCACGGCTTCTTTCTTCAAAATGCGCGCCTTTAGGACCTGTGGAATGACGTCCCGGCTTCTGATTGGTCGCGTGCCGCCCATGTGACCGCCACGCGACCAATCAGAAGCCGCGACGTCATTCCTCAGGTCCTAAAAGGCGCTCATTCTAGGACTTTAGCTGAGGAATGACGTCGCGGCTTCTGATTGGTCGCGTGGCGGTCACATGGGCGGCACGCGACCAATCAGAAGCCGGGACGTCATACCACAGGTCCTAAAGGCGCGCATTTTGAAGAAAGAAGCCGTGCCGGACGCCGGATCCTCCCGCTGATGTCCAGGGGCCGCCGGAGAGGTGAATATAACAATATTTTTTATTTTAATTCTTTATTTTACACTTCCGATACCGATACCCGATATCACAAAAATATCGGATCTCGGTATCGGAATTCCGATACCGCAAGTATCGGCCGATACCCGATACTTGCGGTATCGGAATGCTCAACACTACTCAGGAGACATTATTAAATATGAAGTGGGCACTTAGGAAGCATTATTGTTATTGGGCACTCAGAGTATTGTGAACATCAAAGGTGCACATGGGGGCATCATTCATTTTTAGGGCCAAAATGGAGCACTGTTTTCTAGAGCACTTGCACAGCGCAAGGAGTAGTTTTACCATCCAGATGACACAAAGGGGGGATTTTACTTTGTAAGGGGCACAGTGGTGGGCATTACTATGTGGGGAACAGTGGTGGCATTATTATTTGGAGTACTAAGAGAATCAGTAATAGGGACACATATGGCAGCAGCGGCTCAGTATTGTGGTATCAGGTGCAGTAATAGGGACACATACAGCAGCAGCAGCTCAGTATTGGGATATCAGGTGCAGTAATAGGGACACATACAGCAGCAGCGGCTCAGTATTGTGGTATCAGGTGCAGTAATAGGGACACATACAGCAGCAGCAGCAGCAGCTCAGTATTGGGATATCAGGTGCAGTAATAGGGACACATACGGCAGCAGCGGCTCAGTATTGGGGTATCAGGTGCAGTAATAGGGACACATACGGCAGCAGCAGCTCAGTATTGGGATATCAGGTGCAGTAATAGGAACACATACAGCAGCAGCGGCTCAGTATTGGGGTATCGGGTGCAGTAATAGGGACACATGCGGCAGCAGTGGCTCAGGATTGGGGTATCAGGGGCAGTAATAGGGACACCTACTGCAGCAGCTGCTCAGTATTGGGGTATCTGAAGGAGTAATAGGGACACATACAGCAGCAGCGGCTCAGTTTTTGGGTATCAGGTGCAGTAATAGGGACACATACGGCAGCAGTGGCTCAGTATTGGGGTATCAGGTGCAGTAATAGGGACACATATGGCAGCAGTGGCTCAGTATTGGGGTATCAGGTGCTGTAATAGGGACACATACGGCAGCAGCGGCTCAGTATTGGGGTATCAGGTGCAGTAATAGGGACACATACGGCAGCAGTGGCTCAGTATTGGGGTATCAGGTGCTGTAATAGGGACACATACGGCAGCAGCGGCTCAGTATTGGGGTATCAGGTGCAGTAATAGGGACACATAAGGCAGCAGCTCAGTATTGGGGTATCAGGTGCAGTAATAGGGACACATATGACAGCAGCAGCTCAGTATTGGGGTATCAGGTGCTGTAATAGGGACACATACGGCAGCAGCTCAGTATTGGGGTATCAGGTGCAGTAATAGGGACACATACGGCAGCAGCGGCTCAGTATTGGGGTATCAGGTGCAGTAATAGTGACACATACGGCAGCAGCGGCTCAGTATTGGGGTATCAGCAAGATGTGGAAGTTGTGCAGGTTGGGAATAGATGGTGATGGGGCTGTAAATGTGATAAGTCAAATGTGTCTTTGTTGTAATCTCTGCAGCCGCATTGTGGCGATCTGTGCCTGGTTTGATAGACTGGAAAAGTGAACAACTCCATTAGAAAAAGCATCACCTGTAAGTTTCTATAACTGCACTGTAATCATACATATGTTCTTTAGGCCGGTGTCACACTTGCGAGTGTGATGTGAGAAACTCGCAAGAGTCTCTAGCATCAATACCCGGCACTGCCGCCATCACTCGGGACCGGAGCGTTCAGCTGCATGTATTTCTATGCAACCACACGCTCTGCTCCCGAGTGTCGGCAGCAGTGACGAGTATTGATGCCAGAGACTCTTGCGAGTTACTTGCATCACACTCGCAAGTGTGACACAGGCCTTAAGACTGATATCTGCCACTATATATTCACCATATTTTTAATATCAGTTACAGCCCAGTCATCTGCTGCCCCATTGTGAGCTCCGGGGAGGAGGGGGCGGAGTTCCAGCCGCGCATGCACTGTCAGAAATGGCGGACACAACGCACCAACGTTACATGCAACTTTTTTGGTACCGACGGTCCGCCACAACACGACGCAACCGTCACACGTTGACAAAAGACAAAGACAACTTTGCAGGATGCGTTTTTCTGCAAAACAATGCATTAAGACGTGCGTCGTACGACGCTAGTGTGAAAGTAGCCTTAACATGCTAGGAAGAAAAGTGAGTGTAAAGGACTTCTTAAACAATCCTATAGTCTGGTAACCGTTGCCGTTCACATAACCAGTTTTTGTGTTCCGGAAGTGTAAGCAATTATTTCCACCATATAGTTTCAAGAAGTGAGAAAAGCAATCCTGATTTAAAATTCACACCAAGAATAAACTAAAATTCATTCTTACATGTATTCACACGGGACTGTAATCATGTTGGTAATTGTTTTCAAGGCCATCTGTGCTTTAGCTGTATAATTTATGAAGTTTACTGTCTTCTAAGTAAAGGCAAAAATCATCACCTTGAGCAGGATGTTGTAAGAATCAAGGACGCTGAATTATGTAAGGTACATTATTAATCATGGATAGGAAGGTGATGGTTAGGAAGCCAGCAGATATACATTCTTGGAGGTAAGTCATTCATAATTCTTAGAATGAGTAATTCATAAAATGAGTAACGGATGACGAAACAGTTAATCTTCCTGTATTATTAACAGTGTTTGATATCTTGTCTTAATCTTTGTTCAGGCGACAATTGCATGTTGCTATAGTAGTGCATGTATATTCTTATTCGCGGCTTTAAATGAGAAACGTTGACATTTGCCGATTAATGCTTCTTAGATGTTTGTTTTTATTAATTTCATTAGAAGCTTTTTTCCCTTCTTTTTCTTTCTACAAATGTACATTCAAAGTTTAGACATAGCAAGACAAAACCTGCAGGAAGAGACAGTGTAAGTAATTTACTGCTACAGACGCCGACAATCATGTGAGGATTACAATTGTAAAACATTGCACTAGGTTACTTGAGGCAACAAACACACATCGAACGCAGTTCATTTTATTTCCAAGTTTTTTATGGATGACTGAATATTCAACAGTTAATCTAGAGTCTATGAGGAGAGAAAATGGGTGCTTTATTTGGGATATTTCAAGTGTTGTAGACTAAATTTTCCATAGCATAGCTATGGAGGGATCATTTTTTATGAATTTTCATGAAATGTTTGAGACAAGAACAAAAAGATTTATCATGATTCACATTAAGGAAATAATTTCACTCTTCCTTTTTACTTAATAAATTGTATTTATGTTTAACGACCAATTCTTAAGTAATTGGACATTACCCTACTTTGTTACATTTTGTATTTATAGTGTAATGCACTCCTTACTGTAAAGTATATAAATTAGAAGTCACCATAGATCTCCTTGACCACAGAAAAACACAAAGTCACAGGCAGAGGTCACAGTTCTTTACGTTGACTTCTGATATCTTTGATAAAACGCAGTACATTGTATTTTAATTTTTCTAAGAAAAATGTTCCTCGTTGAAATGAGGCTACACTAGCTGTGCTGTGTATTACGGTACTCACCTCCATAATGGTGACACCCAATACCTTGTATGCTTTTCTAACCAAGCACCTTTAAAATGTTTCATCCACAATCTCCTTATCTACACTGATGAGCAAAAGGGTAACAATGTTTGACCTTTTGACTTTCAGACTCCATATCTCACCATCCACTACTGCTTCGAACGTGAGACTACCATCATTTTATAGACAATCATCTTGGCTATCTCATACATAAATTTGACTTACAACTCTTTAGCATATGATTAGTTATGCAGATTCTTGTCATGTCACTGCATTGTTACTGTTTTGATCCTGGTGGTGGAAAAATCTTTTTCTTCCTGTATACTGTAATGCAACTGCAAGGCAGTTGCACGCACCTCCACCAGGGGGCGCAGGTAAGGGAAAAAAGGTAGCACTCACCGTGTAGCACCACAGTGCGGAGCGCCACTAGGAGGTGGCAGAGAAGTCAAACAGGCCGGTTCAGGAACAAACAGGAAGACAAAGTACCAGAGGTCACAGCAATGCACGTGGTCAGAGACAAGCCAAAAATCGGAACCAGACGGGAGCGCGGGATCCAAAACGAGACAGAAGATGTAGTCGGGGTACAAGCCAAAGAGTCAAAGCCAGATGGAAAATGTAACAGAGACGGAAAGCAAAAGGCAGGGTTCTGAATTCAAGCTGAGTCATACACTGTAGGGAACCACCAAACACACACTAAGTCAGGGATGGGGAACAGGTCAGTCACAAATACGGGTAGTCCGAGGCAGAAGTATCACTAGGGTGATGGGTCAGCTTTTCAAGCAAGAGACTGGAACTATCACTGACAAATGCTGCCAGAAAAGGCACCAATAAATAGCCACCCATGAACCAAAGAGAGGCAGGAAAGGCTAACCCCACCATAACCAGGCCAGGGAAAATAAAGCAAGAAGCAAACCCCAACCTGAATCATGTCATATACTAAAAAATACAACCTGTTCTCACATTCCCTGATAGCTCAGTGTGTTATTAGGTTGATTCCCTTGCAAAAGAACACTGGTTTGAATTGAGGGGCGGCCGTGAAGATGTCCCAAGAAAAGAGAAACAGCATCATCCAGCTCTTCGATAGCGATCTCTCGGCCTAGAAAATTACCAAACCACATCATGTGAGTGCCATGACAGCTGACAGGATATGAAATGAAATCTGTCCATCCATTTAAAAGTCATGAGGTGGACATCCAGGTACAATACTGTATCTGAGTCAACAAGTCGGCTCATCACTAGGTCTAGTTCTGTTTCAAGAAACATGACAGTGGAGGTGGCTCGTATGCTCTGCAATAGTAAGATTATAGACATCCATGCAAGCACTGTGCTACGCACATTGCACAAGTCTGGAATGGTGGCACAAAGAAGGGGAAGAAGCCTCAAGTTCAATATCGTCATAAGAAGCAGCACCTCGATTTTGCAAAAAAGTGGACAAAAGATTGGAAACGGGTGTTTTCGAGCGAACTTGATGGACCCAGGTCTTTTTTTCAACCTATGTAACTCTCTCTCTGATTGGGACAGTGGATTCAGAACCCCCTTTCCAATGGTCTTTGTGGCTCCCAGCAGTGGGGCATCCAGTGAGAATAAATGTGTCATTTGTACTGTGGATTGGAGATGAATAGATAAATGTATATAGAAAGAAAATACACATTTCAAATCAGTGGGGAAAATTAACTGCACTGGTATTTCATCCAAAAAGCCCCCCCCCCCCCCATACAAGCCCTATGAAACCATAACCAATTTAAATCATATGGTTAAATTGACAAATAAATTGCTAAAATGTAAATGAAGTCTTTACATTTTTTTTCAAGATAATTTAAAAAAAAATGTAAGTCATTTATCGGAATAGTTAATACAACCTCATTTGTATAACTTTTTTGCTATAACGTCACAATTAACTTCTAGTATTTGAAATGGATAATCCCTATTAATCCTTTTACCTACAACCTACCATATGGAAACTCTAGTTGTAAATGGAGTGTTAAAGGTTAATCCTCATAATCAGTGGACACTATCCATATAAAGAGTTTGCTGAGTGTGCATTACTTACCAATAATCCATCTCAAATATGAAGAGAATCCTTCGATGTATGTACGTTTCTCCATAGGGGTTTGGCAATAGCGCATATTTGTGAGAGGTGCATTTCTGTATTTTCCTTATAATGAAATTTAGTGAAATGGTCTTCTATGGTGTCATAAATTAGAAATAGAACTGGTAACACCTGATTAGAGGTGTTTAAAGGGAATGTCGTCCACTACCTTACTGTTGTGAATTCTGTTGTCGAACTCCCTCCTGTGGTCGTGAATGGCACTTCGGCGAGTTCTGTCTATGGGCTCCCTCTGGTGGCTATGAGTGAAGCTGCTGCTTCTGAGGTTCCTTACGCAGGTGACGTGGTTTATCCTTTGGTTGGCTGCTCTATTTAACTCCTCTCAGATCGTTACTCCATGCCAGCTGTCAATGTTTTTGCATTGGTTCAGTTCGCTCCTGGATCTCTCTGGTGACCTGCCTTCTCCTGCAGAAGCTAAGTTCCTGATAGTCATTATTTGTTCACTGTTTTCTTGTCCAGCTGGTTATCATGATTTTGTCTTGCAAGCTGGAAGCTCTGGCATGCAGAGTGGCCCCTTCGCACCGTGAGTCGGTGCGGAGGTCTTTTTTTTGCACACTCTGCGTGGTCTTTTGTAGGTTTTTGTGCTGATCGCAAAGTTACCTTTCCTATCCTCTGTCTATTTAGTAAGTCTGGCCTCCCTTTGCTGAAACCTGTTTCATCTCTGCGTTTGTGACTTCCATCTTTACTCACCGTCAATATATGTGGGGGGCTTCCTTTACCTTTGGGGAATTTCTCTGAGGCAAAGTAGGCTTTATTTTCTATCTCTAGGGCTAGATAGCTCTTAGGCTGTGACGAGGCACCTAGGTCTGGTCAGGAGCGCTCCACGGCTATTTTTAGTGTGTGTGATAGGATTTGGGCTTGCGGTCAGCAGAGCTCCCACATCCCAGAGCTCGTCCTGTATGAGGTTTAACTATCAGGTCATTCCGGGTGCTCCTAACCACCAGGTCATAACACCTTACACCCTGCCTTCATCTGCCCTAGCAGCTGCAGACAAGTTTATTTCTAATTGTTTTTTTATTACATGTCTCTGAGCCGGCATCACAATATCAATCATACACGTCTGTGAGAAGCCACAGGCTCAAAAAGGCTATCTCAGACAGACTTGGCACAAGCCATTACATCTGGAAAATTCCAGATCTTCACCCTTTAATCGCTGTACAGGGATCTGATCTTACAATGAAATACATTGTATTGCTTCCAAGGAAGTCTGCTGGCCGGAGGAGCGAACAGAGGCAAGAGGGGTCGTCATGTGGGGTCAAAACCAAGAAGTCACATCTGGGATAACATCAGAAGACAAGTGGATGGTCAAAATACAAGATGAGGCCAGACAACTGGATATACAAAATAGTACACAGGAGCAAAGGACCAGAGTGACCAGGTCTAGCTGAGCTAACTATATAACAGTCAACTAGAGACTGTTTGCTGGTGTTATATATAACTTATGGCTCCCAGTAGTGAGCTAATTACTTACCATCTCACTGCAGTAAAACAGGAGGTGCACATGAAAAGGACAACTAGTCTCCGCAATCTATAAGCTAAACTACCCGAGACTTTCAACATCCATCAGTAAGCATGATATTGGAGTGGCGCCACCTATAGACTAAGAGGGGTTGCAGCAATATGTTCAGGAGGAGGCACCGTGCGCACAACTATATAGAAAGGTGCCTGGGTAGGTTCCCACACCATAAGCATTTATTAAATAAACCCAGCACTCATCTTATGTGATCAAACTGAATTTAATATGATTCACTGTAGTGCAAAACATTTCGGTCTTGACCTCAGTCCTTCATCAGTTACTAAAAAATAATAACAAGTATGGTAGAACAGTGTAAAGACAAAACAAAAAATAAAAATTAAAGATAAATAAGGTATATACAAGGGATCAGCAAATGCAAGGTCATTATATATGAGACAATACATATAATGGACTGAAAGGGCTGAAACATGGAGCACTTAGAACATCTCACATAGGCGATCATATCAGAAATATTGTTATGGCATAAATGTCCATAGGGAGGAGAGACACTGGCCTATAAGCGGGGTATAAAAACATGAAAATGCAGATATAGCATAAGTGCCTATAGGGAGGAGAGACACTGGCCTATAAGCAGGGAGAGAGAAATAAAGAAATAAAATGAAAATGCACATACCAGTGTATATGGGTACAGACTCGCTTGTGGGAGTGCGTAGATCACAAAACTATAGCTACCTCTGTTATGAAAAGAACAAATGGTATGATCACAAATAGAAGTGATGTGATGTGAGGAAAATGAATAATGAGAGCACACATACCGGAGCTGCTATTAGGAACGGAGTAGAATGACGTAGAAAAGGTCTATGAAATAAAAGTATATATATATATATATCGGTATACTGATTTCCAATATAGTCCAAAACGTAGGCAGCACGTAGAGTGGTGTATCAAGTTACTTACTGGCCTCTGTGCAGGAAAACGTGTATCATGCCGCTGTGGCAGTCATGGACGCGGTGTCCGCCGCTAGTCCAATGAGGAGGGGGCAGCGGGACTAAGGATAAAGGCTGCCAATCAGGTGAACACGTCCGGGATATGCCGGAAGTATATGGCCGTGCATTCCATAGTGGGGTCCGGTGCGTTCCAAAGCAGGAGTGAAGCGTGGCTAGCGAAACAGATCCATAGCGGGCGGGGACAAACGATAGCAAACAGTTGGCCGTGCTTAGATAGACTGCTGTACATTGTGAAGGCAGGTAGCAGCAATATGTTCAGACACAGATGTGACACATGTAAGTCAATTTCACTACAGAGCCGTGAAAATAAAAATTCTTTGTTTTTCACAAAAATGATTTTTTAGCCCCCAGTTTTGTATTTTCACAAGGGTAACAGAATAAATTGGACCCCAAAAGTTGTTGTCCAATTTGTCCTGAGTACGCTGATACCCCATATGTGGGGGGGGGGAACCACTGTTTGGGTGCATGGCAGAGCTCGGAAGGGAAGCAGCGCCTTCTGGAATGCAGAGTTAGATGGATTGGTCTGCAGGCGTCACGTTGCATTTGCAGAGCCCCTGATGTACCCAAACAGTAGAAACACCCCACAAGTGACCCCATATTGGAAACTAGACCTCCCAAGGAACTTATCTAGATGTGTTGTGAGAACTTTGAACCCCCAAGTGTTTCACTACAGTTTATAACGCAGAGCCGTGAAAATATATATATTTTTTTTCACAAAAATGATTTTTTAGCCCCCAGTTTTGTATTTTCACAAGGGTAACAGGATAAATTGGACCCCAAAAGTTGTTGTCCAATTTGTCCTGAGTATGCTGATACCCTGTTTTTTCACAAATAAATGCATGTTAATAAATTTTACCACTATCATGAAGTACAATATATTACGAGAAAACAATGTCAGAATCGCCAAGATCCGTTGAAGCGTTCCAGAGATATAACCTCATAAAGGGACATTGGTCAGAATTGTAAAAATTGGCCCGGTCATTAACGTGCAAACCACCCTCGGGGCTTAAGGGGTTAATGACAGATTTTTAATGATTTGGGTCCTAATGAATCAGAAACATATTTTGCAAAATTTTTGCAAGTACGGATTTTTTAGAAAAGGGCGTCCCAATATTCATTTAAAAATGACAATGACATGATTTCCTATTTTGAAAACATTCATTTTAAAAACACAACACAAAAAATTGGACCTAATTATAAAAATTATATAATCATAGCTGCTAGAAGCTAAAAATTAGGCGTCCCAAAAAAAGGACATTCGTAGATAATGGGTTAAGGTTAAAATTGGCTCTGTCACTAATGGATTAAAAACTAAAGTAAAAAAAAATGTATAAAAAACCCCAAAACATAAACATTTGAATCAGTGACAATATGTCAGAAATATCACTACATAAAGTGAGTCCATGTCTTCTTGCCAGTTACAAGTACTTCTGTATCTGGTTTATACCTACGCACTCAGCTGTGGTACTTCTATTTCTTTGTCCTGTTATGGACCTCGGCCGCTTTATTGACTATTTTTCTTTGATTTTCCCTTTTCCTAGTTCTGACACAATGACCTAACTGTTCTCGCCAGCCCACTCCACTTCACTAGTAAAGCAGCCACTCCTAATGACTCAACCCAGGGTCCCTGTGGAAGTACACATGCCTGTATAGGGTTAAAGGGGGAAAGCCAGGGCTCTCCTAGTACCTGATAGAGTAGCTAGCTCAAAGTTTGTCCATGAAAGCCCTATTTAGAGATGCCTGGCAATCACAGAAAACCACTTTACAGTTAATCTTCAAAATATTATTAATCTTTAAACTATAAGTACCTAGTAATGCAGATGATTTTCATACCAGTTTGTACTCAAGCCTTACATAGGCTCTGCTCACAACATGTTTAGGCATTGAGAAAAATGTAAAAACCCCACAAAACGTGATACATTTGTGATGACACCCTGTATAAAAAAGTGCAGTCTGGTCTGCTTTCCTATACAATAATAAGAAAGTGTACCACACACACAACCTTGAAAGACACCAAAAAATATACTCTCTTTATATCTCAGGCAGATAGGGGTCTATAGTATGTTCAGAATTTGCTCCATGAATCTCACAATAGCGTTAAAACCCAAATACATTGTATGTAATGCATTTTATATTTCATTATAGACTTTCAAGTGTTAGGGGTCGAGTTCCCGCCTCTGCACAGGGGGAATCTCGGGGAATCTCCGCTGCGGTCTCCCATTCTTCTTCTGCCGCAGTGGAGCCTGCTCAGCGGAGACGTCGGTCCCAGCGTCTTGCTCAGTCTCACTCTGTGCAAAGGGTTACTGCTGCTTTTCCAGCTTCTGCCATTGAAGCCAGTGCTGGGCAGCGGCGAGCAGACGCTTTTGGGACTAAGTCCTGCTTTTCCTCTTCTGAGCATGCCTATGGCAAGATCTCCCATTGGAGATCGAGGGTCACATGCTCAGATACTGTAGCAGATCACATTGGTCCTCCAGGAAGGTCCTGAAGGCGCTCAACTTCTGTGGCAGCCTCCCATTGGTCCTTCTGGGAAGGTCCTGTACATGCTGCAGCTATAAAAGGTTCGCATGGCCGCACGGCCATGCGCTAGTGTACATTTGTATACGTGTGTGTGTTGATGAGTGCAAGTTGTTCTTTTAAATCCCCGCCCTATTGTATGACTGTTCGCATATGGTGTATGGCTGCTATCTAGCGCCCGGCTGAACTGTCAGCAATATTATAACACACAAAACAGCGTCTACTGCTGTGACCGCCAGTGTAACGCTACGCGCCATTAGAACACTTCCTTAGCCCAAGTCTGGGTGGTTAGTGGCATCCGCCAGTACGGCACAGCTTGCATTCTTGTGCTCAAAACTATTATTTCAGTTTCTCTCTTACACCCAGTAGAGGTGTCAAGCGCAAATAGTCTAGACGGACTCAAATCCTGAGTCTGTGTTCGGAGACTCCTTGCTTGCACTCTTTGTGCGGTACCGCGGCCCTGTGACTTAACAGAGTTCGCTTCCACCGCCATATAGCGCTGCCATTTGCTAGCAGCAGGTTCTCACCTGCACAGTGGACCCCGGACTGCGAACGCACCTAATAACATCTCACTATTTACTCGGTGCGTTCCACCAGTCCTAACATCAAGTGACTTCTGTTCGCAAAAATAACCCTCTCTAAAAATTGGAAAATACATCAACTAAAATGCAGAGACAAAAACAGTGTGTATCCAGCCTTAAAAAAGAGAGATTTATAAATCTCTAATAAAAAATTAGCTATTTCTTTTAGTGGCATTTCCTGTAATGTATGTATTTATTTGTATGTAAACTACTGTCATAGTAACAGATCTATTCTTTAGGCTGTGTGCACACGTTGCTGTTTTTTCGCGGTTTTTCCCGATAAAAACGCTATAAAACCGCAAAAAAATGCATACAATAAGTATCCCATCATTTAGAATGAATTCCGCATATTTTGTGCACATGATGCGTTTTTTTCCGCAAAAAAAACGCATCACGGTAAAAAACGCAGCATGTTCATTAATTTTGAGGGTTTTTTGGTGGATTTCCCACTACAAAATGCATTGGGAAGTGTCCGGAAAAAAACGCAGCAAAAACGCGTCAAAACCATGGCAAAACCGCGGCAAAAACGCATGCGGTTTTTTTGCGGATTTCTTGCAGAAAATGTCCGGTTTTTCTCAGGAATTTTCTGCGAGAAATCCTGACCGTGTGCACATAGCCTTACTTTTGTTTGCCTTTTCTTGCAATTACAGTTCACAAGTGATTGAAGTGACAATAAAAAAAACCTAAGTTAAAAAACACTCAGAAAATTCAGTTGCATAATCATACGCGAAGAAGCAACAAGAAGATTCATATGCTTGCAGACACAACTAATTATGATTCCACTTTAAAAATTCCATTACTTCTGTCCTGGACTTGTTATTGCACATCACATGAAATAAACCAAAAGTGAGAAAAATATATAATTAAGGTCAGTCTAATCCTAAGGCAATTTACAGATATAGAATATAATGTACCGTATTTTCCGCTTTGTAAGACGCACTTTATTTCCCCCAAATTTGGGGGGGAAATGTGGGTGCGTCTAACAAAGCGGATATACCGCTTACCATTACAGGCTGGGAGGAGGGGGTGTCCGCCGCCGCTACCGCCTGCCGCCGCTGTCGTCCGCCGCCACTGCCGGGGTTGTCCGCTGCTGCCCCGGGTGATGCTGAAGGCTCCGGTGCTGCGGGGGGCTCTGGCGACATATTGTGAAAGACCAGAGCCCCCCGGCAGTTCTTCCATGCGTTCCAGTATGACTAATTCCGGGAAAATGGCCGCCGGAATCTCGGGAGATGAGATTTCAGCGCTGAGATCTCATCTCTCGAGATTCCGGCGGCCATTTTCCCGGAGTTAGTTCCAGTATGACTGACTCCGGGAAAATGGCCGCCGGAATCTCGGGAGATGAGATTTCAGCGCTGAGATCTCATCTCTCGAGATTCCGGCGGCCATTTTCCCGGAATTAGTCATACTGGAACGCATGGAAGAACTGCCGGGGGGCTCTGGTCTTTCACAAAATGTAGCCAGAGCCCCCCGCAGCACCGGAGACAGCCCTACAGCACAGGAGCCCCCTGCAGACCCCTCATCCCAGCCTGCAGCAAAGGAGCCCCCTGCAGACCCCTCATCCCAGCCTGCAGCAAAGGAGCCCCCTGCAGACCCCTCATCCCAGCCTGCAGCAAAGGAGCCCCCTGCAGACCCCTCATCCCAGCCTGCAGCAAAGGAGCCCCCTGCAGACCCCTCATCCCAGCCTGCAGCACAGGAGCCCCCCTGCAGCACAGGAGCCCCCTGCAGACCCCCTCATCCCAGCCTGCAGCAATGCTCCACTCCTGCCTCCGGCAACGAGCCTGGGACCCTGATCCACCACAACCACAACCCCCGGTAAGTAATAAGACGCATGGATTATAAGACGCCCCACCAATTTATTAAAAAATAGTTTTTTCCTATTTTTCTCCTCAAAATTTGGGGTGCGTCTTATAATCCGGAGCGTCTTACAAAGCGAAAAATACGGTAATTAATTAAAACTAATCGACATTACAGAACAATGCGGATCCACCCAAAATCTCATAAATTATTTAGAGTCTTTTTAGAATGGATTTCCTGGAAAATATTCTTAAAAACAGAATTTGCAATAAAAAAAAAATTATAAGTAAGCTTAAATGCCATTTATCAACACCTTTTAGGTTTTACTGACAGCTAAAGTTTAGCTCAAAATTTCAAGTTCAATTGTTGGGTATTCCTTGCACGAAAAATACCTAAATGAGAATTTGTAAAATCAGATTTACCAGGTGAAACCATAAGTTTACAAACACTATACAAAAAGAAACACGTGCATCTTTTTCTCAATATCTGACAAGAAATTAGAATAATCCTGTTTTAGGTAAATTAGGATTACCATAATTATTTATATTTGCCAAATGCCAGAATAATGAGGGAGATAATGTTTTAAGGATTTTAGTACTTAATGCAAACTCAAAAGTTAACATATACTAAGATTACTATGCTCTTAACCAATTCTGGACTGCCCATATGATGATTTTTGGAAACATCTGAGTTAAAGGGAACCTGTCACCTGAATTTGGCGGGACCAGTTTTCGGTCATATGGGCGCAGTTTTCAGGTGTTTGATTCACCCTTTCCTTACCCTCTGGCTGCATGCTGGCCGCAATATTGGATTGAAGTTCATTCTCTGTCCTCCGTAGTACACGCCTGCACAAGGCAATCCAACAATCTTGAAGGAGTTCCCAAAGATGCTTAGCACTTGTTGGCCCTTTTGCCTTCACTCTGCGGTCCAGCTGATCCCAAACCATCTCAATTGGGTTCAGGTCTGGTGACTGTGGAGGCAAGGTCATCTGGCGTAACATCCCATCACTCTCCTTCTTGGTCAAATAGCCCTTACACAGCCTGGAGCATTGTCCTGTTGAAAAATAAATGATGGTCCAACTAAACGCAAAGTGGATGGAATAGCATACCGCTGCAAGAAGCTGTGGTAGCCATGCTTGTTCAGTATGCCTTCAATTTTGAATAAACCCCAACAGTGTCACCAGCAAAGCACCCCCACACCATCACTCCTCCTCCTTCAAGCTTCAAGGTGGGAACCAGGAATGTAGAGTCCATCCGTTCACTTTTTCTGCTTCGCACAAGGACACGGTGGTTGGAACCAAAGATCTCAAATTTGGACTCCTCAGACCAAAGCACAAATTTCCACTGGTCTAATGTCCATTCCTTGTGTTCTTTAGTCCAAAAAAGTCTCTTCTGCTTGTTGCCTGTCCTTAGCAGTGGTTTCCTAGCAGCTATTTTACCATGAAGGCCTGCTGCACAAAGTCTCCTCTTAACAGTTGTTGTAGAGATGTGTCTGCTGCTAGAACACTGTGTGGCATTGACCTGGTTTCTAATATGAGCTGCTGTTAATCTGCGATTTCTGAGGCTGGTGACTCAAATAAACTTATCCTCAGAAGCAGAGGTGACTCTTGGTCTTTCTTTCCTGAGGCGGGCCTCATATGAGCCAGTTTCTTTGTAGCGCTTGATGGTTTTTGCCACTGCACTTGGGGACACTTTCAAAATTTTCCCAATTTTTCAGACTGACTGACCTTCATTTCTTAAAGTAATGATGGCCACTAATTTTTCTTTACTTGGCTGCTTTTTCCTGCTATAATGCAAATTCTAACAGTCTATTCAGTAGGACTATCAGCTGTGTATCCACCAGAATTCTGCACAACACAACTGATGGTCCCAACCCCATTTATAAGGCAAGAAATTCCACTTATTAAGCCTTACAGGGCACACCTGTGAATTGAAAGCCATTCCCGGTGACTACCTCTTGAAGCTCATCAAGAGAATGCCAAGAGTGTGCAAAGCAGTCATCAAAGCAAAAGGTGGCTACTTTGAAGAACCTAGAATATAAGATATAATTTCAGTTGATTCACACTTTTTTGTTAAGTATATAATTGAATTCAGCAGGAAAAAAGAAAGAAACCAGAACGTATCGTTCCTAATCACGTCTGACCACTTTTAACTAACAACCCAGCATAGCCAGCCACTAGACTCTAAAACTTAACATTTAATATGTATACCTCTAAAATTATGTGTACTTTAAAAACAATTAGGTGCTCATGTTTAAACGTGCACTAGACAAGAAAAATGGCATGATCTCACCCAATTGCTGTCTCTCTTCTTGTTGTAGATTCTTGTGCTTATTGAGAGCACGGCATGGGATGGAGACCAATAAACCTTTTCCAATGGGGGGGAGAAGAAAAGAAAAAAAAAAAAAAAAAAAAAAAAAAATATATAGGTAGGTGGGGGGGAAGGGTTTAAAGCTATCTTCCCTGTCGTGCCCCGTGTATAAGACTCCCGCCCTAACAAGGGCAGTCCCCAAGTTTGAGCCTACTTAATGAAGCCCTTTGGTTAGTATAACCACCCTGGATGATATGTCCTCTTTCTCTTCCCAACGCGTTTCCCTCCCCGTTACGGGGGTTCATCAGGGGAATAAAATGTCCAGGTTAAATGTCCAGGTTAATGGAGGTATTCTGCAGTGGCAGACATAACCTCATTCAGCGGCGTCCTCCATGTGAGGATAAGGCAGTCCCCATCCTTAAGGGACTGCCTTATCCTCACATGGAGGACGCCGCTGAATGAGGTTATGTCTGCCACTGCAGAATACCTCCATTAACCTGGACATTTAACCTGGACATTTTATTCCCCTGATGAACCCCCGTAACGGGGAGGGAAACGCGTTGGGAAGAGAAAGAGGACATATCATCCAGGGTGGTTATACTAACCAAAGGGCTTCATTAAGTAGGCTCAAACTTGGGGACTGCCCTTGTTAGGGCGGGAGTCTTATACACGGGGCACGACAGGGAAGATAGCTTTAAACCCTTCCCCCCCACCTACCTATATATTTTTTTTTTTTTTTTTTTTTTTTTTTTTTCTTTTCTTCTCCCCCCCATTGGAAAAGGTTTATTGGTCTCCATCCCATGCCGTGCTCTCAATAAGCACAAGAATCTACAACAAGAAGAGAGACAGCAATTGGGTGAGATCATGCCATTTTTCTTGTCTAGTGCACGTTTAAACATGAGCACCTAATTGTTTTTAAAGTACACATAATTTTAGAGGTATACATATTAAATGTTAAGTTTTAGAGTCTAGTGGCTGGCTATGCTGGGTTGTTAAGTATATAATTCCACATTTATTATTTCATAGTTTTGATGCCTTCAGTGTGAATGTACAATTTTCATAGTCATAAAAATACAGAAAAATCTTTAAATGAGAAGGTGGGTCCAAACTTTTGGCTGTACTGTATATGATAAGGTGCCTTGTTCATCTGTACAAACAGTTGTATGCAAGAACCAACAAGATGGGAATTTCCAGACATCATACCGCTCAGGAAGGAGACGCGTTCTGTGTCCCAGAGATCATCGTGCTTTGGTCCGACATGTGCATATCAACCCAAGGACAAAAACAAAAGACATTGTGAAGATGATGGCAGAAGTTGGTAAGATTGTGTCAATATCCACAGTGAAAGAAGCACTGTATTAAAATGGGCTGATAGGCCACTCTTCCAGGAAGAAGCCATTACTCCAAAAGAAATATAAAAAAGCCAGATTAATGTTTACAATTGCATACTGAATGCAATCTAAATTGAACCTTTTGGGCATTGTGACCATTGTTATGTTTGGAGGAAAAAGGGAGAAGCTTGGAAACCTAAGAACATCATCCCAACTGTGAAACACGGGGTTGGCAGCATCATGTTGTGGGGTTGTTTTGCTGAAGGAGGGACTGGTACACTTCACAAAATAGATGGCATCATGAGAAAAGAAGATTATGTGGCAATACTGAAGCAACATCTCAAGACATCAGACAGTAAGTTAATGCTTGGGCGGAAATAGCTCTTCCAAATGGACAATGACCCGAAACATGCTGCCAAAATGGTAGCAAAGTGTCATGCCGTTAACGGTGATAAAGGGGCCGGACAGCGTACTGGGACCCGCTCCTGTCCCTGCCACTATATTGAGGCCCTGGCTTTCCCTTATCACAAGGGTACCTATAATGGTTAGGAGGCCTGAGCCGCCAGCGTATCCCTGTCTCCCGTGCAGACCCTATCAGTGGCCCCCTCTCCCCCCATGGAAGGTAGACTGCACCAGTGTATAAATACAACAACTAAACAGGGTATACAGACAAGGTAACTAAGTCTCAAACTCACCAAATGCTCACACCACCATAGAGGAAACACAGAGAAGGGAAGAGAAGGAAAAAACTAGGAAGGAAAACAGGTTTAACATGCAACCAAAACAGCAGACACCAATCTCTGTAAATAAACCTCCAAGCTCCTAATACCATGCTCCTTCTCACTCCAAGCCAGGCAGCAGAACTGATCACTGACAACAGTTGTAGACAAAGCTCAGTCTGTATAGGAGTGGAGATTACCAAAACCAAATCAGCTGAGAGACATAGCTCTCAGTAACTTCAGTAACAAGGTTTAACTCCTGCCCTGCTGGCACAAGACAGAATCCATGACCCTGGCTATCTGGAACTCGAGATTTCCATCAACAAGGACCGGAGAGGGAGGTAAAGGTGATGGATTAGGTGATGCCACAAACCTCTTGAGTAAGGAGCGATGAAAAACATTATGAATCCTAAACGATTGAGGTAAAGCCAGCCGAAATGCAACAGGATTGACGACGGCCACAATCCTATAAGGGCCAATAATAAAAACCTCTGTAAGGCCTTAAGGTCCTCAGGGCACTCCCTCTCCAAGACCGCCTTGACCTTAGCCGGATCCATACGAAATCCTGTGGAGGATAATAAATAACCCAAAAACGGAATCTCTTTGACCGCGAACATGCATTTCTCAAGTTTGGCAAACAGTTTATTGTCCCTGAGTACCTGAAGGACCTGCCGTACATGATCCTGATGGGACTCGAGGTCAGGGGAATAAATTAAGATGTCATCTAGATATACCACCACAAACCTACCTATTAGGTGACTACGTATATCATTGAAAAAGTGTGGAAATACAGCAGGAGCATTACTTAACCCAAAAGGCATAACCAAGTTCTTGTAATGTCCCTCTGGAGTATTAAACGCCGTCTTCCATTCATCCCCCTCCTTCATCTGAATGAGATTATATGCCCCCCTGAGATCTAATTTGGAGAACCATTTAGCCCCCACAATTTGATTAGAGGTCCGGAATAAGAGGGAGCGGGAAAGAATCCCGGACCGTAATTTGGTTTAATTCACGGAAGTCTAAGCATGGGCGTAAGCCCCCGTCCTTCTTCTTTACAAGGAAGAACCCGGCAGCAATGGGTGATGACGAGGGTCTGAAAAGACCCTTGGCCAGACTCTCCGTGATATAGTCCTTCATGACCTGCCTCTCTGGGGCAGAGATGTTTTATAGCCTACTCTTAGGCAGTTTAGCACCAGGAATGAGACGTATTGCACAATCATAAGAACGGTGTGGAGGTAGCTCTTGACTCCCCTCCTCAGAGAATACATCCTCAAAATCTGAGATGAACTCTGGCAAAACCAGAGAACTCAACCCCACCAGCCGAGTGCCCAGGCAATGTTCCTCACAAAACTCACTCCATCTAGTAATCTCCCAAGTCTGCCAGTCTAACACCGGGTTGTGTAACGTGAGCCACGGTAAACCGAGAACTACAGGCGACGGCAAACCCCTCAATACATAACAATCTATTGACCCAGAGTGCAACGCCCCTATTTGTAGGCTCACCCCACGGACGATCTGAGTGAAAGTCCCCTGGCTCAAAGGTGCAGAATCATTAGCAATTATTGGTATGGGTCTAGACAACTCTTGAGTTTTAAGCCTATGTGCCTGAACAAACCCAGCATCAATTAAATTAAACCCTGCCTGTTATGATCTGGTGGCCTAGGAGCAGCATGAGACGTACTCTGGAGAAGGTGGTACCTGTACTGACTGCAAACCCTAAACTTAGCAGCGCAACTAGAAGTAGCCGTGGGGGGTACCTAACACTCCCTAGACCCCTCGACACAGCCTAAGAACTAACTTCCCCTAAAGACAGAAACGGGAAAACTATCTTGATTCAGAGAAAATCCCCAAAGGATAGACAGCCCCCCACAAATATTGACTGTGAGAGGAGAGGGAAATAACATACGCAGACATGAAGTCAGGATTTAGCATAGGAGGCCATACTAGCTAAAAAGAAAGAATAGGACAGAGTACTAAGCGGTCAGTATTAAAACACTAGAAAATATCCACTACAGAAAATACAAATCACCACATCTGACTAAAGACATGGAGGGTATATCTGCATCTCCAGAGACACAGCTTGGCTGCAAAAAATCCTTCACAGACAAAGCTGGACAAGACAAAACATGAAAATGCACTGAACTATAAGGCCCACAGCATGTGGACAGCAAAAACAAAGCCAGGACTTATCTCTGTTGAAAAGCTCAGCAAACAGGAGAGACCAGTAAGAGATGTGAATCCTCCAAAAACAATGGACAACTGGCACTGACTAAAGGATCAAGCAGGACTAAATAGCTGAGTCCAAATTGCAAAAAGTGAACACACCTGATAAATGCTGCGATCCGAAAACAGCAGCACTACCACTCATAACCACCGGAGGGAGCCCAAGAGCAGAATTCACAACACCTGCCCCAGAGTCCAGAAAGGCAGAGATATTGAGCCTACTTTCACCAAGACGAATCTCGGCTGGTAGGAAAAATTGTGGTTTACCTAAGGAGGAAACTAGTACACCCGATTTGAGATCCAAACCTACAGAGCCCTGTGTGGAAAAGTGATTGCCCTAAACCAAATAACTGCTTGGCCCACCCTTAGGAGCAACAACTGCAATCAAGCCTTTGTGATAACTTGCAATGATTCTTTTACAACATTCCAGAAGAATTTTGGCCAACTCATTGCAGGGTTTACGAGCCTGAACCACCTTTTAAGGTAATGCCAAAGCATTTCAATTTAAAGTGTTTTCAATAAATTGACTTTTTAGAAGATCCATGCTGGAGATTATTTTTTCTTTTTCATTGCTGGCTCTGGACTACGCCCTTGACCAAGGCGGCTCCGTGCATGGACATCATTGCACTGTTGAGGGATTGGTGAGCTGACTTATTTTCTTCCCATTTTTTTCCTTTTTCTCTATTTTTGTAAAGCATTTCAATCGGATTAAGGTCAGGACTTTGACTTGACCACTCCAAAGTCTTAATTTTATTTTTCTTAAGCTATTAAGAGGTGGATTTGTTGGTGTATTTTGGATAATTATCCTGCTGCATAAACCAAGTGCGCTTCAGCTTGAGGTCACGAACAGATGGCCAGACATTCTTTTCCAGGATTTTTTGGTAGACAGCAGAATTCATGGTTCCATTTACCACAGCAAGTCTTCCAGATCCTGAAGCAGAAAAACAGCCCCAGACCATGACACTGAAATGCTGTGTTAATTCTATGCCAGATGTGATGGGACATACACTTTCCTAAAAGTTCAACTTTTGTCTCATCAGTCCACAGTGTATTTTCCCAACAGTCTTGGGGATCATCAACATGTTTTCTGGCAAAACTTAGACAAACCTTTATGTTCTTATTGCTCAGCAGTGTTTTCATCTTGTAACTTGACCATGCAGACCATTTTTGCCCAGTCTCTTTCTTATGGTGGTGTCATGAACACTTACCGTAACTGAAGCAAGTAAGGCCAGTAGCTCTTTGGATATTGTTGTAGGGTCTTTGTGACCTCTTGGATGAGTCATCGCTCATATCAGTCATATCATTCCATATTTTCACCACTTGAGGATAATGGCTCGCACTGTGGTTCCCTGGAGTCTCAAAGCTTGAGAAATGGCTTTAAAACTTTTTCGAGACTGATATATCTCGATTACTTTTTTTCTCATTTGTTCCAGAATTTCTTTGGATTGTGGGATGATGTCTAGCTTTTGAGAATCTTTTGGTCTACTTTACTTGTCAGGCAGGTCCTAGTTAAGTAATGTCTTGATTGAAAACAGGTGTGGCAATAATCAGTCCTACATGTGGCTAGGGAATTAAAACTCAGCTTCCCAAAGATGTGATAAACCACAGTTAATTTATGTTTTAATTGGGGAGAGGTGTCAATCACTTTTTCACACAGGGCCATGTAGGTTTGGATTTCTTTTTCCCTTAATAATAAAACCTTCATTTAAAAACTGCATTTTGTTTTTACTTGTGTCATCTTTGTCTAATATTTAAATTTGTTTGGTTATGTGAAACATTTAAGAGTGACACACATGCAAAAGAATAAGAAATCACTTTTTCACACAACTGTAGTTTGTGCAAGTATACTCTGCTCAACAGCTTATATAGCCTATATTAAATGTCATTCTTCAAATATATATTCGCTGTGTTCTTACAATTCAGAGAACTAAGTGGCATAGCAATTTATAAGTGTGATGAGATCTTGATTGAAAAGCACCTTTTAGAAGTAATTGAGATGTGGCCTAATCTACCATTTTTGGTTTGTTCTAATCCAATCCTCTAGGACATTATTTAATATTTAATAGGTCTCCTTGCAGAACATCCATGTTCAGATTAATGCATTGCAATGAAATTATCAATGGGGTGCGTGTTTTTCACTTTTTATTCCACTGAGTAGCATATGTTCACCATATTTTTCAAGGGCTTAGTTTTTGTACGAAACAAATACTTCTGGACACTTAATGACTGATTCATCAAAAGGTTTATCTAGATTTCTGGTGTAAACACTTAGACAAAAATTTGTGTCTTTTAGCTCCACTAAATTGGGCAGATAATGGGAGTGGCAGCGCTCGGCCACCACATTTGTCAAAAGTCATGTCATTAGTTACTTATGCCAAAAATGTTACTCTAGTCTCTTCATGATTTTGGCGCATCCTACTTCACCATACCCTTTCATTAAGACTTGCGTTGACAATGCCAGTCTTAATGAATCAGCCTCCTAATACTTTCCTATTTGGGCTCTCTTTTTAAATAGCTTCAATTGGAGCTTGACTACCTCTGAAGTGGAGAGTGCTTGCAGCCAAACATGAGGCACTCAAGCATTCATGATAGCTGAGCTTAGCTCTGAGGTAATAACTCAAGAATGCTTCAACAAATCCTAGCAGTTCTGAGAATGTTTTTTCGTGACATATTGGGCTTCATGTTCATGGTAAATTTAGGTCGATAATTTTTGTGTTTATTTGTGAAAAAAATGGAAATTTGGCTAAAATTTTGAAAATTTCGCAATTTTCAAATTTTGATTTTTTATTCTGTTAAACGAGAGTTATGTGACACAAAATAGTTAATAAATAACATTTCCCACATGTATACTTTACATCAGCGCAATTTTGAAAGCAAAATTTTTTTTGCTAGGAAGTTATAAGGGTTAAAAGTTGACCAGCGATTTCTCATTTTTACAGCAAAATTTACAAAACCATTTTTTTTAAGGACCACCTCACATTTGAAGTCCATTTCAGGGGTCTATATTGCTGAAAATACCCAAAAGTTACACCATTCTAAAAACTGCACCCCTAAAGGTGCTTAAAACCACATTCAAGAAGTTAATTAACCCTTCAGGTGCTTCACAGCAGCAGAAGCAACATGGAAGGAAAAAATGAACATTTAACTTTTTAGTCACAAAAATGATCTTTTAGCAACAATTTTTTTATTTTCCCAAGGGTAAAATGAGAAACTGGACACCAAAAGTTATTGTACAATTTGTCCTGAGTACGCCGATACCCCATATGTGGGGAGGAACTACTGTTTGGGCGCACGACAGGGCTCGGAATGGAAGGAGCGCCATTTGGAATGCAGATTTAGATGGATTGGTTTGCAGGCGTCGCGTTGCATTTGCAGAGCCCCTGATGTACCCAAACAGTAGAAACACCCCACAAGTGACCCCATAGGGAAGGGAAGGAGCGCCATTTGACTTTTTCAATGAAAATTTGGCTCCAATCTTTAGCGGACACCATGTCGCGTTTGGAGAGCCCCTGTGTGCCTAAACATTTGAGCTCCCCCACATGTGACCCCATTTTGGAAACTAGACCTCCCATGGAACTAACCTAGATGTGCAGTGACCACTTTAAACCCCCAAGTGCTTCACAGAAGTTTATAACGCAGAACCGTGAAAATAAAAAATAATTTTTCTTTTCTCAAAAATTATTTTTTAGCCCGCAATTTTTTATTTTCACAAGAGTAACAGGAGAAATTGGACCCCAAAAGTTGTTGTCCAGTTTGTCCTGAGTACGCTGATAACCCATATGTGGGGGGGAACCACTGTTTGGGCACACGTTGGGGCTCAGAAGGAAAGTAGTGACGTTTTGGAATGCAGACTTTGATGGAATGGTCTGTTGGCGTCATGTTGCATTTGCAGAGCCCCTGATGTGCCTAAACAGTAAACCCCTCCCACAAGTAACCCTATTTTGGAAACTAGACCCCCAAAGGAACTTATCTAGATATGTGGTGAGCACTTTGAACCCCCAAGTGCTTCACAGAAGTTTATAACGCAGAGCCGTGAAAATAAAAAAATAATTTTTCCTTCCTCAAAAATGATGTTTTAGCAAGCAGTTTTTTATTTTCACAAGGGTAGCAGGAGAAATTGGACCCCAATAGTTGTTGCCCAGTTTGTCCCGAGTATGCTGGTACCCCATATGTGGGGGTAAACCACTATTTTGGCTCACGTCGGGGCTCGGAAGGGAGGAAGCACCATTTGACTTGATTTGATCTTGAACGCAAGATTGGCTGGAATCAATGGTGGTGCCATGTTGCGTTTGGAGACCCCTGAATGTGCCTAAACAGTGGAAACCCCTCAATTCTAACTCCAACACTAACCCCAACACACCCCTGACCCTAATCTTAACTCTAGCCATAACCCTAATCACAACCCTAACCCCAACACACCCCTAACCACAGCCCTAACCCCAACACACCCCTAACCCTAATCCCAACCCTAACCATAATCCTAACCCTAATCCAAACCCTAACCCCAACACACCCCTAACCACAACCCTAACCCCAACACACCCCTAACCATTACCCTAAACACAAGCCTAATCTTAACCCTATTTCCAACCCTAGCCCTAATTCCAACCCTAACTCTAAGGCTATGTGCCCACGTTGCGGATTCGTGTGAGATTTTTCAGCACCATTTTTGAAAAATCTGCGGGTAAAAGGCACTGCGTTTTACCTGCGGATTTACCGTGGATTTCCAGTGTTTTTTGTGCAGATTTCACCTGCGGATTCCTATTGAGGAACAGGTGTAAAACGCTGCGGAATCCGCACAAAGAATTGACATGCTGCGGAAAATACAACACAGCGTTCCCGTGCGGTATTTTCCGCACCATGGGCACAGCGGATTTGGTTTTCCATAGGTTTACATGGAACTGTAAAGCTGATGGAAAACTGCTACGAATCCACAGCGGCCAATCTGCTGCGGATCCGCAGACAAATCCGCACCGTGTGCACATAGCCTAATTCTAAGGGTATGTGCACACGATGCGGAAAACGCTGCAGATCCACAGCGTTTCCGCCACTGCGGGTCCGCAGCAGTTTCCCATGAGTTTACAAAAAACGCTGTGCACATGCTGTGGAAAAAATTGCGCGGAAACGCAGCGGTTTACATTCCGCACATTTCACTTCTTTCTGCGGATTCCGCAGCGGTTTTACAACTGCTCCAATAGAAAACCGCAGTGAAATCCGCAGAAAAACCGCAGTAAATCCTTGATAAATCCGCAGCGGTTTTGCACTGCGGATTTATAAAAAACGCTGTGGAAAAATCCGCAGGGGACCAGAATATGTGTGCACATTCCCTAACCAACCCTAACCCTAACCCTAACCCTAGTTCTAACTGTAGTGGGAAAAAAAATTTCTTTATTTTATTATTGTCCCTACCTATGGGGGTGATAAAGGGGGGGGGTTCATTTACTTTTTTTTTATTTTGATCACTGTGATAGGTTTTATCACGGTGATCAAAATGTACATGGAACGAATCTGCCGGCCGGCAGATTCGGCAGGCGCACTGCGCACGCGCCCGCCATTTTGGAAGATGGCAGTGCCCATGAAGAAGACGGACGGACACCAGGAGCCTTGGTAAGTATAAGGGGCGTAGATCGGGGCACGGGGGGGCGTCGGAGCATGGGGGGTGGCATAGGAGCACGGGGGGAGCGGACAGGAGGACGGGGGAGCGGAGCACAGGACGAAGGGAGCGGACCACAGATCGGTGGACTGGGGGGGGGGGGGGCAAACAGTGGGGTAGGGGGGCACATCAGTGTTTCCAGCCATGGCCGATGATATTGCAGCATCGGCCATGGCTGGATTGTAATATTTCACCAGTTTTTTATGTGAAATATTACAAATCGCTCTGATTGGCAGTTTCACTTTCAACAGCCAATCAGAGCGATCGTAGCCACGGGGGGGGGGGGGGGGGGTGAAGCTTCCCCCCCGGGCTGAACTACCACTCCCCCTGTCCGTACAGATCAGGTGAAATTGGAGGTAACCTTTTCACCCGATCTGCAGGGATGCGATCCCTCCATGACGCCAGATAGGCGTCATGGGTCGGATTGGCACCAACTTTCATGACGGCTACGTGGCGTCATGGGTCGGGAAGGGGTTAAAAATAACTTGACATGCAGAATAGGGTCACTAATCTGCTCTAATTTAGTGCACAAGTACACCAAAAATTGGATTAATTCAAGTCTAGTGCACCAGTTCTCCTTATTATTCCCCACCTAGTGGCCCCCCATTGGCTTGATTGACATCTGTTCAGTGCCAGTATGTCACTGCTATCTACACTGCTGAACAAATGCCACTCAAAGTCATGGGGACAGGGTTAAGTGGTAGATAATGGGTAGAAAAGATACATGATCTAAGAATCAGCCAGCCTTTTGATGCACTTGCAGCTTAATCTACATAAATA
The DNA here is from genome assembly GCF_032444005.1 of Ranitomeya imitator. Taxonomy (NCBI): domain Eukaryota; kingdom Metazoa; phylum Chordata; class Amphibia; order Anura; family Dendrobatidae; genus Ranitomeya; species Ranitomeya imitator. Next base: position 228,216,087 of record NC_091285.1, read on the forward strand.
TTCAAAGTAATTTTCTCAATGATGAAATATCAATTTATTACTAAGTTTTAAGGGCTCAGATGGGGTTGATACAAATGAGCCAGAAGTGCGAATAATGCAGGAACAGTAAAGATATGTAGGCAACTGATATCTTGCAACAGGACTTCATTTATATACAAGAATAGCAGAGATGTACACTGCTCAAACAATAAAGGGAACACTAAAATCCCACATCCTAGATATCACTGAAAGAAATATTCCAGTTGTAAATCTTTTTTCATTACATAATGGAATGTGTTGAGAACAATAAAACCTAAAAATTATCAATGTAAATCACAACTAATATCCCACGGAGGTCTGGAGTTGGAATGATGCTCAAAATCAAAGTGGAAAATGAAGTTACAGGCTGATCCAATTTCAGTGGAAATGCCTTAAGACAAGGAAATGATGCTCAGTAGTGTGTGTGGCCTCCATGTGCCTGTATGACCTCTCTACAATGCCTGGGCATGCTCCTGATGTGGCGGTGGATGGTCTCTTGAGGGATCTCCTCCCAGACCTGGACTAAAGCATCTGCCAACTCCTGGACAGTCTGTGGTGTAATGTGACTTTGGTGGATGGTGTGAGACATGATGTCCCAGATGTGTTCAATCGGATTCAGGTCTGGGGAATGGGCTGGCCAGTCCATAGCTTCAATTCCTTCATCTTGCAGAAACTGCTGAGATACTCCAGCCTCATGAGGTCTGGCATTGTCCTACATTAGGAGAAACCCAGGGCCAACCGCACCAGCAAATGGTCTCACAAGGGGTCTGAAAATCTCATCTCGGGACCTAATGACAGTTAGGCTACCTCTGGCGAGCACCTGGAAGGCTGTGCGGCCCTCCAAAGAAATGCCACCCCCCACACTGACCCACTGCCAAACTGCCGGTCATGCTGAAGGATTTTGCAGGCAGCAGATCACTCTGCACGGCGTCTCCAGACTCGGTCATATCTGTCACATGTGCTCAGTGTGAACCTGTTTTCATTTGTGAAGAGCACAGGGCACCAGTGGCGAATCTTGGTGTTCTGTGGCAAATGCCAAGTGTCCTGCACAGTGTTGGGCTGTGAGCACAACCCCCATTTGTGGACGTCGGGCACTCAGACCATCCTCATGGAGTCGGTTTCTAACCGTTTGTGCAGGCACATGCATATTTGTGGCCTGCTGGAGGTAATTTTGCAGGGCTCTGGCAGTGCTCCTCCTGTTCCTCCTTGCACAAAGGCTGAGGTAGTGGTCCTGCTGCTGTGTTGCCCTCCTACAGCCCCCTCCAGATCTCCTGGTGTACTGGCCTGTCTCATGGTAGCGCCTCCAGCTTCTGGACACTATGCTGACAGACACAGCAAACCTTCTTACCATAGCTCGCATTGATGTGCCATCCTGGATGAGCTGCACTACCTGAGCCACTTGTGTGGGATGTAGACTCTGTCTCATTCTACCACGAGTGTGAAAGCGCAACCAACTGTCAAAAGTAACCAAAACATCAGCCTGAAAGCATTAGTACTGAGATGTGGTCTGTGGTCCCCACTTGCAAAACCACTCCTTTATTGAGTGTGTCTTGATAATTGCCAATAATTTCCATTTCTTGTCTATTCCATTTGCACAACAGCATGTGAAATTGATTGTCAAACAGTGTTGCTTCCTAAGTGGACAGTTTGATTTCACAGTAGTTTGATTTGCTTTGAGTTATATTCTGTTGTATAAGTGTTCCCTTTATTTTTTTGAGCAGTGTATATGCAAACTGGTATCTTGCTTGGAGAAGTGAGGTTACACAAGAAGAGAAGAGATGTATAGGCAAACTGGTAATTTGATTGAAGAGATGTGGTTACACACAGTAAAAGCAGAGATACACTGAGTACGGAAAGTATTCAGACCCCTTTAAATTTTTCACTCTTTGTTTCATTGCAGCCATTTGGTAAATTCATAAAGGTTCACTTGTTTTCTCAATAATGCACACTCTGCACCCCATCTTGACTGATAAAAAACAGAAATGTAGAAATTTTTGCAAATTTATTAAAAAAGAAAAACTTAAATATCACATGGTCAAAAGTATTCAGCCACTCATATTTAAGTCGCATGCCGCCCATTTCCTTGTGATCCTCCTTGAGATGGTTCTACTCCTTCATTGGAATCCAGCTGTGTTAAATTAAACTGATATCACTTGATTTGGAAAGGCATACACCTGTCTATATAAGACCTCACAGCTCACAGTGCATGTCAGACCAAATGAGAATCATGAGGTCAAAGGAACTGGACAAGGGACTCAGAGACAGAATTGTGGCAAGGAACACATCTGGCCAAGGTTACAAAAGAATTTCTGCAGTACTCAAGGTTAGGGTTGAGCGAAACGGGTCGTTCATTTTCAAAAGTCGCCGACTTTTGGCAAAGTCGGGTTTCATGAAACCCGATCCGACCCCTGTGCGGGGTCGGCCATGCGGTATGCGACTTTCGCGCCAAAGTCGCGTTTCAATGACGCGAAAAGCGCCATTTCTCAGCCAATGAAGGTAAACGCAGAGTGTGGGCAGCGTGATGACATAGGTCCTGGTCCCCACCATCTTAGAGAAGGGCATTGCAGTGATTGGCTTGCTGTCTGCGGCGTCACAGGGGCTATAAAGGGGCGTTCCCGCCGACCGCCATGTTACTGCTGCTGATCTGAGCTTAGGGAGAGGTTGCTGCCACTTCGTCAGAAGCAGGGATAGCGTTAGGCAGGGTCCATTAACCACCAAACCGCTTGTGCTGTAGCGATTTCCACTGCCCAACACCACCTTCGGTGTGCAGGGACAGTGGAAGCTACATTTTTTTTTCCCCTCAGCGCTGTAGCTCATTGGGCTGCCCTAGAAGGCTCCCTGATAGCTGCATTGCTGTGTGTACGCCGCTGTGCAAACCAACTGCTTTTTTCAAAGCACAAATCCTCTTGTTCCTTCCTTTCTGCACAGCTATCTTTTTTGTTTGTCCACACTTTTTATTTAATTTGTGCATCAGTCCACTCCTTATTGCTGCCTGCCATACCTGGCTGAGATTACTGCAGGGAGATAGTAATTGTTGGACACTCCCTGTTTTTTTTTTTTTTTTTTTTTTGTGGGAGATTAAGATTGACATTTCTGCTAGAGTGCCATCCCTGTGTGTGCCATCTCTCACTCACTGGGCCATAGAAAGCCTATTTATTTTTTTGCTTGATTTGGGTTCTAAAATCTACCTGAAAAAATCACTACATCAATCAGTGGGAGAAAAATATTGGCCTCAGGGCTTGTGTGCCACTCCTGACTCCTGTGTGCATCATCACTCACTCAGTGGGCCATAGAAAGCCCATTTTTTTTTTTTTTTGCTTTATTTGGGTTCTAAATTCTACCTGAAAAAATCAATAAATCAATCAGTGGGAGATTAATATTGGCCTTTGGGCTTGTGTGCCAGTCCTAAGCGTGCCATCTCTCTCTCTCAGATAGTGGGCCATAGAAAGCCTATTTATTATTTTTTTTTATTGGGTTTATAAATTTTCCCTGGAACAAAAAAAAAAAAAGTGGGAGATTAATATTGGCCTCTGGGCTTGTGTGCCAGTCCTGAGCGTGCCATCTCTCTCACAAATAGTGGGCCATAGAAAGCCTATTTTTTTTTTTTTTTTTGGTTTTATAAATTCTCCCTGAAAAAAAAAAGGGAGATTAATATTGGCCTTTGGGCTTGTGTGCCAGTCCTAAGCGTGCCATCTCTCTCTCTCAGATAGTGGGCCATAGAAAGCCTATTTATTTATTTTTTTATTGGGTTTATAAATTTTCCCTGAAAAAAAAAAAAAAGTGGGAGATTAATATTGGCCTCTGGGCTTGTGTGCCAGTCCTGAGCGTGCCATCTCTCTCACAAATAGTGGGCCATAGAAAGCCTATTTATGTTTTTGGTTGATTTGGGTTCTAAATTCTACCTGAAAAAATCAATAAATCAATCAGTGGGAGATAAATATTGGCCTCTGGGCTTGTGTGCCACTCCTGACTCCTGTGTGCGTCATCTCTCACTCAGTGGGCCATAGAAAGCCTTTTTTTGTTTTATTTGGTTTCTAAATTCTTCCTGAAAAAATCATTTTATTCTATTATTTTTTTTTCCTAAAGTCTCCCTGAAAAAAAAAAACAAAACAAATCAGTGGGAGATTAATATTGCCCTTTCTGCTTGTGTGCCAGTCTTGACTCCTGGGTGTGCCATCTCTCTCTCTCTCTCCAATTGTGGGCCATAGAAAGCCTATTATTTTTTTAGCTTGATTTGGGTTCCAAAATCTACCTGAAAAAATCACTACATCAATCAGTGGGAGATAAATATTGGCCTCTGGGCTTGTGTGCCACTCCTGACTCCTGTGTGCGTCATCTCTCACTCAGTGGGCCATAGAAAGCCTTTTTTTGTTTTATTTGTTTTCTAAATTCTCCCTGAAAAAATCATTTTATTTTATTTGGTTTCTAAATTCTTCCTGAAAAAATCATTTTATTCTATTATTTTTTTTTCCTAAAGTCTCCCTGAAAAAAAAAAAAAAAAAAAAATCAGTGGGAGATTAATATTTACATTTGTGCTTCAGTGACAGTCCAGCGTGTGTGGCATCTCTCTCATTTGTTGCCACCAACAACAGAGTGTGTAACATTGTGCCTGATTTTCGTTGTGGTCTCACTCACCTGTAAAGGGGTAGCTAAATCATACTGAAGTTATAGCTCACCGTGTAAGTTGTGTGACAGCAACAAATACCGTTAGTTTGTTTACGTTTTTAAAACAATGAGGAAGTCTGGTGGAAGAGGTCGTGGCCGGGGGCGTTCATTGTCAGCTGGTAATGAGGGTAGTGGTAGTGGTGGAGCATCAGCTGGTCGTGGGAAAAAAAATATTGCACCTAAGTCTGGAGCTGTGGAGCCAGGTTCGTCGTCTGGCTACACAAGGCCTCGAACGCTCCCTTTTCTGGGAGTAGGAAAACCGCTTTTAAAGCCGGAGCAGCAAGAGCAAGTTTTGGCTTATCTTGCTGACTCAGCCTCTAGCTCTTTTGCCTCCTCTCGTGAAACTGGTAAATGTCAAAGCAGCGCGTCGTTAGTGGATGTTCACGGTCAGGGACAAGTCGCTTCCTTGTCCTCTTCAGCAAAAACAACAACAGAGAAGAATGCAGCAGGCGACACAACGGGTTACTCCATGGAGCTCTTTACACATACCGTCCCTGGCTTAGAAAGTGAAGCTGTTAACAGTCCATGCCCATTACAAGTTGAATCTGACATGGAGTGAACTGATGCACAGCCACAGCCAGACTACTATGCTGGTCCTTTGACTCAGACCACAACATTGCCCTCGCAGGGTAATGATCAAGAATCAGACCCTGATGAGACTATGTTGCCCCATCACGAACGCTATACCACCGACCGACACGGTGACACAGATGAAGTTGCACACGAGCTACAAGAAGAGGTAATAGATGACCCAGTTCTTGACCCCGATTGGCAGCCATTGGGGGAACAGGGTGCAGGCGGCAGCAGTTCTGAAGCGGAGGAGGAGGGGCCGCAGCAGGCATCAACATCGCAACAGGTTCCATCTGCCGGGCCCGTATCTTGCCCAAAACGCGTGGCAAAGCCAAAACCTGTTGGAGGACAGCGTGGCCATCCGGTTAAAGCTCAGTCTGCAATGCCTGAAAAGGTATCCGATGCTAGAAAGAGTGCAGTCTGGCATTTTTTTAAACAACATCCAATTGATCAGCGCAAAGTCATCTGTCAAAAATGTTCAACTACCTTAAGCAGAGGACAGAATCTGAAAAGTCTCAATACAAGTTGCATGCATAGACATTTAACCACCATGCATTTGCAAGCCTGGACTAACTACCAAACGACCCTTAAGGTTGTAGCACCCTCGGCCAATGAAGCTAGTCAGCAACGCAACATCCCTTCCGGCAGTGTAGGGCCACCATTTTCCGCACCACCTGCAGTATCTGTGCAGGTTTCTTTGCCAGGCCAAAGCAGTCAGGGTCAGGGAATCACCAGTTTCGTAGTAGGAAACACTGCATCTAGGGCACCGGCGGCAACAATACCATCTCCCACCGTCTCTCAGTCTGCCATGTCCACCGGCACCCCCGCTAGTTCCACGATCTCCAGCTCTCCAGTCCAGCTCACCCTACATGAGACTATGGTTAGAAAAAGGAAGTACTTAGCCTCGCATCCGCGTACACAGGGTTTGAACGCCCACATAGCTAGACTAATCTCGTTAGAGATGATGCCCTACCGGTTAGTTGAAAGCGAAGCTTTCAAAGCCCTGATGGACTACGCTGTACCACGCTACGAGCTACCCAGTCGACACTTTTTTTTCCAGAAAAGCCATCCCAGCCCTCCACCAGCATGTTAAAGAGCGCATCGTCCATGCACTCAGGCAATCTGTGAGCACAAAGGTGCACCTGACAACAGATGCATGGACCAGTAGGCATGGCCAGGGACGTTACGTGTCCATCACGGCACACTGGGTGAATGTTGTGGATGCAGGGTCCACAGGGGACAGCAAGTTTGGGACAGTTCTGCCTAGCCCACGGTCTAGGAAACAGTTGGCTGTAGCCGTTCGCACCCCCTCCTCCTCCTCTTCGTCCTCCTGCAGAAGCGAGAGCTCGTCCACAGACCGCAGTCGCACAACCACTCCATCCGCAGCTGCCACTGTTGCACACCAGGTCTCCCATTATGGGGCAGCTACTGGCAAACGTCAGCAGGCTGTATTGGCTATGAAGTGTTTGGGCGACAACAGACACACCGCGGAAGTTCTGTCCGAGTTCTTGCAGAAAGAAACGCAGTCGTGGCTGGGCACTGTAGATCTTGAGGCAGGCAAGGTAGTGAGTGATAACGGAAGGAATTTCATGGCTGCCATCTCCCTTTCCCAACTGAAACACATTCCTTGCCTGGCTCACACCTTAAACCTGGTGGTGCAGTGCTTCCTGAAAAGTTATCCGGGGTTATCCGACCTGCTCCTCAAAGTGCGTGGACTTTGCTCACATATCCGCCGTTCGCCCGTACACTCCAGCCGTATGCAGACCTATCAGCGTTCTTTGAACCTTCCCCAGCATCGCCTAATCATAGACGTTGCAACAAGGTGGAACTCAACACTGCACATGCTTCAGAGACTGTGCGAACAGAGGCGGGCTGTTATGTTTTTGTGGGAGGATACACATATACGGGCAGGCAGTAGGATGGCAGACATGGAGTTGTCAGGTGTGCAGTGGTCGAAGATTCAAGACATGTGTCAAGTCCTTCAGTGTTTTGAGGAATGCACACGGCTGGTTAGTGCAGACAACGCCATAATAAGCATGAGCATCCCCTTAATGCGTCTGCTGATGCAAAGTTTGACGCACATAAAGGATCAGGCGTCTGCAGCTGAGGAAGCGGAAAGCCTTGATGACAGTCAGCCATTGTCTGGCCAGGGCAGTGTACAGGACGAGGTAGCGGGCGAAGAGGAGGAGGAGGACGAGGAGGATGATGGGGATGATTATATTTTTAATGAGGAAGCTTTTCCGGGGCCACTGGAAATTGGTGGCGCGGCAAGGCCGGGTTCTGGTTTTTGGAGGGACACAAGTGACGTGGATTTGCCTGAAACTGCCCCTCAACCAAGCACAACCGCAGATTTGAGAACTGGAACTTTGGCCCACATGGCGGATTATGCCTTACGTATCCTCAAAAGGGACACACGCATAACTAAAATGATGAACGATGACGATTACTGGTTGGCCTGCCTCCTTGATCCTCGCTATAAAGGCAAATTGCAAAATATAATGCCACATGAGAACTTGGAACTAATATTAGTAACCAAACAATTAACTCTTGTTGACCGTTTGCTTCTGGCATTCCCTGCACACAGCGCCCGTGATCGTTCTCACACGAGCTGCAGGGGCCATCAGACCAGAGGAGTTAGAGGGGCAGAAATCAGAAGTGGCGTTGGCCAGAGGGGTTTTCTGACCAGGTTGTGGAGTGATTTTGCTATGACCGCAGACAGGACAGGTACTGCAGCATCAATTCAAAGTGACAGGAGACAACATTTGTCCAGTATGGTTACTAACTATTTTTCATCCCTTATCGACGTTCCCCCTCAACCGTCATTCCATTTGATTACTGGGCATCAAAATTAGACACCTGGCCAGAATTGGCAGAATATGCATTGCAGGAGCTTGCTTGCCCGGCAGCTAGTGTCCTATCAGAAAGAGTATTCAGTGCTGCAGGTTCAATACTAACAGAAAAAAGGACTCGTCTGGCTACCCAAAATGTAGATGATCTAACCTTCATTAAAATGAACCACAACTGGATTTCGAAATCTTTTGCCCCACCTTGCCCGGCTGACACCTAGCTTTCCTATGAAAAGGTCTTGCCTGTGGACTATTCTGAATGCCTTTTCCAATCTCGTAATTTTCTGCACCTGATTGTCCAGCATACGACATGTTTACACCTCACTAAATGGCCAAACTCCCCACACGGGGCCGTGGTATCGACACTTGGCGACAGCACCCGTGAGAGTGCTGTTTGTCTGAAGAGGTGGGTGTGCCCGCCTTTGGTCGACGGCACTGCCACTGGGTCCCTCCTAGTACAATAAAGTGTCTCTGGCGGTGGTGGTGCGCACCCAACGTCAGACACACCGTTGTAATATGAGGGGCCCTGGGCCTGTACCGCCGGCCACAAGACAGTTCCCCCCCCCCAGCTCAAACAGTGCTCTACCACTTGCAAAATTATCTCACAGCTCCGCCAATGTTTAGTCTATGCGCTGACATCCTTCAATGCCTGCCACTGACAATACCATTGTATTGACATTTTTGTTATGTTAGGCCTTCGAAGCCTGTCTGCGGTCACTCCTTCCACTATGCCTCCACTGACCACACCACTGCTGCCCGTGTACCCCTGGAAGCAATTTAAAATTGCCTACAGCCAGCCCAATTTTTTTATTTTAGGCCTTCGATGCCTGTCTGCGGTCCGTTCGTTCTACTACTACTACACTGACCAGGCCACTGCTGCCCGTGTACCCCTGGAACCAATTTAAAATTGCCTACAGCCATGTGTTATTATTTTAGGCCTTCGATGCCTGTCTGCGGTCACTCCTTACAATATGCCTCCACTGACCACACCACTGCTGCCCATGTACCCCTGGAACCAATTTAAAATTGCCTACAGCCAGCCCAATTTTTTTATTTTAGGCCTTTGATGCCTGTCTGCGGTCCGTTCTTTCTACTATTACTACACTGACCAGGCCACTGCTGCCCGTGTACCCCTGGAACCAATTTAAAATTGCCTACAGCCAGCCCAATTTTTTTATTTTAGGCCTTCGAGGCCTGTCTGCGGTCACTCCTTCCACTAGGCCTCCACTGACCACACCACTGCTGCCCGTGTACCCCTGGAACCAATTTAAAATTGCCTACAGCCAGCCCAATTTTTTTATTTTAGGCCTTCGATGCCTGTCTGCGGTCACTCCTTCCACTAGGCCTCCACTGACCACACCACTGCTGCCCGTGTACCCCTGGAACCAATTTAAAATTGCCTACAGCCAGCCCAATTTTTTTATTTTAGGCCTTCGATGCCTGTCTGTGGTCCGTTCTTTCTACTACTACTACACTGACCAGGCCACTGCTGCCCGTGTTCCCCTGGAACCAATTTAAAATTGCCAACAGCAATGTGTTATTATGTTAGGCCTTCGATGCCTGTTTGCGGTCACTCCTTCCAATAGTTCTCCACTGACCAGACCAATGCTGGCCGTGTACCCCTGGAACCCAGCTGAAAGTGCATGTAGCCTCCTTTTTTTCTTTGTTTTATATTTAGAAAGCCCAGATTAACTAAGCTGTGCAACGGTTCAAGCTACCCAGTCGACATTTCTTTTGCGAGAAAAGCCATCCCAGCCCTCCACCGGCATGAAAAAGTCTGCATTGTCATAGCACTCAGGCAATCAAACAGTAGAAAGGTGCACCTGACAAGAGACGCATGGACCAGTAGGCATGTCCACAAAAAGTTACGTGTCCATTACGGCGCACTGGGTTAATGTGTTGGATGCATGGTCCACAGGGGACAGCCTACAAAGTCTGTCTGCAGTCCCTAATTCCAATTTTCCTCCGCTGACCACACCACTGCTGCCCGTGTACCCCTGGAACCAATTTTACAGTGTCTACAGCCTAATTTTGTTATGTTAGGCCTACTACGCCTGTCTGCGGTCCCTCCTTCCAATACTCGTCCCCTGACCACACCACTGCTGCCCGTGGACCCCTGGAACCTATTTTTAATTGCATAGAGCATCCTTTTTTTAATAGTAGGCGTACAAAGTCTGTCTGCGGTCCACTATTGAAATTGTCCTCCACTGCCCAGAGCACTGCTGCTTGTGTACCCCTGTAACTTTTTTAAGCTGCAGTGAGCCACATTTTTGGGTTAAGTCCTACTACCTGTGTCTGTCTGCGCCACTCAATTCAGCTGTGTTCCTTTAAAAAAAGCTGAGCGTCAATAGTCTTGTTTTCAGCCTCTAGGAATTTTAAAACTGCATTGGGGGTACAACTTTGGTAGGGCCTACTAACGGTGTCTGCCTCCCCAAGGTGTGCCCCAGGTTTCCTCGCCATTGCTTCGATCTTAATGCTCTCGTTTAGTAGTTGTTGGAAACTACACTGCATTAGGCCTCCAAATTGGGTATGGGGTGTAGAGAGATGGTGTGTTCCACTCCAAGGTGTTCTCCAGGTTGCCTTTCCTGAGCTTCGATCTTCCGGCTCTCGTTTAGTAGTTGTTGGAAACTACGCTGCATTAGGCCTACAAATTGGGTATGGGGTGTAGAGAGATGGTGTGTTCCACTCCAAGGTGTTCCCCAGGTTTCCTCGCCAATGCTTCGATCTTCCGGCTCTCGTTTAGTAGTTGTTGGAAACTACACTGCATTAGGCCTACAAATTGGGTATGGGGTGTAGAGAGATGGTGTGTTCCACTCCAAGGTGTTCTCCAGGTTGCCTTTCCTGAGCTTCGATCTTCCGGCTCTCGTTTAGTAGTTGTTGGAAACTACGCTGCATTAGGCCTACAAATTGGGTATGGGGTGTAGAGAGATGGTGTGTTCCACTCCAAGGTGTTCTCCAGGTTGCCTTTCCTGAGCTTCGATCTTCCGGCTCTCGTTTAGTAGTTCTTGGAAACTACACTGCATTAGGCCTACAAATTGGGTATGGGGTGTAGAGAGATGGTGTGTTCCACTCCAAGGTGTTCTCCAGGTTGCCTTTCCTGAGCTTCGATCTTCCGGCTCTCGTTTAGTAGTTGTTGGAAACTACACTGCATTAGTCCTTCAAATTGGGTATGGGGTGTAGAGAGATGGTGTGTTCCACTCCAAGGTGTTCTCCAGGTTGCCTTTCCTGAGCTTCGATCTTCCGGCTCTCGTTTAGTAGTTGTTGGAAACTACGCTGCATTAGGCCTACAAATTGGGTATGGGGTGTAGAGAGATGGTGTGTTCCACTCCAAGGTGTTCCCCAGGTTTCCTCGCCAATGCTTCGATCTTCATGCTCTCGTTTAGTAGTTGTTGGAAACTACACTGCATTAGGCCTACAAATTGGGTATGGGGTGTAGAGAGATGGTGTGTTCCACTCAAAGGTGTTCTCCAGGTTGCCTTTCCTGAGCTTCAATCTTCCGGCTCTCGTTTAGTAGTTCTTGGAAACTACACTGCATTAGGCCTACAAATTGGGTATGGGGTGTAGAGAGATGGTGTGTTCCACTCCAAGGTGTTCTCCAGGTTGCCTTTCCTGAGCTTCGATCTTCCGGCTCTCGTTTAGTAGTTGTTGGAAACTACGCTGCATTAGGCCTACAAATTGGGTATGGGGTGTAGAGAGATGGTGTGTTCCACTCCAAGGTGTTCTCCAGGTTGCCTTTCCTGAGCTTCGATCTTCCGGCTCTCGTTTAGTAGTTGTTGGAAACTACACTGCATTAGGCCTACAAATTGGGTATGGGGTGTAGAGAGATGGTGTGTTCCACTCCAAGGTGTTCTCCAGGTTGCCTTTCCTGAGCTTCGATCTTCCGGCTCTCGTTTAGTAGTTGTTGGAAACTACACTGCATTAGGCCTTCAAATTGGGTATGGGGTGTAGAGAGATGGTGTGTTCCACTCCAAGGTGTTCTCCAGGTTGCCTTTCCAGAACTTCTATCTTCAGGCTCTCATTAAATTGTGGTTAAACGGAACAACTGCATTTGGCGTACTAGTTGGTTTGGGGCCTACTATCGGTGTCTGCCACTCCTTGCTGTTCTCCTCCACTGAACAAAGCTGTGCCGCCTGTTTACTACGGTTGCCAATTTTGAACTGTATTTTGACTACTTACTGATTTGGGCCTACTCTCTGTGTCAGCCTCTCATTCCAGTTGTCCTCCACTGCAATGCCCCCTGGTTAGTCCTGTGTTGCCAATTTTGAACTGCATTTAGCCAACTTTATTCTTTGGGCCTATATCTGTGTTTCCTCCTCATCCTGCCCATTGCCCAGCCAGTGATAGATGAGTCTGCTGGTACATTGACCCATAACGCAAAATTCCCCGTGCACGCTACACAGCAAGATTGTGACCCTGCTGAAAGTCAGGTTCCTCTACCCGCATACCATACCACCTTACACGGGGACAAAGAGGAAGGTGCAGATGAAAGTGCAGGTTCCTTCATCAGGTGGGGGGAGGAATACTAGTTGGCGACGTCACTGGCACAGGGCCTCTCATAGTACACAAAAGTGTTGCTGCTGGTGGGAGGCGCCCCCGCCATGCAAACACACCGCTGTACTTTGAGGGGCCCTGTGCCAGTGCCAATGCCAACGAGTGGGCCCCCCCTGCTTGCTCAGGATCACAGCACTTGCAAAGTTGAAATACTTACCTCTCCCTGCTCCACTGCCGTGATGTGGTCCAGATTTACTGGGCCCACTAATTACTTGAACCAGCCCTACCCCCAACATCTTTAGCCAAATGACCCCCAATTTCAAATGCCTTCCAATTATTATAAGGTAAATTACGATTGACAAGCTTCTTTAACAAGAATGGATGTTTTTGCCATTAAAATGGGCAGTGTAGGTGTTTTCCTGGCCTCCACTCACTGCCGACTATGCTCCCCCATTGACTTGCATTGGGTTTCGTGTTTCGGGCGATACCCGACTTTTCGCGATAATCGGCCGATTCCACTCGACTCGACTTCTAAGATAGTCGGATTTCGCGAAACACGGCTCGACTCTAAAAAGGTCAAGGTCGCTCAACCCTACTCAAGGTTCCTGAAAGCACAGTGGCCTCCATAATCCTTGCATGGAAGAAGTTTGGGACCACCAGAAGTTTTCCTAGACCTGGCCGTCCAGCCAAACTGAGAAATCGTGGGAGAAGTGCCTTGGTGAGAGAGGTAAAGAAAAACCCCAAGATCACTGTGGCTGAGCTCAAGAGATGCAGTAGGGAGATGGGAGAAAGTTCCACAAAGTCAACTATCACTGCAGCCCTCCACCAGTCATGCCTTTATGGCAAAGTGGCCCGACGGAAGCCTCTCCTCAGTGCACGACATATGAAAGCCCACATAGAGTTTGCTAAAAAACACATGCAGGACTCCCAGGCTATGAGAAATAAGATTCTCTGGTCTGATGAGATGAAGATAGACCTTTTTGGTTATAATTCTAAGCAGTATGTGGGGAGAAAACTGGGCACTGCTCATCACCTGCCCAATCGAAGCCCAACAGTGAAACATGGTGGTGGCACATCTTGCTATGGGGGTGTTTTTCAGCTGCAGGGACAGGATGACTAGTTGCAATTGAAGGAAACATGAATGCAGCCAAGTACAAAGATATCCTGGATGAAAACCTCTTCCAGTGTGCTCTGGACCTTAGACTTGGGCGAAGGTTCACCTTCCAACAAGACAATGACCCTAAGCATACAGCTAAAATAACAAAGGAGTGGCTTCAGAACAACTCTGTGACCATTTTTGACTGGCCCAGCAGGAGCCCTGACGTAAACTGTTGTGAATTCTGTTATTGAACTCCCTCCTGTGGTCATGAATGGTACTTCGGCGAGTTCTGTCCATGGACTCCCTCTGGTGGCTGTGAGTGGAGCTGCTGCTTCTGAGGTTCCTTCCACAGGTGACGTAGTTTATTCTTTGGCTGGCTGTTCTATTTAACTCCACTCAGATCGTTACTCCATGCCAGCTGGCAATGTTCTTGTACTGGTTCAGTTCGCTCTTGGATCTTTCTGGTGACCTGTCTACTCCAGCAGAAGCTAAGTCCCTGCTAGTTATTTATTTGTTCATTGTTTCCTTGTCCAGCTGGCTATCATGATCTTGCCCTGCTAGCTGGAAGCTCTGGGATGCAGTGGCACCTCCGCACCGTGAGTCGGTGCGGAGGTCTTTTTGCACACTCTGCGTGGTCTTTTTGTAGGGTTTTGTGCTGACCGCAAAGATACCTTTCCTATCCTCAGTCAGTTTAGTAAGTCTGGCCTCCCTTTGCTGAAACCTGTTTCATTTCTGTGTTTGTGACTTTCATCTTAACTCACAGTCAATATATGTGGGGGGCTGCCTTTTCCTTTGGGGAATTTCTCTGAGGCAAGGTAGGCTTTATTTTCTATCTTTAGGGCTAGTTAGCTCTTAGGCTGTGAAGAGGCATCTAGGTCGTGTTAGGTACGCTCCACGGCTATTTCTAGTTGTGTGATAGGATTAGGGGTTGCGGTCAGCAGAGCTTCCACTTCCCAGAGCTTGTCCTGTGTGAGTTTAACCATCAGGTCGTTCCGGGTGCTCCTAACCACCAGGTCCATAACAGTAAACCCAATTGAGCATCTCTGGAGAGACCTGATAATGGCTGTCCACCAATGTTCACCATCCAACCTGACGGAACTAGAGAGAATCTGCAAGGAAGAATGGCAGATAATCCCCAAATCCAGGTGTGAAAAAACTTGTTGAATCATTCCCAAGAAGACTCATGGCTGTACTAGCTCAAAAGGATGCTTCTATTCAATACTGAGCAAAGGGTCTGAATACTTATGACCATGTGATATTTCTGTTTTTCCTTTTCAAAAAATTTCTGGAAACAAGTCATGTGGACCGATGAGGTTAAAATAAAACTCTTTGGCCATAATGATCAAACTTATGTGGAGAGAAAAAGGGCACAGAATTTCAGGAAAAGTGTAACGGACTGGGTGGTGGAACCACTGTGCCAAAGCCCAAGGAATACCTGTAGGGGTGTGACTAGGAGTCTCACCCATGGACATACAGCAGCTAAATGCACCACGGTCCATGGAAAGACAAAAGAGGTGATCCAGGTACTACTCCAAAACTGTCTTGGATAGATAGCAACTGACCCATAGGAATGGGTAGCTGGGATGGCTCGGGGGAATGTCTAACAGATGCAGGCAGGAAAAAAAATGACAGGAACCGCAGGTGCAGACAGGACAGTCTGACGGAGAGATGAGCACTGGCAGGTGCAGCTGGCTCGGCTGCCATTGGGGTGAGCACTAGAAGGTGCAGCTGGCTCGGCTGCTGTTGAGGTGAGCACTGGCAGTTGCAGCTGGCTCGGCCGTCAGACAGGACAGTCTGACGGAGAGATGAGCACTGGCAGGTGCAGCTGGCTCGGCTGCCATTGGGGTGAGCACTAGAAGGTGCAGCTGGTTTGGCTGCCATTGAGGAAAGCACTGGCGGGTGTAGCAGACGAAGGCTACCATTGAATAAAGCACTGGTGGGTGCAACAGGCTGAGATGCAAGTACTGGGACCTGAGAACTGACAAGCGTGTTAGGAGCAAACTCACAACATTGCACAGGCACCTCAATGTTGGAGGAGGCACTTTAAATCGTAAGAGACCTCTATTGGCTGGGGACACTTTAGAGGAACATCCACAGCCCCTTTAAGAAAGTGGAAGTGTGCGTGCATGCTGTAAGCACAATGCCTGGATTTCTGCTAGGAATTAATGCACCCCGGGCAGCAGCAGACCAGGAAGGAGCAGGATGTTTATGTTTATAAATAGCCCATTTGTTTGACCCGCATTTGAGGTCTTTATTTGCCTGTGCTGTGTATTTATTATATACACTATTGTTTTATATATTTTTTCTTGGTGCCTATTATTAGGTTATATATACATTTTCTTAGGGGCAATAATATCATTTTTACCTTTACAAGTACACCTTTAACCGCCATATGCAAAATTGGTCTTTTTTATATAATAACTCTCTTCTACTATATACAGTAATTGTCTAAGGGTCACTTCCGTCTTTCTGTCCTTCTGTCTGTCTGTCATGGATATTCATTGGTCGCGGCCTCTGTCTGTCAAAGAAATCCAAGTCACTGATTGGTCGCGGAAAAAAAGCCACGACCAATCAGCGACGGGCACAGTCCGGAGGAAAATGGCCGCTCCTTACTCCCCGCAGTCACTGCCCGGCGCCCGCATACTTCCCTCCAGCCACCGCTAACACAGGGCTAATGCTGGCAGTAACGGACCGCGTTATGCCATGGGTAACGCACTCCGTTACCGCCGCTATTAACCCTGTGTGTTCTCAACTTTTAACTATTGATGCTGCCTATGCGGCATCAATAGTAAAAAATCTAATGTTAAAAATAATAAAAAAACAAAAAACCTGCTATACTCACCCTCCGTTGTCCGCAGAGCTGGCCGCCGTCTTCCGTTCCCGGCGATGCATTGTGAAATTACCCAGAAGACTTAGCGGCCTCGCGAGACCGCTAAGTCATCTGGGTAATTTCACAATGCATCCTGGGAACGGAAGATGGCGGCAGCTGCACGCTCATCGCCTGCGCCAGATCCGAAGGTGAGTATGTTAGAACTATAAGGGGCCCTCGGATCCGAAGGTGAGTATGTTTATTTTTTATTTTTTAATTTGTGACATACGTGGCTGGGCAATATACTACGTAGCTGGGCAATATACTACATGACTGGGCAATATACTACGTGGCTGGGCAATATACTACGTGGCTGTGCAATATACTATGTGGCTCTGTGCTGTATACTACGTCGCTGTGCAATATACTACGTGACTGGGCAATATACTACGTAGCTGGGAAATATACTACGTGACTGGCCAATATACTACGTCACGGGGCAATATACTACGTGGCTGGGCAATATACTACGTCACTGGGCAATATACTACATGGCTGGGCAATATACTACGTGGCTCTGTGCTGTATACTACATCGCTGTGCAATATACTACGTCACTGGGCAATATACTACGTAGCTGGGAAATATACTACGTGACTGGCCAATATACTACGTCACGGGGCAATATACTACGTGGCTGGGCAATATACTACGTCACTGGGCAATATACTACATGGCTGGGCAATATACTACATGGCTCTGTGCTGTATACTACGACGCTGTGCAATATACTACATCACTGGGCAATATACTACGTAGCTGGGCAATATACTACGTGGCTGGCCAATATACTACATCACAGGGCAATATACTACGTGGCTGTGCAATACACTATGTGGCTGGGCAATATACTACGTGGCTGGGCAATATACTGCGTGGCTGGGCAATATACTGCGTGGCTGGGCAATATACTACGTGGCTGGGCAATATACTATGTGGACATGCATATTTTAGAACACCCAATGCGTTAGAATTGGGCCACCATCTAGTTTTTAATATTATTCATTTGTTTTCATATTCCTATGTATATCTTGATACGTGCACATCCATAGTGTGCCTTTCTATTGCTATTTGTTGATATTTCTATTTAAATAATGATATACATTTTTATTGTGCATTCTCTGTCTTGGTGGTTCTTGGTTTTATCATGTTTGGAGTATGGACTAGTTTTTTCGCCACCCAGGAAAGCGAAGTGTAGTAGTGTACCGTAATGCAACCAGACTAATAAGTTAATACAAACACGGATAAAAGAAAATACCAATCATACAAATATACTTACACAAACAACAGAGGTAAACACTGGGGAGGGCAAAATGAGGTAAAATCAAAGTATGAGATGGACGGCAATTACCACACACCCAAAACCAAGCAACAGTTTCAGATAAACTCTCCAAATGCCTTCTCAAGCAACCACAAACCACCATCTGCTAACTGTGCAGCATAAGCTACCTCTGGCAATGAGTGCTAGCTAGAGCCCAGAATATATAGGAGAGGGGAGTTTGCAACAGTGAGCTGCTGAGAGCCTTGATGCAGGAAAGCTTCCAAGAGCTCTGAACTAAGCAGATTAACCCCTTCACTGCTAAACGAAATATGCACCGTTAAATATAAAAGTGAAGTGCTTCTAAACAGTACAGGAGTAGGAGAAATCAGATGCTGCAGTATTCTGTCTCCTCTCTATCGGGGTAAACCCCATGTTGTTGAAATGCTACCTCCAGCTTATATGGACTGTATCAGATGGTGGTGCCAGATGTTGTGACATGCTGAGGAAGGTTTTCAACATTTTGACCATGCACTCTACACCAGGTTGTTAGGGCACTGTGGACCACACTGTAATAGCAATCTGCACCAGGCTAGGCTGTTAGGGCAATGTGCACCAGGCTGTTATGGCACTCTACACCAGGCTGGTAGGGCACTGTGCACCTGGTTGTTAGGGAACTCTGCATCAGGCTATTGGGGTACTCTGGATAAGGCTATTAGGGTACCCCTACACTAGGCTGTTAGGGCACTCTACACCAGGCTGTTAGGGCACTGTGCACCAAGCTGTTAGGCCACTCTGCACCATGTTGATAGGGCACTGTGCACCAAACTGTTAGGGCACTCTACACCAGGCTGTTAGGGTACTGTGCAGCCAAGCTGTTAGGGCAATGTACACTAGGCTGTTAAGGCACTCTTCAGCAGGATTTTATGACATTCTGCACAAGGCTGATAGAGCAATACGACTGTATGTATATATATTTGCGCCGACTCCGAAACGCGTTGGATAGAACTTTTTGGTCCTAGGTGCATTCCGTTAGCTGGTCACGTGAAGCTTCACGTGAATGTGACGTCACGCAAGGTCCTGCAGCTTCACTGCACCTCGCCGGCAATTTACTTTTGGAAGCGCGGGTTACCGCTGAAGATCTGGAAACTTTGCCTGTGAGGTAAGGGGTGACTGTCATCGGCCGGGACAGGTTTAACACCCTTTCCCCACAATTTTTGGAAAAATAAAGTATCATCGCTGTGTACATTTTCGGGAGACCCTTGTTATGGATATATGTTTGTGATCATCCAGTATTCGCAAGGACATGAAGTGGACGATAGGCGCTGTATAATGAACCGCCTATAAGGTAACTGTTCAAACATAGTGCCATGGATATTATTCTCTGTAGGAAGTCTTTCTGCTAACAGGTTTTTGTGATCTGACGGTACCTTCAGCGCAAATATATATACATACAGTCGTTTGTGTTTTTACACTTAATATTGGACATTTGGGTAGTTGTGTCCGTTTATTTGCAGCAGGACTACCAAGAAATAAGAAATAAAAAAATAACTTTTTGTGCAGCGCCCTTAGTTGCTTTTATATCTTTGATAGAGCAATATGCACTTGGCTCTTAGTGCACTGCGCACTAGGCTGTTAGGGCATTGTGCATCAGGCTGTTAGGGCGCTCTAAACCAGGATGTTAAGGAACTCTGCACCAGGCTGTTAGGGCACTCTGCACCAGGCTGTTAGGCCATATTGCACCAGGCTGTTAGAGCACTTTACACCAGGCTCTTAGGGCACTCTGCACCAGGCTGTTAGAGTAATGTGCATAAGGCTGTTAGGGTGTTTTACACCAGGTTGTTAGGGCACTCTGCACAAGGCTTTTAAGGCACACTGCACCAGACTGTTAGGGCACTCTGCACCAGGCTGCTGGGGACTCTATACCAGGCTGTTGTGGCACTCTGCAACAGGCTGTTAGGGCAAAGGGCTGTAAGGGCACTCTGCACCAGGCTATTAGGGCATTGTGCACCATACTGTTTGGTCACTCTGCACAAGGCTATTAGGGCACTCTACATCAGGCTGTTAGGGCAATGAGCACCAGGCTTTTGGGACACTCCGCCCCAGGCTGTTAGGGCACGCTACACGAGGCATTTACTTGTCATCAGCCAATTATACAGTTTCGGACCCGTGGTACACCTGGCAATCACAGCCAGTACAATGGCCTTCTGGGAGTAGTCTGTGTTCGAAGTTCAGCACCGTACACTAGGTGTCTGGTGAAACCCCCAGAATTTTACAGTTCGGGATTGCTCATCCCCAATCCCGAATACTCAGGTGTCTTTAAAAGACCTAGGATACTAACATCAGTAAACCCTTGCTGACCATGACAGATCGAGCTAGCTATAGGAGAAGCAAGCAAAATCCAGCGCTGTAGCCAGAACTGATAAGGAACATGAAGAAGGAATGCTTGAACTTGTCATTTAATACCCTCATCAGGTATGTAATAACTTTGGACATGCTATGTGCTGGTCATTAGTAATAACCAAAAATGTAATTTATTGCTTTGTTTAAATGAGGTAAATAATTTAGCATTATAGTTTTATCCAAAAGAAAAAAATATTTAATTA
The DNA here is from genome assembly GCF_032444005.1 of Ranitomeya imitator. Classification (NCBI taxonomy): domain Eukaryota; kingdom Metazoa; phylum Chordata; class Amphibia; order Anura; family Dendrobatidae; genus Ranitomeya; species Ranitomeya imitator. The sequence continues at coordinate 228,236,509 of NC_091285.1, forward strand.
AAATTTTAAATTCAAAATATTTATCCTACATTTTATATGGATATGGCACAACAGTTACCTTAAAAAATCTATAAAAATATAAACCACCCAGAGAAAATTAATGAGGAAGATAAAATCCAAAGTGAAAAGGCTGGAAAAGTATGAATAAATATAATTAAAGCTAACGAGATTTGAAGGAAAAAGATTAAAATTAATTGGCTGTTCTCAAGAAGGAAAATGATTCTGGGGAACAGGATTATGATTTTCAGTGATGGGGCCAATAACTCGAACAGTTATTCCTCAAATACTGTATGTCTTAATATACAAATAGCATTATATAAATACATTAAATCTAAAATTTTCTAACCACATGCTCTTGTACATAGTTTTAGTATTTATCTTTATGTAATAAATATTGTTGTATAGCTATTTTATACATACACAAAAATATAAAAAAAATTGCAGGAATAAACAGCCAAAATATAAAACTTTTCCTAGACAATTAAGTGGAATATTGACTGCCCACGTTGTGTAGAATAAAGGTAAGTCATTTTGATTTGCCTTAATTTTTGATTTTACAAAATATTCTAACAGTCAGTTTTATTATAAATCTGTGTTTTTTAAAGATACCCCCTGTGGAGACACGAGGGTCAGTAGGTGCTCTCATCCGCTAGCCCGGCTGTCTTTAGAAAGACTACATGGACCAGGGCTTAACCCACTGAATGCCCGTTCTCCCATTCGCATCTGCTTTTTCGACTGTGCTCTCACCTCCGCAGCCCTGCACCTGCTGTCCCTGTCATGTCTTCGGCATCTCTGCTCTCTGCCTCCCCTCCCCAAGAGAGTCACTGGCATACTCACCACCGCAGTCCCATGCCCTGTCCATTTCCTCCTGCAGCTGCCAGGAGTCTGCACGCTACTTGCAGATCCATAGGCACTGTACTTAGGGCACGTGTGGTCCTACCATTTTAAAGGGTCAGCGCATGTGCCATCCTAAAGGGCCAATGGCTAGGGAGCACTTGTTATTTAAGGCACCTCCACCCAGTGGAAGATACCAGCGTAACGCTGTAAGTTTGTTCCGAATACTCTTTCCCGTTCTCAGGTCCCATTTCTTGTATTCCTGTTTACCAGCCTGACTATCAGCCCACCTATTAACCAGCTTATATCAGGTTTGATATCAGTAAGTTTCCATCAGTCTGGAGCGCAGGTGACTCTTTGCGATATGTTTTATAAAGAATTTGCAGCAGTAACCTGAACCACACACAGATGTACAGTGCCTTGCGAAAGTATTCGGCCCCCTGGGATTTTTCAACCTTTTCCTATATATCATGCTTCAAACATAAAGAAACCAAATGTAAATTTTTGGTGAAGAATCAACAGTTGGAACACAATTGTGAAGTTGAACGAAATTTATTGGTTATTTTAAATTTTTGTGGAAATACAAAAACTGAAAAGTGGGGCGTGCAATATTATTCGGACACTTCACTTCCAGTGCAGCAAACTCACTCCAGAAGTTCATTGTGGACTGTTGTGAATTCTGTGGTCAAGCTCCCTCCTGTGGTCATGAGTGGTACTTCGGCTGGTTCTGTCTATGAGCTTCCTCTGGTGGATGTGAGTGGGGCTGCGGCTTCTGAGTTTCCTTCCTCAGGTGACGAGGTTAAGTCGTTAGGTGCTGCTCTATTTAACTCCACCTAGTTCTTTGTTCCTGGTCTCCAGTCAATGTTCCAGTGTTGGTCTTGTTCTCTCCTGGATCGTTCTTATGGCCTGTCTACCCTGCATAAGCTAAGTTTTGCTGGTGTTACTTTTGTTTGCTATTTTTTCTGTCCAGCTTGCTATATTGGTTTTTCTTGCTTGCTGGAAGCTCTGAGACGCAGAGGGAGTACCTCCATACCGTTAGTCGGTGCGGAGGGTCTTTTTGCGCCCTCTGCGTGGTTGTTTGTAGGTTTTTGTGCTGACTGCAAAGCTATCTTTCCTATCCTCGGTCTATTCAGTAAGTCGGGCCTCACTTTGCTAAAATCTATTTCATCTCTGTGTTTGTATTTTCATCTTTACTCACAGTCATTATATGTGGGGGGCTGCCTTTTCCTTTGGGGAATTTCTCTGAGGCAAGGTAGGCTTATCTTTCTATCTTCAGGGCTAGCTAGTTTCTCAGGCTGTGCCCGAGGCGCCTAGGTCTGGTCAGGAGCGCTCCACGGCTACCTCTAGTGTGGTATGATAGGATTAGGGATTGCGGTCAGCAGAGTTCCCACGTCTCAGAGCTCGTCCTATGTTATTAGTAACTATCAGGTCACCTTGTGTGCTCTTAACCACTAGGTCCATTGTGGTTCTGAATCACCAGTTCATAACAGTGGACCTCTGAATGATGTGCCAATATGTCACTCTCCACAAGGAGAATCGTTACCCCTTAAACCTCAATCCAGAGCCTCTCACCTAGCCAAATCAGTTCTCATGCTTCGCACTGACGAGGGCCAACAGCCAGAAACACCATGTCTGCGAATTGAGATACTGATTTAGCTTTTATCCAAAGTCATATTGCACGACTCGTTAAAGGGCTGATTGTGGCTTGTAGGATCGCTACTTCCAACAGGTGGCGCTATAGAGTTCAAGTCTTCTTTTTCTCTGTAGAGGCAATTTGCATATTAAATTTCCCAGATCAGCATTGCTCGGCGAATAAGCCTCCTTACCTTGACAAGCCAGAGCTGGTATGTCACGCTCCACAAGGAGAAACCTTAACCCTTAGACATCAAATATTGATGTGATTTATCTTTATCCTTAGTTTATTCATTTTGCATTTTGTTAATCGATAAAAGTATGTTATTAACACTATTTTTTAAAGAATTCTTACTTTGTGGTATTTTTCCCCACGTTTCTTAATCGCAGCCTTTAGTAATTAATTTAATTTATTTTATATTTTGATAGATCAGACTTTTACAGATGTGAAAATGCCAAATATGTTTTTTTATTTCTTCTAATGTAAGAAAAAATGGGTGATTCAAATTTTTATAATTGTGTATTTATTGTATTATTTAATACTTTTTTGCTTTATTTTTTAAGTCCTACATTATTGCAATATAGATAAAATCTCAGTTTGCTATGGAGATCAGTTTCTGCTTTAGCTTCACAAGAATACCAAGATGACAGCTACAGGGGCCTTCAGCCGTTCCCATGCTCTCATGGTAACTCATCAGTGCACTGAGATGGGGCTGATGGGAGCCAGTGAATGTGAACACCCGCTTACATTTGACTTATACACTATTATGGTCTATCAAACTGTACTAGATTTGTTTTTTAACTTGTGAAGTATACCAGATTTAATTAAGAATCACAAAATGACTAGCTCTAATTCAGGGGCTTCAATCTTGGATGCTCCAGAACGCAAGACGTCCCTATTCAATTTGATCATACACAGCTGGGCTATATTTGAATAAATGTGCTTAGAATAACATAGGAGCCATTGTGAAAAGAGACCCAAGAGATGCATATGGCTGGATTTTACACTTAAATACTCCTGCTACTTTTCTACAGGGCTGGCATTAGGGGCAGGCAAACTAGACATTTGCCTAGGGCCCCCACTCCCCAAGAACCCCAGCCAGTGGCTTACCGCTAATAGCAGCACACCATGTTATCGCTATGGGGGCCATGAGTCAGATGGGTCCCAATGCCAGCGCCGACTGCATCGCGCATTTAACTGTATCAGCATCATAGATGTTGATACAGTTGAAACAATGATAGAGGAGAGAGCGTCAGCTGAGATTCCCTCTTCCATCATTTCACCTCTGTGTCTGATGCAGCGGGCGTGATGGCGTCACTTCATCACATACCACGCTGCTGAGGAGAAGCACTGCAGAGACTGGAGCAGCGGGGGAATCGGGAGAAGTGATTATGTATTTATTTTTAAATCAGTGAGTACATTGTGGTGGTCATAATACTGGAAGACTATGGGGTGTGCATTATATGATATGTACTCTATGGGGCTGCATTATACTCTATGTGGCTGCATTATACTCAATGGGGTTGTATTGAACTATATGGGGCCTTATTGTGCTCTATGGTGCCGTTTTGTGCTCTCTGGGGCCGTAGTGTACTCTATGGGGCCACATTATGCTTTATGGAGCCACACTGTGCTCTATGGGACTGTATTGTGCTCTATGGGACCGCACTGTGAGGACTATGGAGAGTGCATTTTACTATATGTACTATATGGGGACTGTATTATACTATATGGGGTTGCATTATGCTCTATCAATGGCTATAGGCTGTATATTAAACTGTATGCACTATGGGGCTGCATTATTTTGTATAGAGGACTATGTGGGGTGCATTATACTATGGGGAGTGTATTGTACTATATGGAGGACTATGGGGGTGCATTACACAATATGAAGGACTATGGGTACATCATACTATATTCAATACTATTATCTGTGCAATATACTGTTTGGAGGATTTTAGCTATTGTATTATACTATATGGTGGACTATGAGGAGTGCATTATACTGTATGGAGGACTATGGGGTGCGCATTATACAATATGGAGGACTATGGGGGTACATTATTCAATATGGAGGACTATGGGATGCATTATACTATATTGCGGACTATAGAGAGTATGTTATACTATATTGCGGACTATGGAGAGTGTATTATACTATTTGGAGAACTATGGTGAGTACATTATACAATATGGAGGACTATGAGGTGTGTAGTATATTACTTGGAGAACTATGAGGTGTGTATTATACTATATGGAGAACTATGGGGAGTGCAGTATACTATATGGAGAACTACAGGGAGTGCATTTTACTATATGGAGGACCATGGGAAGTCTATTATACAATATGGAGGACCATGGGGAGTATATTATACTTTATGGAGGACTATGAGAGGTGTATTATACTCAACGGAGGACTATGGGGAGTATATTATACCATATTGAGGACTATGGTGCACTTTATACTATATAGAGGACTATGAGGTGTGCATTGTACTATATAGAGGACTATGGTGTGTGTTATACTAAACAAGCAAAATGCTGCCTATTCATCAAGTTATTGGATTGTTTATGCTAGAACAAAAGTCATTGTTCTCAGCAGCACTTTGCGCAGTGAAAACTGCAGATATGCTGATAACATGATACTGTACAAGGACATATTGATCTAAAGGTACTGTCACACTAGACGATATCGCTAGCGATCCGTGACGTTGCAGCGTCCTCGCTAGCGATATCGTCCAGTGTGACAGGCAGCAGCGATCAGGCCCCTGCTGGGAGATCGCTGGTCGGGGAAGAAAGTCCAGAACTTTATTTCGTCGCTGGACTCCCCGTAGACATCGCTGAATCGGCGTGTGTGACACCGATTCAGCGATGTCTTCACTGGTAACCAGGGTAAACATCGGGTAACTAAGCGCAGGGCCACGCTTAGTAACCCGATGTTTACCCTGGATACCAGCGTAAAAAAACAAACAGTACATACTTACATTCAGCTGTCTGTCCCTTGCCGTCTGGTTCCTGCACTGACTGCTGGCCGTAAAGTGAAAGCAGAGCACAGCCACAGCGGTGAGTCACCGCTGTGTGACTCACCGCTGTGCTGTGCTTTCACTTTCACTTTACGGCCAGCAGTCAGTGCAGGAACCAGACGGCAAGGGACAGACAGCTGAATGTAAGTATGTACTGTTTGTTTTTTTACGCTGGTAACCAGGGTAAACATCGGGTTACTAAGCGCGGCCCTGCGCTTAGTTACCCGATGTTTACCCTGGTTACCGGGGACCTCGGGATCGTTGGTCGCTGGAGAGCTGTCTTTGTGACAGCTCTCCAGCGACCAAACAGCGACGCTGCAGCGATCCGGATCGTTGTCGGTATCGCTGCAGCGTCGCTAAGTGTGACGGTACCTTAATAGTGATCATTCTGTGCCTATCATTCTTTCTCAGCCAGCATAAAGAGGTCGGGAAACAAGTGTCGAACGACTTAACTATTCTTGATCACGCTCATCTAATGGCTTCAACTCAGCACATGTAAATGCAACAGAAATGTTTCTGTGTGATGGTGCAATATGTTAGCATTTGGGGCCCCATTTTAAAGTTTTGCCCAGGATTCCACTTTGTCTAAAACTGGCCCTGCTCTTCAGATATTAGACTAGTGTGTCCAAATTTAAAGGTGATCTGTCACTAAATTTTACAAAGCAAATTGAATATACTGCTAGTTAGAACTTTTAGTCTGTTTCTTTCTGTAGTAATATATGCATGCGAAACCTGGACGATAAAGAAGACAGAAGAAGAATCAATGCCTTCGAAATGTGGTCTTGGAGAAGGATGCTATCAAAAAGTCTGAATGAGCATAGAAGCCAAAATTAATCCATGAGATAAGTACAATATCCGATTTCCAAGCCTGATTGACAGGTTGAGTCTTGCACTTAGCTGTGTGAAATTTCAGCAGCATCAGCAGGGAGAAAGGAGACACAGAGGTTATCCATACAAAGATTATGTTTAGCTCAGTGATACACAAGGACTCATTGGGATTTGGAGGTTTCGCCCCCAGCAGTTCGCCCCCAGAAGTTTGCCCCAAGCAGTTCGCCCCTGGGTACATTTCGCCCCCGCACATTTCGTCCCCAGCATTTGGCCCCTGGATATTTCGCCTCGGCAGTTCGCACCTGGATGTTTGTACCCTTGTGGTTCATTAATTCCCATCCATCATCAATGTTTCCCCAGCATTTGGCCCCCGGATGTTTTGCCCCTGGCAGTTCACCCCCGGATGTTTGTTCCCTTGTGGTTCATGAATCCCGTCCATCATCAATATTTCGCCCCCAGCAGTTCGCCCCTGGCAGTTCACCCATGGATGCTTGTACCCTTGTGGTTTATGAATTCCCGTCCGTCATCAATGTTTCTCCCCCAGCAGTTCGCCCCCGGCAGTTCACCCCAGGATGTCTGTACCCTTGTAGTTCATGAATTTCTGTCAGTCATCAATGTTTCGCAGCCAGCAGTTCACCCCTGGCAGTTTGCCCCCGGATGTTTGTACCCTTCTGGTTCATGAATTCCTGTACATCATCAATGTATCACCCCCAGCAGTTTGCCCCCGGCAGTTCACCCTCAGATGTTTGTACCCTTGTGGTTCATGAATTCCCGTCCGTCATCAATGTTTTGCCCACATCAGTTCACCCCCGGCAGTTCGCCCCCAGATGTTTGTACCCTGCTTTGCCCCCAGAATTTTGTGTTTGGATGTTTGGCCAGTTTGTCTTTGTGGTTCATGAATTCCCATTCGTCATCAATCCACATGCCACAAAAGTACTGTAGAGAGTGCTGCACATTTGTGACAAGTTAAATCAACTGTTTCCATCTGTTAACCTCACAACTGATTGCATTATAGTGTCTGAGCATTTTGCCCGCAAATTTAACAAGACATTTTCCCAAACTTTTCTAAAACATTTTTGTGTTACAAAAACATAACACGAAAAAAATAAACCGTTTAAAAAAATGTAGTGTGAATGAGGCCTGATTTATGTGGGGAATGTAAACCACTCTAAAATCAAAACATTTTGTGAATTTTTACCTGACCCAGCACTGACCTACTTGTTTGCAAGATTTGTTGCAGATGTAAAAATTTTCATGTCAGGTGTTCTGCAAGTTACATTAGACTAGCTCTTATTCCATCTTTACATCAGAATACAGCAGTGTCTAAAATCTCTACAAAGAGAGAGGTGTACTAGCACAAAAAAATCAGTCAGTTTCCACAGCAATTCACTTTCTACAAGTATGAATTCAGTTCTATCCAAACGTGGGAAGAAGAAGTTGGTCTACGAGAATCACATTAACATATTTTCCAAACGAACGGCTGATGATGTCCATGGCATCTGGGTGTGTGAAAAACGGTCAACTTGCAAGGGACGCGTTTGGACCAATGAAGCATCTGGTGAAGTGAAAGTAACCAATCCCCACAACAACGCAGCACAAGCAGCAAGACCTGAAGCAATCTGACTTGTTAATGAGGCGGTCACCAGTGCAAGGACAACACAGGCGACACCACAACAGATTCTCACAGAAGTCATTTCAGGAGCCCATTCTAATGTTGTAGCACTTCTCCCAAAGAAAGCATCACTGAAGAGAACAACACGATTATCAATGCAACTTGGCAATATTCCAAGGTTGCCCCAAACCCTTAATCAACTTGTTATTCCCCAGGAGTTCCAGGGGATCAATATTGATGGCATCCAGCAGCAATTCCTTTTGCATGACTCTGGTAAGCATTTAACATTTCCATTATGCAAAATTATTGCAAAGTTTATGTTGCTCAAATGTGAAAAGTTGTATATTACAAAGTGATGAGATAGAATTCTTTGTGATTTTTTTTGCTTTAAAGGGAAACTTTGAGGATAGTATAATATAAGATGAGACCTACTGATTCCCACTATGCCTCACTTGTTTAGTTGCAGTCTAATTCTCTGCTCAGCTTTAAAGTTAAAGTCCTGTCTTTAAGATACAGTGATTTGCTATGTTCATAAGCAAAGTGGTAACCTTTTCCACCAACCATGACTTGCAGGTATCCAGCCATTGTCAATCACAGCCAGAGGACAAGGTTGTCGCATCAAACCAGCATCACTAGATGTTAATTTTAGTGTAGAATTTTCTTCTATAAATTAGCTGCAGATTATCTGCTGCAACTACTTAGTGCATGTGAATGGACCTTAAAGGGAACCTGTCACCCCGAAAATCGAAGGTGAGCTATGCCCACCGGCATCAGGGGCTTATCTACAGCATTCTGTAATGCATTTTGTAATGCTGTAGATAAGCTCCCAATGTATCCTGAAAGATGAGAAAAAGAGGTTAGATTATACTCACCCAGAGGCGGTCCCGCTGCAGTTCTAGTCTGATGGGCATCGCGGTCCGGTCTGGGGCATCCCATCTTCTTACTATGACGTCCTCTTCTTGTCTTAACGCTGTGGCTCCAGCGCAGGCGTACTTTGCCTGCCCTGTTGAGGGAAGAGCAAAGTACTGTAGTGCACACGTGCTGGGAAAGGTCAGAGAGGCCCGGCGGATGCGAACTGCAGTACTTTGCTCTGCCCTCAACAAGGCAGGCACAGTATGCCGGAGCCGGAGCCGCAGCGTGAAGACAAGAAGAGGACGTCATCGTAAGAAGATGGGAGGCCCCAAACCGGACCACGACACCCATCGGACCAGAACAGAACCGAGACCGCCCCTGGGTGAGTATAATCTAATCTCTTTTTCTCATCTTTCACGATACATTGGGGGCTTATCTACAGCATTACAGAATGCTGTAGATAAGCCCCTGATGTCGGTGGGCTTAGCTCACCTTCGATTTTGGGGGTGACAGGTTTTCTTTAAGGATTCTACTCCTCTTTGGTTAGCCCTCATCTGGACTACTGTGTCCAGTTTTGGGCACCACATTTTAAAAAAGACATCAACAAACTGGAGCAAGTTCAGAGAAGAGTGACCAGAATGTTGACTGGTCTGCAAACCATGTCCTATGAGAAATGGTTACAGGATTTGGGGATGTTTAGCTTGCAAAAAAGAAGACAGAGGAGACTTAATAGCTGTCTACAAATATCTCAAGGGCTGTCACATTGGAGACGGATCATCTTTATTCTCATTTGCACAAGGAAAGACTAGAAGAAATGAGATAAAAAACAATGGGATGAGACACAGATTAGATATTAGAAAAAACTTTTTGGCAGTAAGGATGATCAATGAGTGGAACAGGCTGCCACAAGAGGTGGTGAGTTCTCCTTCAATTGAAGTCTTCAAACAAAGGCTGAACAGACATCTGTCTGGGATGATTTAGTGAATCTTGCTTTGAGCAGGGGGCTGGACCAGATGACCCAGGAGGTCCCTTCGAACTCTAACATTCTATGATTCTATGATTCATGAACATGTCTCGTAACCTCTGTGGATTGTCAAAAACTGTAGATCTACAGCTATTTTGGTGTAGATAATTCTACACCAAAATCTCTATTTAGCTCTATTGGTTTAGGTTCAGGTTTTAGTGCAGGATTTTAGCCCCTTGTCTGAATGGCTGGAATCTTGTTTGCATAATGGCAGCATACATTCACATGCACTGACAAAAGTGGCTTGGCCCTGGCCCCATAGCAAAGTTTTGAAGGGGCCTGAGCCCCCCTTCCTCCGCAATGCCCTGCCCCTTTAGCCACACCCCCTGCCAACAGCATGAAATGAAGTTCCAATGCTGAATTAATGCTGGGAAGAGAGTACACCATGCTCCGGTAGGTGCCTGTCACCTACCGGAGCATGGCAGGGGGTTAAGTATTATTCACCACCTGCTGCCACATGCTGCGTTCCTCTGCTTTGATACAGGACCTGGAATGATGTATGCAATCATGTGATCTCTCACGTCTCAGGATCTGCATCAAAGCAGAGTGAGGAAAGCAGCGCAGCAGCAGGCGGTGAGTATTAATTTATCCATGCCATACTCCAGTGGGTGACAGGCACCTACTGTACCAGACCTTGGTAGATCTAGGGGGCCCGCTGTTCATGGGTGCATTACACCCCTTGGCGGCAGGCCTTCTGATGGCTTGGGGGCAGTAGCATCCCCTGCCTACATGGTAGGTACACCACTGCTGCACTGCATGTCATTTTTTTAACTGTGCATTTTTTCATCAGCATGTGGATGGGATTTACTGTAGACATTTACGCTGCATATGACCCCAACCTAATGAACCATTGAGTTACTATGCTTTTTTTTTCACAAATACTTCTTACATGTTTGCTCATTTTTGCTGATGTAAACCTTTTATTATCATGGAATTCTGCATTTTGCTAGTTTCTGCTGCCATTAATCCTTTCACAACTTTGAAATTGTGAAATTTTTGAAGCTTGGAAGCATTTTTAAACAGGAATATATCATTTGCCACTGGGACAATACATGTCGTAGAAACAAATATTGCTTAGCCCCTTCACACCAGATTTTGCTTCAGTTTTACATTTCTGTTATAAAATCAGAAAATCTGAAGCAAAATGTGAGTTTTTAATGTGAGATATGAACAACGGATGCTTCTGATTTGGAAAATTTATTGTGGATTCATCCCGAAATTCTCTGTCTGCTACTTGTTACTTTTTATTTTGTCTCTCATTATTTCCTGTACTAATACTTTCACTTTTAATTAGGAAGTGGACACAGGCATATCTTGGTATTTGGAACATTAGACAATCTCCATCTACTGGCCCAAAGTAAAGAGTGGTTTGCTGATGGCATTTTTTCCACTACACTATCCCTGTTCAAGCAACTTTATACAAATCATGTAGCCCACAGCGACCTTGTTGTTCCTGTAGTGTAGTGTACGCCTTACTGACGGACAAGAGCCGTTCAACATACCAGAGATTGCTACAAGAGCTGAAGAACATGCAACCTGGACTGCAGCCACACAACCTGATGTTGGATTTTGAACTAGCTGCAATCCAGGCATTTGAGAATGAATTCCCCAACCTCAAGAAGACCGGTTGCTTCTTCCACCTATCACAGTCAGTTTGGTGTAAAGTTCAAAATGAAGGACTCAAGGTGCAATATCAAGGTGACCATGAATTTGCTCATTGGATACGCATGATACCTGTCCTTGCCTTTCTACCAACACAGAATGTTGTGCCTTCATTTGAAGAGTTAGTGGAAAATCCTGACTTTCCACAAGAAGCCATACCCATTTCCAACTATTTTGAAGATACCTACATTGGTCAAATGACTCGAGGAGGACGTCAGTGTTTCCAATTGAACTTTGGAATATGTATGAATGAACATTAAATGATCAATAGCGAACAAATAATGATGTTGAAGGATGGCACCGTAGCTTTCAAGAAACATGTGGTACTCTTTTCCCAAATATATGCCGGTTCATTAACTGTCTGAAACATCAGTAAAAGCTCCACAGTTCAGAAATTATTCAGATAATAGCAGGAAATCCCACCACTGCAAGAAACAAAAAATACACTGCAATTTCAGCAAGGGTTAAACGTATTATGCAAGATTTCAACAATAGAAGCTTGATAGATTATCTGAGAGGCATCGCCTACAGCTTTGAATTTTAGTTGATGTTCACATATTTAGCTGTAAAATAATTCAAACATTAACACCTGAAATTTTTCTTTTCTTTCCTCTTTTTCTCTAACCCTTCCCCCTCTATGCCATTTATGTTTCTTGTTTAACAGTTTTAATTTATACAGTTAAAGCGTAACTCTAAAAAAAACAAGTTTTGCTATGTTATAGTACCTGTGGCACTGATCCTCTTTTCCAATGGAGATCCCCTTCCAGCAACTTCACTTCTGTGTGAAAAGTCCCATCCAAGTTCCAGCAGCAGGCTCCATGTGATGCAGGATTTCAGTGGCTAATAAGGGGGTGGTTTTGCCTTAGTAGCAGAACTTGTGGATGGACTCTAGGGGGCATGACTACACGGGACATGCAACTGTTAGGCCTCTTTCAGACTAGCAGTTTTGCCAGCGATTATCGCAGCAGTTTAAAACGGTGTCGGTAGTCGCCAGCAAAACCACTACATAGCACTCGATTTGCCCAATGCAAGTCAATGGGCTCAAATCGCGGGAAAACTGTGCAGCAGAAAGCCGCAAAGTTTTCCATTTTAAAAAATGTTCTATCTTCCTGGCGATTACCGCCGCCAGGGGCGGATTATCAGAGGGTCAATATGGGCGGTAGCCCAGGGCCCAGTGGTCTGGGGGGGCCCTGGGCTGCCGCACAGATTGACCCTCCACTAATCGTCTGTGATTGAATGCCCACCGCCGGGCCGGCATGTATGTGCCCCCGGATCCGGTGGGCAGAGAGAGGGGGCCCGCATTGGGCCCCTTCTCCTCTGCTCACCGGGCCCCTTCCGGCGCTGCGGCGGTTTCCTATTGATGTGCGGGCGCGTGCCCGCACATCAATAGTTAACAACAACAGCCGCCAGCCAATTGGAGGCTAACGGTTACGGTGGACACACTGGGGGGCAATGCTGGAGGACACACTGGGGCAATGCTGGAGGACACACTGGGGCAATGCTGGAGGACACACTGGGGCAATGCTGGAGGACACACTGGGGCAATGCTGGAGGACACACTGGGGGCAATACTGGAGACACTGGGGCAGATTGCTGGAGGACACACTGGGGGCAATACTGGAGACACTGGGGCAGATTGCTGGAGGACACACTGGGGGCAATACTGGAGACACTGGGGCAGATTGCTGGAGGACACAGTGGGGGCAATACTGGAGACACTGGGGCAGATTGCTGGAGGACACACTGGGGGCAATACTGGAGACACTGGGGCAGATTGCTGGAGGACACACTGGGGGCAATACTGGAGACACTGGGGCAGATTGCTGGAGGACACACTGGGGGCAATACTGGAGACACTGGGGCAGATTGCTGGAGGACACACTGGGGGCAATACTGGAGACACTGGGGCAGATTGCTGGAGGACACACTGGGGGCAATACTGGAGACACTGGGGCAGATTGCTGGAGACACTGGGGCAGATTGCTGGACACACTTTCTGGGGGCAATGCTGGACACACTGGGGCAATATGCTGGACACACTGGGGGCAATATGCTGGACACACTGGGGGTATTATGCTGGACACACTGGGGGTAATATGCTGGACACACTGGGGGTAATATGCTGAACACACGGGGGTAATATGCTGAACACACTGGGGCAGATTGCTGGACACACTGGGGCAGATTGCTGGACACACTGTCTGGGGGCAATGCTGGACACTGGGGCATATTGCTGGACACACTGTCTGGGGGCAATGCTGGACACACTGGGGCAATATGCTGGACACACTGGGGGTAATATGCTGGACACACTGGGGCAGATTGCTGGACACACTGGGGGTAATATGCTGGACACACTGGGGGTAATATGCTGGACACACTGGGGGTAATATGCTGGACACACTGGGGGTAATATGCTGGACACACTGGGGGTAATTGTTATGTTTGCTAATGACAGGTGTTATGAAGGCAATCCAGAAACACAGTGTGCTTAGCGATCAGAGCGCACACAGTGATCTGACAAATACCCAAAAATACAAGAACGAGCTCTGAGACGTGGAAACTCTGTAGACTGCACACCTGATCCTATCCTAAACACAACTAAAAGCGGCTGTGGATTGCGCCTAACAACTACCTAGGCAACTCGGCACAGCCTAAGAAACTAGCTAGCCTGAAGATAGAAAAATAGGCCTGACTTGCCCCAGAGAAATTCCCCAAAGGAAAAGGCAGCCCCCCACATATAATGACTGTGAGTAAGATGAAAAGACAAAACGTAGGGATGAAATAGATTCAGCAAAGTGGGGCCCGATATTCTAGGACAGAGCGAGGACAGTAAAGCGAACTTTGCAGTCTACAAAAAACCCTAAAGCAAAACCACGCAAAGGGGGCAAAAAAAACCCACCGTGCTAACGGCACGGCGGTAGACCCTTTGCGTCTCAGAGCTTCCAGCAAAACAAAAGACAAGCTGGACAGAAAAAAAGCAACAAAAAAGCAAAAAGCACTTAGCTATACAGAGCAGCAGGTCACAGGAACAATCAGGAGAAGCTCAGATCCAACACTGAAACATTGACAATGAGCAAGGATAGCAGCATCAGGCGGAGTTAAGTAATGAAGCAGTTAATGAGCTCACCAGAACACCTGAGGGAGGAAGCTCAGAAGCTGCAGTACCACTTGTGACCACAGGAGTGAATTCAGCCACAGAATTCACAACAGTACCCCCCCTTGAGGAGGGGTCACCGAACCCTCACCAGAGCCCCCAGGCCGACCAGGATGAGCCGCATGAAAGGCACGAACAAGATCGGAAGCATGAACATCAGAGGCAAAAACCCAGGAATTATCTTCCTGAGCATAACCCTTCCATTTAACCAGATACTGGAGTTTCCGTCTAGAAACACGAGAATCCAAAATCTTCTCCACAATATACTCCAATTCCCCCTCCACCAAAACCGGGGCAGGAGGCTCAACAGATGGAACCATAGGTGCCACGTCAGTCTGGGAGGGTCAAACGAAAAGACACAGGATTGAGAACCTCAGAAATCCTATACGGACCAATAAAACGAGGTTTAAGTTTAGGAGAGGAAACCTTCATAGGAATATGACGAGAAGATAACCAAACCAGATCCCCAACACGAAGTCGGGGACCCACACGGCATCTGCGATTAGCGAAAAGTTGAGCTTTCTCCTGGGACAAGATCAAATTGTCCACTACCTGAGTCCAGATCTGCTGCAACCTATCCACCACAGAATCCACACCAGGACAGTCCGAAGACTCAACCTGTCCTGAAGAGAAACGAGGATGGAACCCAGAATTGCAAAAAAATGGAGAAACCAAGGTAGCTGAGCTGGCCCGATTATTAAGGGCGATCTCAGCCAACGGCAAAAAGGACACCCAATCATCCTGGTCTGCAGAAACAAAACATCTCAGATATGTTTCCAAGGTCTGATTGGTTCGTTCGGTCTGGCCATTAGTCTGAGGATGGAAAGCCGAGGAAAAGGATAGGTCAATGCCCATCCTACCACAAAAGGCTCGCCAAAACCTTGAAACAAACTGGGAACCTCTGTCAGAAACAATATTCTCAGGAATGCCATGCAACCGAACCACATGCTGAAAGAACAAAGGTACCAAATCAGAGGAGGAAGGCAATTTAGCCAAGGGCACCAGATGGACCATTTTAGAAAAGCGATCACAGACCACCCAAATGACTGACATCTTTTGAGAAACGGGAAGGTCAGAAATGAAATCCATCGAAATATGTGTCCAAGGCCTCTTTGGGACCGGCAAGGGCAAAAGCAACCCACTGGCACGAGAACAGCAGGGCTTAGCCCTAGCACAAATCCCACAGGACTGCACAAAAGTACGTACATCCCGTGACAGAGATGGCCACCAGAAGGATCTAGCCACTAACTCTCTGGTACCAAAGATTCCAGGATGACCAGCCAACACCGAACAATGAAGTTCAGAGATAAGTTTATTAGTCCACCTATCAGGGACGAACAGTTTTTCTGCTGGACAACGATCAGGTTTATTCGCCTGAAATTTTTGCAGCACCCGCCGCAAATCAGGGGAGATGGCAGACACAATGACTCCTTCCTTGAGGATACCCGCTGGCTCAGATAAACCCGGAGAGTCGGGCACAAAACTCCTAGACAGAGCATCCGCCTTCACATTTTTAGAGCCCGGAAGGTACGAAATCACAAAGTCGAAGCGGGCAAAAAATAACGACCAACGGGCCTGTCTAGGATTCAAGCGCTTGGCAGACTCGAGATAAGTCAAGTTCTTATGATCAGTCAATACCACCACGCGATGCTTAGCTCCTTCAAGCCAATGACGCCACTCCTCGAATGCCCACTTCATGGCCAGCAACTCTCGATTGCCCACATCATAATTACGCTCAGCGGGCGAAAACTTCCTGGAAAAGAAAGCACATGGTTTCATCACTGAGCAATCAGAACCTCTCTGTGACAAAACCGCCCCTGCTCCAATCTCAGAAGCATCAACCTTGACCTGGAACGGAAGAGAAACATCTGGCTGACACAACACAGGGGCAGAACAAAAACGACGCTTCAACTCCTGAAAAGCTTCCACAGCAGCAGAAGACCAATTAACCAAATCAGCACCCTTCTTGGTCAAATCGGTCAATGGTTTGGCAATGCTAGAAAAATTACAGATGAAGCGACGATAAAAATTAGCAAAGCCCAGGAACTTTTGCAGACTTTTCAGAGATGTCGGCTGAATCCAATCCTGGATGGCTTGGACCTTAACTGGATCCATCTCGATAGTAGAAGGGGTAAAGATGAACCCCAAAAATGAAACTTTCTGCACACCGAAGAGACACTTTGATCCCTTCACAAACAAAAAGTTAGCACGCAGGACCTGAAAAACCATTCTGACGTGCTTCACATGAGACTCCCAATCATCTGAGAAGATCAAAATGTCATCCAAGTAAACAATCAGGAATTTATCCAGATACTCACGAAAGATGTCATGCATAAAAGACTGAAACACAGATGGAGCATTGGCAAGTCCGAACGGCATCACTAGATACTCAAAATGACCCTCGGGCGTATTGAATGCAGTTTTCCATTCATCTCCTTGCCTGATTCTCACCAGATTATACGCACCACGAAGATCTATCTTAGTGAACCAACTAGCCCCCTTAATCCGAGCAAACAAGTCAGATAACAATGGCAAGGGATACTGAAATTTAACAGTGATTTTATTAAGAAGGCGGTAATCAATACACGGTCTCAGCGAACCATCCTTCTTGGCTACAAAGAAGAACCCTGCTCCCAGTGGTGATGACGATGGGCGAATATGTCCCTTTTCCAGGGATTCCTTCACATAACTGCGCATAGCGGCGTGTTCGGGCACGGATAAATTAAATAATCGACATTTAGGGAATTTACTACCAGGAATCAAATTGATAGCACAATCACAATCCCTATGCGGAGGTAGAGCATCGGACTTGGGCTCTTCAAATACATCCTGATAATCAGACAAGAACTCTGGGACCTCAGAAGGGGTGGATGACGAAATCGACAAAAATGGAACATCACCATGTACCCCCTGACAACCCCAGCTGGATACCGACATGGAATTCCAATCCAATACTGGATTATGGGTTTGTAGCCATGGCAACCCCAACACGACCACATCATGCAGATTATGCAACACCAGGAAGCGAATAACTTCCTGATGTGCAGGAGCCATGCACATGGTCAGCTGGGCCCAGTATTGAGGTTTATTCTTGGCCAAAGGTGTAGCATCAATTCCTCTCAATGGAATAGGACACCGCAAAGGCTCCAAGAAAAACCCACAACGTTTAGCATAATCCAAATCCATCAGATTCAGGGCAGCGCCCGAATCCACAAACGCCATGACAGAAAACGACGACAAAGAGCATATCAAGGTAATGGACAGAAGGAATTTGGACTGTACAGTACCAATGATGGCAGACCTAGCGGACCGCTTAGTGCGCTTAGGACAATCAGAAATAGCATGAGTGGAATCACCACAGTAGAAACACAGACCATTCAGACGTCTGTATTCCTGCCGTTCAACTCTAGTCATAGTCCTATCGCACTGCATAGGCTCAGGTTTAACCTCAGGCAGTACCGCCAAATGGTGCACAGATTTACGCTCGTGCAAGCGTCGACCGTTCTGAATGGCCAAAGACAAAGACTCATTCAAACCAGCAGGCATAGGAAATCCCACCATGACATCCTTAAGAGCCTCAGAGAGACCCTTTCTGAACAAAGCTGCCAGCGCAGATTCATTCCACTGAGTGAGTACTGACCATTTCCTAAATTTCTGACAATATACTTCTATATCATCCTGACCCTGGCACAAAGCCAGCAAATTTTTCTCAGCCTGATCCACTGAATTAGGCTCATCGTACAGCAATCCGAGCGCCAGGAAAAACGCATCGACACTACTCAATGCAGGGTCTCCTGGCGCAAGAGAAAATGCCCAGTCTTGAGGGTCGCCGCGCAAAAAAGAAATAATAATCAAAACCTGTTGAATAGGATTACCAGAAGAATGAGATTTCAAGGCCAGAAATAGCTTACAATTATTTTTGAAACTTAGAAACTTAGTTCTATCTCCAAAAAACAAATCAGGAATAGGAATTCTTGGTTCTAACATAGATTTCTGATCAATAGTATCTTGAATTTTTTGTACATTTATAACGAGATTATCCATTGAAGAGCACAGACCCTGAATATCCATGTCCACACCTGTGTCCAGAATCACCCAAATGTCTAGGGGAAAAAAAAAAAATGAACACAGAGCAGAAAAAAAAAAAAAAAAAATGTCAGAACTTTTTCTTTCCCTCTATTGAGAATCATTAGTTTGGGCTCCTTGTACTGTTATGTTTGCTAATGACAGGTGTTATGAAGGCAATCCAGAAACACAGTGTGCTTAGCGATCAGAGCGCACACAGTGATCTGACAAATGCCCAAAAATACAAGAACGAGCTCTGAGACGTGGAAACTCTGTAGACTGCACACCTGATCCTATCCTAAACACAACTAAAAGCGGCTGTGGATTGCGCCTAACAACTACCTAGGCAACTCGGCACAGCCTAAGAAACTAGCTAGCCTGAAGATAGAAAAATAGGCCTGACTTGCCCCAGAGAAATTCCCCAAAGGAAAAGGCAGCCCCCCACATATAATGACTGTGAGTAAGATGAAAAGACAAAACGTAGGGATGAAATAGATTCAGCAAAGTGGGGCCCGATATTCTAGGACAGAGCGAGGACAGTAAAGCGAACTTTGCAGTCTACAAAAAACCCTAAAGCAAAACCACGCAAAGGGGGCAAAAAAAACCCACCGTGCCGAACTAACGGCACGGCGGTACACCCTTTGCGTCTCAGAGCTTCCAGCAAAACAAAAGACAAGCTGGACAGAAAAAAAGCAACAAAAAAGCAAAAGGCTATGTGCACACTTTGCAGATTCCACTGCGGATTTTTCCGCAGCGGAATTGCAAAATCCGCAGTGAAAACCCATCGCGGTTTTTACTGCGGATTTATCGCGGTTTTTACTGCGTTTTCTTCTGCGGATTTTCAACTGCAGTTTTCTATTGGAGCAGCTGAAAATCCGCAGAAAAGAAGTGACATGCTGCGGAATGTAATCCGCAGCGTTTCCGCGCGGATTTTTCTGCAGCATGTGCACAGCGTTTTTTGTTTCCCATAGGTTTACATTGAAATGTAAACTCATGGGAAACTGCTGCGGATCCGCAGCGGTCAAATCCGCTGTGGATCCGCAGCAAAATCCGCAAAGTGTGAATATAGCCAAAAGCACTTAGCTATACAGAGCAGCAGGTCACAGGAACAATCAGGAGAAGCTCAGATCCAACACTGAAACATTGACAAGGAGCAAGGATAGCAGCATCAGGCGGAGTTAAGTAATGAAGCAGTTAACGAGCTCACCAGAACACCTGAGGGAGGAAGCTCAGAAACTGCAGTACCACTTGTGACCACAGGAGTGAATTCAGCCACAGAATTCACAACAGGTAATATGCTGGATACACTGGGGCAGATTGCTGGACGCTGTCTGGGGGCAATGCTGGACATACTGTGGCAGATTGCTGGACACACTGGGGGCAATACTGGAGACACTGGGACAGATTGCTGGACACACTGTCTGGGGGCAATGCTGGACACACTGGAGCAATATGCTGAACATACTGGGGCAGATTGCTGGACACACTGGGGGTAATATGCTGGACACACTGGGGCAGATTGCTGGACACACTGGGGGCAGGACTGGAGGCATGGGCAGAATGTAGACACGTGGCATGATTGGAGACACGGGGCAGGATTGGATCATGGGGCAGGATGGATACGATGGAGACAGATGGGGCAGGATGGGGAGATCATATGGTGTAGAATGGATAGTCATGAGTGCAGGATGAGAGAACATATGGCTGGAGCCAGGAATGAGACACACGGGGCCAAGGTGGGGAATATTATTACCATAGGGGCTAATTAAGGGATATTATTACTGCAGTGATGTATTTATTTTATTTTTTGAGTATACGGTTTTAAATGGGGGGGCGGTCCTGTTACTGTGCAGAGTGACACTGTCGCCTTTTTTTCTTCGTGTTGTAATGTAGAAGTTGTGAAAAATTAAGTAATGTGTTCTGCAAGCGGAGCTCGAGATAACTGTGTTATTTCCTGCAGAAACGAGTCCTGGCTAGAAAAAATGATGGCGGTCTTTGCTGGATGAAAGATGAAGAACTTCACCTAGAGACGTCACTGGTGAGTCAGTGTTACCTATACACTGACACTATACACTGTATACTATATACAGAGCTCCTGTGTACTATGTCACCAGTGATCACTGTAGTCCATATACATTATATACAGAGCTCCTGTGTATAATACCACCAGTGATCTCTGTATTACCTCTACACAGACACTGCATACTAAGTACAGATCTCCTGTGAATACTGGCACTTATAGTGTTATAGTATTGTGTTTGTTTTTTTTTTGTTTTCTTTTTTATTACTGATCAGTATTGTAGTATTCAGTCACTATGTGGTGGTAATATGTGGTCTGGAAATGGTGTTGTGGTATTTGTCCCTTGTATGTGCTATTTGGTCACCAAATGGTAATATGTGGTCTTGACATGGTGCGGTGGTATTTGTTCCTTGTATGTGATATTATTCGATCACTGTGGTTGTAATTTGTGGTCTGGTCATGGTGCGGTGGTATTTGTTCCTTGTATGTGATATTATTCGATCACTGTGGTTGTAATTTGTGGTCTGGTCATGGTGCGGTGGTATTTGTTCCTTGTATGTGATATTATTCGATCACTGTGGTTGTAATTTGTGATCTGGTCATGGTGCGGTGGTATTTGTTCCTTGTATGTGATATTATTGGTCAAAATATACCTAAATAGTATTGCAGATTTTAACAAATATTTAATAGGTTACAGTAGAGTAGGGCCCGGCCATTTTTCTGGAATAATCTGGCTCGGGTATGGCACATGACCCCCGTCACATGACCCCCGTCACCCGTCACATGACCCCCGTCACATGACCCCCGTCACATGACCCGGGGGGCCCACAGTGTCTGAACAGCCCGGGGCCCTGGCTACCCTTAATCCACCCCTGACCGCCGCGGTTTTAAACTGCCGCGGTAATCGCCAGGAAAACAGCAAGTCTGAAAGAGGCATCAATGTGCTCCCTATGATGTATACAGGGCTGCTAGTTCACAGCCCCCTGCAAAGCTCCCCAACGCCCCATGTGCTCAGTCCTTTACTGGCTTTACACAGCGGGGAAACCCTCCTCTTGTCCAGGATCTAGTACATGAGAGGAGGGGGAACGGGAATTTTCCAGAGGGCTGTGATCGAACAGCCCTGAATGTATCACAGGAAGCCTGAATCCATCCACAATTTCTGCTACCAAGGGGGGCCGACTTCCTTAGTAACCGCTGAAATTCTGCAGCACATAGAGCCTGCTGCTGTAACTTGGATGCGACTTTTCACACAAAACTAAATAAAATTTACAAAATATTATATTTAAAAAAATAAACTAAAGCTGCTGGAAGGGGTTCTCCATTGGAAAAGATCAGTAACACAGTTACTATAACATATCAAAAGTTTTGGAGCTTTTTTTAGAGTTACGCTTTAAATATATTGTTCTGCAATGTTGGTTGGTTTGACCAATTGTTAATATTTTTCTGTCTGTTTGTAAAGTTACATATCTAGAAAACTCAAAGTTTTGGAATTTAAAAAAAACCTGTAACTTGATCACATTTATACAACTTAGACCCAAAAGATGATTAGTGAGAAGTGAACCTGCCAGATTCAGCACCCCCAAACTATCATCTCCATTGAACTCAATGGGTATGGAGACTCAGAGGGGTGGAGGATCTGTCCACCACATCCTCATCACTGACAAGATAGTAAAAAGAAAATATATACAGTACAGACCAAAAGTTTGGACACACCTTCTCATTTAAAGATTTTTCTGTATTTTCATGACTATGAAAATTGTACATTCACACTGAAGGCATCAAAACTATGAATTAACACATGTGGAATGATATACTTAACAAAAAAGTGTGAAACTACTGAAATTATGTCTTATATTCTAGGTTCTTCAAAGTAGCCACCTTTTGCTTTGATGACTGCTTTGCTCACTCTTGGCATTCTCTTGATGAGCTTCAAGAGGTAGTCACCAGGAATGGTTTTCACTTCACAGGCAGCCCTGTCAGGTTTAATAAGAGGGATTTATTGCCTTCTAAAAGGTGTTGGGACCATCAGTTGCATTGTGCAGAAGTCTGGACATAATTTCAGTTGTTTCACACTTTATTGTTAAGCATATAATTCCACATGTGTTAATTCATAGTTTTGATGCCTTCAGTGTGAATATACAATTTTCATAGTCATGAAAATACAGAAAAATCTTTAAATGAAAAGGTGAGTCCAAACTTTTGGTCTGTACTGTACGTCTGGGCCCACTGCAACCATTTCTGCTTGTGAACACTGTTTAGGGGTGGCCGAATAGCAAGCCTTTGAAGGATCCTACACCTCGAGGTTCGAGGGACTCCAGAGGCACCAGCAGCTTCAAATATCTGTTTGCTGCTTTGTATGGCTTTTATCAGCTGACCTCGGACGGGATAGTACGTCCGAGGTCAGATCCCCTGCTTTGATGCGGGGCTCCGCGGTGAGCCCGCATCAAAGCCGGGACATGTCAGCTGTTTTGAACAGCTGACATGTGCCCGTAATAGGCGCGGGCAGAATCGCGATCTGCCCGCACCTATTAACTAGTTAAATGCCGCTGTCAAACGCAGACAGCGGCATTTAACTACCGCTTCCGGCCGGGCGGCCGGAAATGACGTCATCGCCGACCCCCGTCACATGATCGATGCGTCAGGATGGTAACCATAGAGGTCCTAGAGACCTCTATGGTTACTGATCACCGGTGGATGTGAGCGCCACCATGTGGTCGGCGCTCACAGCACACCTCCATTTCTGCTACATAGCAGCGATCAGCAGATCGCTGCTATGTAGCAGAGGCGATCGAGTTGTGCCTGCCTCTAGCCTCCCATGGAGGCTATTGAAGCATGGAAAAAGTAAAAAAAAAATGTAAAAAAAAATGTAAAAATATAAAAGTTTAAATCACCCCCCTTTCGCCCCAATCAAAATAAATCAATAAAAAAAAAATCAAATCTACACATATTTGGTATCGCCACGCTTAGAATCGCCCGATCTATCAATTAAAAAAAAGCATTAACCTGATCGCTAAATGGCGTAGCGAGAAAAAAATTAGAAACGCCAGAATTACATTTTTTAGGTCGCCGCGACATTGCATTAAAATGCAATAACGGGCGATCAAAAGAACGTATCTGCACCAAAATGCTATCATTAAAAACGCCAGCTCGGCACACAAAAAATAAGCCCTCAACCGACCCCAGATCATCAAAATGGAGACGCTACGAGTATCGGAAAATGGCGCAATTTTTTTTTTTTTTTAGCAAAGTTTGGAATTTTTTTTCACCACTTAGATAAAAAATAACCTAGTCATGTTAGGTGTCTATGAACTCGTACTGACCTGGAGAATCATAATGGCAGGTCAGTTTTAGCATTTAGTGAACCTAGCAAAAAAGCCAAACAATAAACAAGTGTGGGATTGCACTTTTTTTGCAATTTCACCGCACTTGGAATTTTTTTCCCATTTTCTAGTACACGACATGCTAAAACCAATGATGTCGTTCAAAAGTACAACTCGTCCCGCAAAAAATAAGCCCTCACATGGCCAAATTGACGAAAAATAAAAAAGTTATGGCTCTGGGAAGGAGGGGAGTGAAAAACGAACACGGAAAAATGTAAAATCCCAAGGTCATGAAGGGGTTAATCCAATGAACTTGTCTGGCAGAAACCTTCCTCATTATGCCTTTATCAGCACGAACACGTCTGTGCTCAGATTCTGCCACAAATCTCTACGATGATCACGCTTACATTTTCAGGAAATATCTAATGGTTTCATTCCTTGACCAAGGCCTTGCACTATTTGATGCTTCTCGGCAGCAGACAGATCCTTTTCCCCATGTTACTTGAAAACTGTGGCCTGCTTAATAATGTGGAACATCATTTTTAACTATCGGTAGTTTTCCTTTAACTAGCATCACCTGGAAAACTAATTATCACGTGTGTTTAAGATTGATTTCAGTGATCCATTGAGCCCTGAGACACAATACCATCCATGAGTTTATTTGAAAAACAAAACAATTAAATCTTTATGACACTTAAATCCAATTTGCATAATAATTTGGAATATGGTATAAAGCACCATTAATTCCATGGTGCTGTACATGAGAAGGGGTTACATCAAAATGCAATCTATAATATTATCTGTGTTTCATAGCCTTGAAGATAAATATTATCTGTGTTTCATAGCCTTGAAGATGAATGAAAAGTTGGGCATCTTTTCTTACTAAATCTACAACATATCGCTGGGAGCGTCACTCTGTCCGAAGCCTTTATAGACTGCGCAAGCGCAAGCGCCGGCGCAGTCTGGCCCCCACAGAGTGACTCACCCAGGAGATCGCGGTATGCGTAAACACTGAACGCACACCGCGATCTCCAACAGAGAAGCAGGGACCGCCAGGAGGGTGAGTATCGGCTATATTCACCTGGAACCGTTCCACCACTGCACGCATCCATCTTCCGGGTCCTCTGCCTGTAACCTTCAGTTCAGAGGGCGCGATGACGCGATGACGCGCTTAATGCGCGCCGCCCTCTGACTGACCAGTCACAGCCAGAGGAGCCGGAAGATGGCGGCGCGCAGCGGTGGAACGGGGCCAGGTGAATATAGCAAGTGCTGGGGGGCCTGAACTAGCGGCGATACCGGCACCTGACCCCCACAGCGTGCCGGTGTCCCCGCCTGCTCAGGCCCCCCCTGCACTTGGCGCCCAGCGACGATAGGTGAGTATGGTATTTTTTTTTCCATATATTGCAGCAGCATACAGGGCATATACCATGGAGCATCTTATGGGGCCATAAACCATAATGGAGCAGTGTACAGGGGCATATACAATGGAGCATCTTATGGGGCCATAAACCATAATGGAGCAGTGTACGGGGGCATACACTATGGAGCATCTTATGGAGCCCATAAACCACAATGGAGCAGTGTACGGGGGCATACACTATGGAGCGTCTTATGGGGGCCATCAACCATAATGGAGCAGTGTACGGGGGCATACACTATGGAGCATCTTATGGGGGCCTTAAACCATAATGGAGCAGTATACGGGGGCATACACACTGGAGCATCTTATGGGGCCATAAACCATAATGGAGCAGTGTACGGGGGCATATACCATGGAGCATCTTATGGGGCCATAAACCATAATGGAGCAGTGTACGGGGGCATATACCATGGAGCATCTTATGGGGCCATAAACCATAATGGAGCAGTATACGGGGGCATATACCATGGAGCATCTTATGGGGCCATAAACCATAATGGAGCAGTGTACGGGGGCATATACCATGGAGCATCTTATGGGGCCTTAAACCATAATGGAGCAGTGTACGGGGGCATATACCATGGAGCATTTTATGGGGCCATAAACCATAATGGAGCAGTGTACGGGGGCATATACCATGGAGCATCTTATGGGGCCATAAACCATAATGGAGCAGTGTACGGGGGCATATACCATGGAGCATCTTATGGGGCAATAAACCATAATGGAGCAGTGTACGGGGGCATATACCATGGAGCATCTTATGGGGCCATAAACCATAATGGAGCAGTGTACGGGGGCATATACCATGGAGCATCTTATGGGGCCATAAACCTTTATGGAGCAATGTACGGGGGCATGTAATATGGAGCATCTTATGGGGCCATAAACCATAATGGAGCATTGTATGGGGGCATATACCATGGAGCATCTTATGGGGCCATAAACCATAATGGAGCAGTGTACGGGGGCATATACAATGGAGCATCTTATGGGGGCCATAAACCATAATGGAGCAGTGTACGGGGGCATATACAATGGAGCATCTTATGGGGCCATAAACCATAATGGAGCAGTGTACGGGGGCATATACAATGGAGCATCTTATGGGGCCATAAACCATAATGGAGCAGTGTACGGGGGCATATACAATGGAGCATCTTATGGGGGCCATAAACCATAATGGAGCAGTGTACGGGGGCATATACCATGGAGCATCTTATGGGGACCATAAACCATAATGGAGCAGTGTACGGGGGCATATACCATGGAGCATCTTATGGGGGCCATAAACCTTTATGGAACAGCGTACGGGGACATATACTGTGGAGCATCTTATGGGGGCCATCAACCTTTATGGAGCAGTGTATGGGGCATATACTATGGAGCATCTTATGGGGGCCATAAACCTTTATGGAGCAGTGTATGGGGCATATGGATGGGAGCAGCAAATTAAAGAACGGTGGCGCAGGATGGGAGCAGCACATGTCAGAATGGAGGCGCAGGATGGGTGCAGCACATGTCAGAATGGAGGCGCAGGATGGGAGCAGCACATGACAGGATGGGGACGCAGGATGGGCGCAGCACATGATATGATGGGGGCGCAGGATGGGAGCAGCACATAACAGGGTGGGGGCACAGGATGGGTGCAGCACATGACAAAATGGGGGTGCAGGATGGGAGCAGCACATGACAGGATGGGGACGCAGGATGAAGCAGCACATGACAGGATGGGGGCGCAGGATGGGAGCAGCACATGACAGGATGGGGGCGCAGGATGGGTGCAGCACATGACAGAATGGGGGCGCAGGATGGGAGCAGCACATGACAGGATGGGGACGCAGGATGGAGCAGCACATACCAGGATGGAGACCATATACCAATATAAATGCTCGCCACCCGGGCGTAGAATGGGTTCAATAGCTAGTATAAAATATTGGAAAATGTAAAAAGTTGAGATTTGGTTTTCGTTCTATGGTTTTTCTTGTTGCTGTTGTTTTAAGCTTCAACAATGTTTCTTTGACTTTTCCATGATCAAATGAGGTTTTCATCTATAGCTTAGAACAGATATATGTCATACTAACTAAGCAATTGTGTAACTAAACTGTAAGCATTACGAGTGCGTAAAGAACATACAAACCCCATACAATTGTTGTAAAAGTTGGTTTCAGCTAAATAAAACGCTATGTTTTCCTTAAAGCTTTGTAATTCTTTTTAAACCCAACATCCTTTTTTTATGTTGGGGTGGGGGTACAATGACATGTTGAAACAGGAATCTTGAATAGATGCTTTATGTTTAAGATAGTGTATTAGTAAATCTTGGAAGAAGAAGGGAACAATAGATAAAAAACTACTGATGCCACATATTTACACCATTACTAAAATAACTCTTCAAGGCTTTATAAACTGCGTCACAGAACTGCAATTTGGATTAAAGAATTCTCAGCTATTAATTGTCTCTATATTGTACATTATAGCAATATATGCTTATATCACCTCATATATAATAACTAACTTCACCCAAGTACAGGTCCTTCTCAAAAAATTAGCATATAGTGTTAAATTTCATTATTTACCATAATGTAATGATTACAATTAAACTTTCATATATTATAGATTCATTATCCACCAACTGAAATTTGTCAGGTCTTTTATTGTTTTAATACTGATGATTTTGGCATACAACTCCTGATAACCCAAAAAACCTGTCTCAATAAATTAGCATATTTCACCCATCCAATCAAATAAAAGTGGTTTTTAATAACAAACAAAAAAACCAACAAATAATAATGTTCAGTTATGCACTCAATACTTGGTCGGGAATCCTTTGGCAGAAATGACTGCTTCAATGCGGCGTGGCATGGAGGCAATCAGCCTGTGACACTGCTGAGATGTTATGGAGGCCCAGGATGCTTCAATAGCGGCCTTAAGCTCATCCAGAGTGTTGGGTCTTGCGTCTCTCAACTTTCTCTTCACAATATCCCACAGATTCTCTATGGGGTTCAGGTCAGGAGAGTTGGCAGGCCAATTGAGCACAGTAATACCATGGTCAGTAAACCATTTACCAGTGGTTTTGGCACTGTGAGCAGGTGCCAGGTCGTGCTGAAAAATGAAATCTTCATCTCCATAAAGCATTTCAGCCGATGGAAGCATGAAGTGCTCCAAAATCTCCTGATAGCTAGCTGCATTGACCCTGCCCTTGATGAAACACAGTGGACCAACACCAGCAGCTGACATGGCACCCCACACCATCACTGACTGTGGGTACTTGACACTGGACTTCAGGCATTTTGGCATTTCCTTCTCCCCAGTCTTCCTCCAGACTCTGGCACCTTGATTTCCGAATGACATGCAAAATTTGCTTTCATCAGAAAAAAGTACTTGGGACCACTTAGCAACAGTCCAGTGCTGCTTCTCTGTAGCTCAAAAGTGGCTTTACCTGGGGAATGCGGCACCTGTAGCCCATTTCCTGCACACGCCTGTGCACGGTGGCTCTGGATGTTTCCACACCAGACTCAGTCCACTGCTTCCTCAGGTTCCCCAAGGTCTGGAATCGGTCCTTCTCCACAATCTTCCTCAGGGTCCGGTCTCCTCTTCTCGTTGTACAGCGTTTTCTGCCACATTGTTTCCTTCCAACAGACTTACCATTGAGGTGCCTTGATACAGCACTCTGGGAACAGCCTATTTGTTGAGAAATTTCTTTCTGGGTCTTACCCTCTTGCTTGAGGGTGTCAATGATGGCCTTCTTGACATCTGTCAGGTCGCTAGTCTTACCCATGATGGGGGTTTTGAGTAATGAACCAGGCAGGGAGTTTATTAAAGCCTCAGGTATCTTTTGCATGTGTTTAGAGTTAATTAGTTGATTCAGAAGATTAGGGTAATAAGTCGTTTAGAGAACCTTTTCTTGATATGCTAATTTATTGAGACAGGTTTTTTGGGTTATCAGGAGTTGTATGCCAAAATCATCAGTATTAAAACAATAAAAGACCTGACAAATTTCAGTTGGTGGATAATGAATCTATAATATATGAAAGTTTAATTGTAATCATTACATTATGGTAAATAATGAAATTTAACACTATATGCTAATTTTTTGAGAAGGACCTGTATATAACTTCTCTCCTATGCCTCAAAACTACTGGAACAACACATCCATCTTGAACTTTCCACCCATCTCTCCTCCTGCTCCCTCTGCGACTGCTTACAATCTGGCTTCTGGTCACACCACTCCACTGAAACTGCCTTAACTAAGGTCACCAATGACCTATTAACCGCCAAAAGCAAGCAACACTACTCTGTCCTCCTCCTCCTGGACTTGTCCTCTGCCTTTGACACAGTGGACCATTCCCTATTATTACAGACCCTCTCATTTCTTGGCATTACAGACTTGGCCCTATCCTGGATCTCATCATACCTAACAGACCGGTCATTCAGCGTCTCCCACTCACACCACTTCATTACCTCGCCGCCTATCTGTCGGAGTCCCGCAAGGTTCAGTCCTAGGGCCCCTGCTCTTCTCCATTAACACCTTTGGCTCATAGAATCTCACAGCTTTCAGTATCACCTCTATGCTGATGACACACAGATCTACATCTCTGGACCAGATGTCACCACCCTACTAACCAGAATCCCTCAATGTCTGTCCGCTATTTCATCCTTCTTCGCTGCTAGATTTCTGAAATTTAATATGGACAAAACAGAATTCATCATCTTTCTCCCATCTCATGCGACCCCCCCCAATGAACCTATCCATTACAGTAAATGGCTGCCCACTCTCCCCAGTTCCACAAGCTCGCTGCCTCGGGGTAATCCTTGACACTGATCTCTTCTTCAAGCCACATATCCAAGCCCTTTCCACTTCCTGCCAACTTCAACTCAAAAATATTTCACGGATCTGTACATTCCTAAACCAAGAATCAGCAAAAACCCTAGTGCATGCCCTCATCATATCCAATCTTAACTACTGCAACCTCCTGCTCTGTGGCCTCCCCTCGAACACTCTCTCACCCCTCCAATCTATTCTAAACTCTGCTGCCTGACTTTTCCACCTGTCCCCCCGCTATTCCCCGGCCTCTCCCCTCTGTCAATCCCTTCACTGGCTCCCCATTGCGCAGAGACTCCAGTACAAAACCCTAACCATGACATACAAAGCCATCCACAACCTGTCTCCTCCATACATCTGTGACCTCGTCTCCCGGTACTTTCCTGCATGCAACCTCCGATCCTCACAAGATCTCCTTCTCTACTCCCCTCTTATCTCCTCTTCCCACAATTGCATACAAGTTTTCTCTCGCGCATCACCCCTACTCTGGAACTTTCTTCCACAACATAGACTCTCGCCTACCATCAAAACCTTCATAAAGAACCTGAAGGCCTACCTCTTCCGACAAGTCTACAACCTGCAGTAACCACCGCTCGACCAAACCACTGCACGACCAGCTCTACCCTCGCCTACTGTATTCTCACCCAACCCTTGTAGATTATGAGCCCTTGCGGGCAGGGTCCTCTCTCTTCCTGTACCAGTCATAACTTGTATTGTTTAAGATTATTGTACTTGTTTTTATTATGTATACCACTCCTCACATGTAAAGCGTCATGGAATAAATGGCGCTATAATAATAAGTAATAATAATAATATCAATGCCTAAAATAGAGGCTATTCAGGTGAAATCTGGGGTAGTCTACTCGTCAGACTAAACAGAATAAGGTGTCAAGCTATGACGGTCTTCGGTAAGGGAGGAGCAGAGCAGATGCAAGACGCGATGGGAGTAGAGCCGCAGGATGCGGGATGGGAGCAGTGCAGAGCAGCAGGATCTGGGACGGGAGCAGAGCAGAGCCGCAGGATGTGGGATGGGTGCAGAGCAAAGCCGCAGAGTGCGGAACCAGAGCAGAGCAGAGCCGCAGGTTGTGCGAGCATAACAGAGCAGAGATGCAGGATGCGGCGAGCAGAGCAGAGCCGCAGGTTGCAGAACAGGAGCAGAGCAGAGCCACAAGGTGCGGAACAGGAGCATAGCAGAGCCTCTGGGTGAGGAAAGCAGAGCAGAGCCCCTGGGTGCAGCGAGCAGGGCAGAGCCGCAGGTTGCAGAAAAGGAGCAAAGCAGAGCCGCTGGGTGCAGAGAGCAGAGCAGAGCCAAGCAGAGCTGTAGGATGCGGCGAGCAGAGCAGAACCGCATTAGCGGAGAGCAGAACAGAGCAGAGCAGAAGGAGTAGACACAAGGCTACACACAACTGAGTGGGGAAGGCAATAGACAAGGATACAAACAGGAGCAGGTATAGGACGAAGTTCAGACAACAACAGACATGGGAACAAGTTCAGGACAAAGGGTTCAAGCCTGGGTATACAGCCCCCAGGGTGGCAGAAACAGGACACAGAGCACAGAAATAGGCCTTGTGAGCAGCCCCCAGGGAGGCGTAAAACAGGACAGGACGTGGCAACTCAGTGGAAGAATACAGACTGAGAGAAATTGTTGTTCAGGTATCTCCCTGTGGGTGGAGATGCCTTAAGTACCTGATGCCTCTTGGCATTTGGCTGGGGACACCTTAGGAAGGTGCACACTGTCTCTATTAGAATCAGGGAGTTCCGGCATCGTCCCCCTACGCACACAACCGGGAAGTATGCAAACAACAGGCAGGAGACATGAGGTTCACAGCATGGAGCAGGCAGAGGACAGAACTCACAGCATGGCACAGAGGAGTAAGTAAGATGGTATATCTGCTTGATGGGAGATGGAAAGCCATGCAGTGATGCTGGCAGGGGCGTTACAATTACAGTGCAGATTTTTCTGCACTTGTTTGAGGGTGCCATTTTACTTTGGCAGAATCTCCATAAGTGACCCCATTTTACCAATTAAACCTCTCAATGAATTCATCTATGAATGCAGTGATTATATTGACAGCACAGGTGTGTCACAGATTCTTATACCACTGAGTAGTGAAGAAAAAATAATTTACATTTTTACCACCAAGATTGTGTGTTAGCCCCAAGTTTTACATTTTCATACTGGGAAATGAGTAAAAATTAGTAAAAAAATGGCACAAAATGTGTCCCACAATTTCTGTTGATTGTAGAAATACCCCATATGTGGATGCACAGTACTACAGGACTCCAGCGCTGCAAGGCTGCTGTGCTATCCACTGCGCCACCGTGCCGCTGGTCAGTGGATGTTGCTGAGTGAAAATTGCAAACTGCCGTTGTAGTGACCAGTATGTTGCAGTAACCAGTACATTATGCCCAGTTCTTGCTTCTGGAGACATCAACCTGTAAATTAGGCAGCCTCTCGCCACTACAGAAATGGCAAACATGTGGGTACTAAATGTGGTTTAGGCACACTGGGGCTCAGAAGGGAAAGGGGGCAATTGGATTTTGGAGCGGACAATTTGCTCAATTTCTTTTGGGGAGCGAGGAGCCATTTTGTTTTTCAGAGCCTTTGTGCTATCAGTAATGTGGAAGCCCCCTATATTTCCATTAACAGATAACAGATCTGAGTGGGGACTTGCTTTATTTGTGGATTGAGTTGAAGCTTTTATTGGGAATATTTTACATGACGATTGGGATCACATTTATCCTGCGCTCTATGCTGAGCACTTTCTTTGGGGTTTCCATGTAAATCTCTGAGTGACTTGATTCAGATGAAACCCCCAAGGGATCCGTTCACTATAATGAGGCAGCAGATTTACTCTGGACTCTGTCTGGCCTCTGTTCAGCAGTGTCCTTTTCATAAGAGCACAAAAATGTGGCACTTTTATGCAATCCTAAAAAGATGAACACTGCGGGATCATAGGTCCTATGGCATCCACAGTGCCTCCATCTGCTTAATTATAGAGAATTTTGTGCCGGGAGTCCTGTCTGAATCATGCATTTCAGAGATTTACATGGAAACACCAGTGTAAGCGCTCAGGGTAGAGCGCAGCATAAATGTGCACCAAACCTTAATGCGAGGCAGAATGAAAAAATCGACAGCATGTGAAGAATTGATTTAATTTATTTTTATGCCATTACTCACACAGTATAAGTGATTAGGCGACTTTAGTCTTTGGGTCGGTGCGATTACAGCGATACCAGATTTATAACGGGTTTTTATGTTTGGCTGCTGTCACTCACACTAAAAGATGCTTTTTATTGCGAAAACTAATTTTTGCATCATCATATCTTGAGCGCTATAATTTTTCCACATTTTGGCCTACCTAGTCATGTGGCTTGTTTTTTGCAGGACGAGCTGACGTTTTTATTGGTACCGTTTTCGGGCACATGACGTTTTTTGAGCGCTTTCTAGTCTGATTTTTGGGAGACAGAATAAACAAAAGCCAGCAATTCAGGAATTGCTTTTTTTTTGTTATACCTTTCCGCATGTGGTAAAATTGGTAAGGCAGCTTTATTCTTTGGGTCAGTACAATTACAGCGATACCTCATTTCTATCTTTTTTTGTTTTGTCGCTTTTACACAATAAAAACAATTTTGTAGAAAAAAAATATTTTTGCATTTCTGTATTCTGAGAGCTACAACTTTTTTATTTTTCTGCTGATAGAGCTGTGGGACATCACTGTATAGTGTCAGATCACTGATCTGATACTCTGCACTGCAGAGTATCACATCATCATCTGACAGGCAGGGAAGTAGGCATGTCAGCTCCTGTTCTCAGCAGGTGTTCACAAGCCACCTTACCTGCAGGACCCGGAAGGACCCCACGGCCATCTTGCGGCCAGGGGTCTACATGGAAACGGTCAGGATAACGTGATTGCATCACGTTGTCCTGATGGAAGCGCTTAGGGAGCTGCTTCCCAGCACGATGTTCCCCTATGCCGCTGCCACTACTGACAGCATATCAGAGGGGTTAAATGGCTGCAATCAGTGCTAGTACTGTGCTGATCACCACGGCGCTCAACATGAGGTTGCGCAATTGCCACGCCATGCATACGTATACTGTTGTTTGCGGGAACGCAGCCTCCGCAGAGCAGTATATGTATGGCGCATGTCAGGGAGGGGTTAAATATCATAATGAAAATGCCTTTATTATTTGATTACCAGTACAGTAAGAAAAAAAATTATTACTACTTACAATCTGCACTGAGTTTATGGGATTCCTCCAAGCCAATTTAAGCTTCAAGTGTCCCTTTCAAGTGTCGCTGATCATAGATATGTTCATAACACTTCTATATTTCTGTGAAAAATGTTGCACTTATGTAACTACGAGAGTCTAACATAATGTCATAGTTTTGACAAATGAACAAATTAAATCATAGTAATAATACAAAAAGCTCTGAAATGTGTTCTTCATTACTGGATTGTTCATCAAAAATGCTTTTACTCAGAAACATACAGGAAAAAGCCCTTTAGGCTACAAATTGTTTGTATTTAATCTGCATTATTGAGTTTACAGATAAAGAATTACAGTATATTATAAACACACAAAATCATGGAGCACAATTTTTAAAAGGTCAAGTGAGGTGCCAGCAACCTATACCTTGGGAGATCCTAACCCATGATTCAGCTTATGGCATACTCTAAAAATTAGAAGTGAATTCACTACAGTTTTGTGTTGAATAGCATGAGGTACAATAAAATATTATACCGTGGAACCCTGTTAGCCAGAAATATTAATGTAAAGACTTTTATGCCCAAAAAAGACAAATGTATTCCAGATACTGACTGGCTATAGGCTGGTCACAATAATGATATTTGCAGCTTTGAGAGCACAGAGGATCCTTCATCAGGCTGGTTCCCAAATGAATTACTGATACAGGAGCACAACATTTAAGAGATGTTACAACAGGATATTTGTGCATGGAGAGATGCCTCCTGAAGATAAGCCAATGTTATAAAATTAAGATGGAGTGATGACTCCTAAACTTAATTTTATAACCTTGACTTATATTTAGGAGGCATTACACCATTCACCCCATGCACAAATGTCCTGTTGTAACATCTCTTAAATGTTGTGCTCTTAAACATATTTGATTCATGAGCCTTTGTGATCTGAAAGCTAAAAATATAATTTTTCTGGTTAGTCAAATAAAGGTATCACCCCTAGAATACTTTTGTCTTTTTTGGGCATAAAAGTATTTACATTGGTGTTGAATAGCAAATATGTACATGCTAAGAGGGTGAAAATTAGATTCCCCAGAGCTGTGCATCATTTGTGACCAGAAACTTTTATCTACTACCCAAAACGGGACCCTGCGGAACCAATAAGAGGGATGAGTGTTTTGGGAAGGAAGAGTCTAGATGGAGCATCTGGTCAGGTGACATTCGTGATGCAGTTACCCAATATAAAAGACTGGAGTAGCAAGGCAGGAAGAGATTTGGCGCCAAAGAGAGGCAGCAGCAGAATGGGTGCTCGGAGGGACACTGCGGCCAACATACCAGAATGCACTCGGGGGACCAAACGTCTGCGGCAGTGATCAGGCCATTACTTCTGACATTGACATACAGTACAAGGATCAGTCTGGGGTGACGCAACAGACTGGGTGGGGACCGGCCAATGTGGGGGAGTGTTATGATCCGGTGACCTTGGAGCAGCATGAGAACTTTCACTGGAGAAGGTGGTCACTATACTGACCGCAATCCTGAACTTAACAACGCAACTAGAAGTAGCCGTGGAGTGTACCTAACAATCCTAGACACCTCGTCACAGCCGGAGGAATAAATACCCCTAAAGATGGAAATAGGAATACTATCTTGCCTCAGAGCAGATCCCCAAAGGATAGACAGCCCCCCACAAATACTGGCGGTGAGTCGGAGAGGAATAAACATACACAGGCAGAAAAACAGGATTTAGCACAGGAGGCCACTCTAGCTAAATAGGACAGGATAGGACAGAGTTCTGTGCGGTCAGTATTAAAACCCTTCAAAAATATCCACAGCAGAATATACAAAAACTTGCTACATCTAACTAAAGATGTAGGAGCGTATATCTGCAACTCCAGCGAATCCAACAATCAGAGCAGGAATACAAACAAAAACAAGCACACAGCAGTGTGCCACAGACACAAAAAACCAAACACTTATCTTTGCTGAATTTGGCAGCTAGCAGGAGAAGCCAGAAAGTGATCCAACACTTCACAAGGAACATTGACAACTGGCAAGGGCTAATGAATCCTGCACACTTAAATATCCCAGTCAGAACAGCAATTAGCAGATACACCTGGCCAGGACTGTGACTCAGAGACAACTGCATTCCCACCTACAACCACTGGAGGGAACCCAAGAGCAGAATTCACAACAGGGGAGGCCCGGAGAGCTTTGATTGACTTTGTCAGAAAAACCTGCGGCCTAGCATGAGGAACTGGAGACCCCACTAGGGACTGGAACATAAAAGAGGCCATTGTAGTGACACCCTTATTACTGTGAACGCTGTTCTCAGTAGAAACTAGATATATAACAAAGTGAATTTGCACTGCAAGAGTTATAGTGC
Source organism: Ranitomeya imitator (assembly GCF_032444005.1). Classification (NCBI taxonomy): domain Eukaryota; kingdom Metazoa; phylum Chordata; class Amphibia; order Anura; family Dendrobatidae; genus Ranitomeya; species Ranitomeya imitator. Next base: position 228,273,370 of record NC_091285.1, read on the forward strand.
GTTGATAACAACTTTGCTATGATTGCATATTGAATATTGTACTGTACACTGTTCCCAACAATTTACTTTCTGTTCAAATCACCCCCTTACTACAACCCCTGGGAAATTTGTTTCCTCCGAATTGAGTGACTCCATAATTTTTACCCTATGCTTGGTTAAAAAAGTAACCATTACTGACTACCACATTTTTTGTTCTTGATTTCTTTTAGTGTTTCTTAAAGCCAGAAAGTTGCCATTTGAAATGACATTAGTTTTGTGCCATATCTGTGATCTGCTTTTTTCTATAAAATTAAACAACTGAATGAACATCCCCCAAGGCCGGTGATTACTTAAATTTTTGAAAGGAGCTGTATATTTGCACCAGGAAAATAAATAATTAAGTTGAATCAAACTGACCCTAAGAGATAGGGAGAGAAAAAAGGGGATCAAACGCCGCTCATGATCTAAGTGTAGTAAAAACTGTTTCTAAATTGCACGCTATAATAGTTTCACTCACGAGAAACCGGCGAAATGAGGCATAAACGGGTCCCACAGGAATCCCGAGGAGGCGGACTGCAGCTCGACCAGCTGGGCTCACGGGAAGCTTCAAACAACTGTGGTGAAAGCAATCGATAGACAGAGAAATACCTAGATAGTTGTCAGCACTTCTGTCACAAGATTCTCGTGGTAATGAAATAGAATCATTTATTTAGGAGTTACAGGATCAAACAATGCGTTTCAACTCCAAACATCCAGGAGTCTTCTTCAGGTTATTTAAAAAATATCTATATCATATAATTAAGTTGGTTACTTCTGCCATGTCCTTGTCTACATGTTGCATTCAGTGACCTGCTTACATGTAGACAAAAATTTGATTGCATGTAAGGTGCTGCAAAGTGAATATGACTAGTAGCGACCCCAAGAACTTTTTCAAGCTGAAATGCATTTCCCGGATATTCCTTTTTGTTTGTTGTTGAATACTAGACAAGAATCTAGAAACTGACCTAAGAGTTAAAGGGAACCTGTCAGCAGTTCAGATATGGCCACTGCCTTTCAGGGCTTATCCACAGCATTCTATAGTGCTGCAGATGAGCCCCCAGTCCAACCTGAAAGATAAGAAAAATAAGTTTTATTATACTCACCCAGGGGGTGGTCCGGTCCAATAGATGTTATAGGTCCGGGTCTGGTGCCTCCCATCTTCTTTTGATTGTCGCCCTCCTGCTTGCTTCATGACTCCCCATCATCGCGCTGCTGCGCAGGCGTACTTATCTGCCCTGTTGGGGGCAGAGCAAAGTGTTGCAGTGTGCAGGCGCTGGGAAAGGTCAGAGAGGCCCAGCACCTGCGCACTGCAGTACTTTACTCTACCTTGAACAGGCAGAAAAATACAGTATCAATATATCTTGCTCAAGTAATAAAACGTGCTTCCCTTCTAGGTATATGCATATATATTTGTTTTAATAAGCACGCATCTAATCAGCCAGTTGTATGGCAGCAACTAATTCCATGAAATCATGCAAATATGCTCAAGAGCTTTAGCAGTTGCTCAAATCAACCACCGTGAACTCACATGTAACGTGGAACAAATGTGATCTGAGTGACTTTGACCATGTAATGTTTATAGGTGCCAGACAGGATAGTTTGATTATTATGGGAAAGTATACCATGTTATTGCAAGAGGTCACCGGTGAATGGTGTGACTGGTTCAAGAAAAGTGATAGTAACTTAAAAACTATTCATTAAAAGTGGTATGCATCTCTGATCTTAGGCACTGTTCACATCATGTTACAGTCCTATATTAGCCCTATACATTGGGAAAGCTTCCTGCTAATACATCAAATATATTTATTGGGCTCCATTCAGCCTAAGAATGCTAAAAGAATATACTTTAGCCATTTGTTGGGCCGGTATACCATTTTTTTGCTTTATTTTTAGGATAGATTAGTATGTGTGACGCTAGTCACTTCTCACGGCCAAGCCGTGAGTAAGAGGAGTCATGGAGTCCAATTTCAGAAGCCAGGAGGGTACTCTATAAACAGAAGGAAGAGACAAAAGAGTAGTCAGGTAATGTTCCGAGGTCAGAGTACCAGGAGGATAACGGATCAGAGCTGAAGGGGTTAAACAGGCGGATGGTCAGAACAAAGTTCAAGGTCAGGCAACAGATCAAGCATGCAGAACTCAAAGCACAGAGAGCACAGCACAAACTTCACAAGCTGAATGTACGTTTGGCAGTGGTCTGGGAGAAGCTGCTCAGCTAAGTAGCATGGCAATCACCCGAGATAGTGAAAAACTTGAGACAGCTAACTCCTCCCAGTCACAGATTGGATAGTTGAGCTGTCAATCAACACAATGACAGCTCAGCACTTCCCTGTACCAGATTGGATGGCCATGCTGTCCATCAAAGTACTGACAGCTTCAGCATGCCCCTGTACCAGATTGGAGGGCCGAGCTGTCAATAACTGCATCCCAGACACCCTGAGGGGTGGAACCATGACAGTATGCTTATACTATTCTATGCAGAGGTATCTGGGGAAAAATCTGACCTGTTAACCCCTTCGGGACATTGGGCTTTCCCATTTTAGCATTTCCGATTTTTGCTCCCCTTCTTCCTAAAGCCATAACTTTTTTATTTTTCTGTCAATATGGCCATGTGAGGGGATTTTACTTTTCATTGACACCAAAGGTTTTTACCATATTGTGTACTGGAAAACGGGAAAGAATTTAAAGTGCTGTAAAATGTTTTTTATTTTTTTACCATGTTCACTAAATGCTAAAACTGACCTGCCATTATGATTCTCCAGTTCATTATGAGTTCTGTGATACCAAACATGTACAGGTTCTGTTTTATTTAAGTGATGAAAAAAAAATCCAAAGTTTGCAAAAAACAAGTGTTGCCGATTTCCGAGCCCCATAGCGTCTCCATTTTTAGGGATCTGGGGCTGGGTGAAGGCTTTTTTTTTTGTGCGACAAGCCTTTTTAATTCAGCAAAGCGAATAAAGCAAAAATACTCTACAATTAAAAGTCAGCTAGACTTGAGACACATCAGCTATATATTATATACCCATGCTACCATTTTAATAAAGTCATAGTAAAGTATTTTTGCTTTTAACTCGCTTTGCTGAATTGAAAAGACTCTTTTCACAATTTTAAAGAAAGCTGCTTGATACCTCACAAGTAGGGTTGAGCGAAACGGGTCGGCCATTTTCAGAAGTCGCCGACTTTTGGCAAGGTCGGGTTTCATGAAACCCGACCCGACCCCTGTGTGGGGTCGGCCATGAGGTCGGCGATCTTCTGAATCTGGTATCGAAATTCCGATACCGAGTTCCGATATGTTTGCAATATCGGAAATCGGTATCGGAATCCATATTTAAGTGTAAAAGAAAGAATTAAAATAAAAAATATTGCTATACTCACCCTCTGACGCGCCCTGGTACTAACCGGCCATCTTCCTTCCTTAGAATCAGCGCTTGAAGGACCTTCGGTGACGTCGCGGCTTGTGATTGGTCGCGCGACGGCCCATGTGACCGCTCACGCGACCAATCACAAGCCGCGACGTCACCGAAGGTCCTTCAAGTGCTGATTCTTAGGAAGGAAGGCTGCCAGAAAGAAGCAGGGCGCGTCCGAGGGTGAGTATATTCTTATTAGGTATATACTCACCGTCGGACGCGCCCTGCTTCTTTCCGGCAGCCTTCCTTCCTAAGAATCAGCGCTTGAAGGACCTTCGGTGACGTCGCGGCTTGTGATTGGTCACGTGAGCGGTCACATGGGCCGTCGCGCGACCAATCACAAGCCGCGACGTCACCGAAGGTCCTTCAAGCGCTGATTCTAAGGAAGGAAGATGGCCGGTTAGTACCAGGGCGCGTCAGAGGGTGAGTATAGCAATATTTTTTATTTTAATTCTTTCTTTTACACTTAAAGATGGATCCCAGGGCCTGAAGGAGAGTTTCCTCTCCTTCAGACCCTGGGAACCATAGTAACCCATTGCAATGCATTGGGTTTCAAGTTTCGGCCGACCCCGACTTTTTTATAGGATCGGCCGATTTCACTCGACCCGACTTTTGAGAAAGTCGGGTTTCATGAAACCCGACCCGATCCTATAAAAGTAAAGGTCGCTCAACCCTACTCACAAGCTTTATCTGTTCATAGTGGAGTGGATTGCACAGGAAACTGGGCTGATCAATCTACATATATTGGATGGGGTGAAAACCTTTTCATATTTTATTATGATTTTACTTCTAAGATTTAAAAAAAGACTACAAAAATGATTTTTTTATGCAGAACAGTATAATTAAATATGATACAGAATTGTTATATTGTGGTAGGTGCAATTATTTCCCTAAAACAAACATGTCCAAAGAGCTGAGTCTCTTTACAATGAGTTCATATGGGCCAAACATTTTTGTATCACTAATCACATCATCATGGACATGAAATTGCTTGTATTGAAAAGTAACTTCTCAGCCCAGAGAGGCAAAAGAGTCTAGAAGTACAAATGTGGTTAACCGCGACAGAGAGGAGCCAGAAGACCACAGCATTTGATGTCTCCTGTCATGATCCCAATGGCAGGGGATCACAAAAAGGACAAGCACAGATACAAACAAGCTCTAGGGCGATGGAACCTGAGCTGACCGCGACCCTGAACCTAACACACAAATAAAAGTAGCCGGGGAACGTGCCTACGATGATCCTAGACGTCTCGCTCCAGCCGAAGATCTAACTTCCCCTATCAGAAGAAACACAGACCTCTCTTGCCTCCATAGAAATACCCCACAGCAAATAGCAGCCCCCCACATATAATGACGGTGAAATGAGAGGAAAGCACATACGTAGTATGAAAACAGTTTCAGCAAAATGAGGCCCGCTAAAGCTAGATAGCAAAGGATACAAAAGTGAACTGCGCGGTCAGCGAAAAACCCTTCAAAAAAACATCCTGAAATTACTTGAACTCATGTGCCAACTCATGGTACATGAAAAGCAATTTCAGCCCACTAGAGCAACCAGCAGCAGAGAATCACATATCTGCAGGCTGGACTAAAAACCAAATTAAGCAAAACACAAAACAGGAAAATCCAAACTTAGCTTGTCCAGAAGGTTCAAGGAGCAGGGAGCAGAGGTAACAAGACACACTGGATACATTGATAACCGGCGCGGAAATGCCAGCAAAGCCAGGTTAAATAGGAAACTCCCATATGCTGATGGAACAGGTGGAACCCAGAAACCCAGGAAAGACAAGTCACCCAGTACCATCAGTAACCACCAGAGGGAGCCCAAAAACAGAACTCACAACAGTACCCCCCCTTGAGGAGGGGTCACCGAACCCTCACGAGAACCACCAGGGCGACCAGGATGAGCCCTATGAAAAGCGCGAACCAAATCATCAGCATGAACATCCGAGGCAACCACCCAAGAATTATCCTCCTGACCATAACCCTTCCACTTGACCAAATACTGGAGTTTCCGTCTGGAAACACGAGAATCCAAGATCTTCTCCACAACATACTCCAATTCTCCCTCCACCAGCACTGGAGCAGAAGGCTCAAGAGAAGGAACAACAGGTACCTCATACTTCCGCAACAACGACCGATGAAACACATTATGAATAGCAAACGATGCCGGGAGATCCAAACGAAACGACACAGGGTTAAGAATTTCCAAGATCCTATAGGGACCGATGAACCGAGGCTTGAACTTAGGAGAAGAGACCTTCATAGGAACAAAACGAGAAGACAACCACACCAAGTCACCAACAAGAAGTCGAGGACCCACACGGCGACGGCGATTAGCAAACTGCTGAGCCTTCTCCTGGGACAACTTCAAATTGTCCACCACATGTCTCCAAATCCGATGCAACCTATCCACCACCATGTCCACTCCAGGACAATCAGAAGGTTCCACCTGACCAGAGGAAAAACGAGGATGAAACCCCGAATTACAAAAGAAAGGAGAAACCAAGGTAGCAGAACTAGCCCGATTATTAAGCGCAAACTCGGCCAGCGGCAAAAAGGTAACCCAGTCATCCTGATCAGCAGAAACAAAACACCTTAAATAAGTTTCCAAGGTCTGATTAGTTCGTTCAGTCTGGCCATTCGTCTGAGGATGGAATGCAGACGAAAAGGACAAATCAATGCCCATCTTAGCACAGAAAGTCCGCCAAAATCTAGACACAAACTGGGATCCCCTGTCAGAAACGATGTTCTCAGGAATCCCATGCAAACGAACCACATTCTGAAAAAACAGAGGGACAAACTCAGAGGAGGAAGGCAACTTAGGCAAGGGTACCAGATGAACCATTTTAGAAAAGCGATCACACACAACCCAGATGACGGACATTTTTTGAGACACAGGGAGATCCGAAATAAAGTCCATGGAAATGTGCGTCCAAGGCCTCTTCGGGATAGGCAAAGGTGACAACAATCCACTGGCCCGAGAACAGCAAGGCTTAGCCCGAGCACAAACTTCACAAGACTGCACAAAAGAACGCACATCCCTCGACAAGGAAGGCCACCAAAAAGACCTGGCCACCAAGTCTCTAGTACCAAATATTCCAGGATGACCTGCCAACGCAGAAGAATGGACCTCGGAGATGACTCTACTGGTCCAATTATCCGGAACAAACAGTCTCTCAGGCGGACAACGATCAGGTTTAGCCACCTGAAACTCCTGCAAAGCACGTCGCAAGTCTGGGGAGACAGCAGACAAAATCACCCCATCCCTAAGGATACCAGAGGGCTCAGAATTTCCAAGGGAGTCAGGCACAAAACTCCTAGAAAGAGCATCCGCCTTCACATTCTTTGAACCTGGCAGGTATGAAACCACAAAATTGAAACGAGAGAAAAACAGTGACCAACGAGCCTGTCTAGGATTCAGACGCCTGGCAGACTCAAGGTAAATCAAATTTTTGTGATCAGTCAAGACCACCACACGATGTCTAGCACCCTCTAGCCAATGACGCCACTCCTCAAATGCCCACTTCATGGCCAAAAGTTCCCGATTACCAACATCATAATTCCGCTCAGCCGGCGAAAACTTTCTAGAAAAAAACGCGCATGGCTTCATCACTGAGCCATCGGAGCTTCTCTGTGACAAAACCGCCCCCGCTCCAATCTCGGAAGCATCAACCTCAACCTGAAAAGGGAGCGAAACATCTGGCTGACGCAACACAGGAGCAGAAGAAAACCGGCGCTTAAGTTCCCGAAAGGCCTCCACAGCCGCAGGAGACCAATTAGAAACATCAGCACCCTTCTTAGTCAAATCCGTCAAAGGCTTAACAACACTAGAAAAATTAGTTATAAAACGACGATAGAAATTAGCAAAGCCCAAGAACTTCTGTAGACTCTTAAGAGATGTAGGCTGCGTCCAGTCACAAATAGCCTGAACCTTGACGGGATCCATCTCAATAGTAGAAGGGGAAAAAATATACCCCAAGAAAGAAATCTTCTGGACTCCAAAGAGACACTTTGAGCCTTTTACAAACAAGGAATTGGCCCGCAGGACCTGAAACACCTTCCTGACCTGCTGAACATGAGACTCCCAGTCATCAGAAAAAACCAAAATATCATCCAAATACACAATCATAAATTTATCCAGATATTCACGGAAAATATCGTGCATAAAGGACTGGAAGACTGAAGGAGCATTAGAAAGTCCAAAAGGCATTACCAAATACTCAAAATGGCCCTCAGGCGTATTAAATGCGGTTTTCCACTCATCACCTTGCTTTATTCGTATAAGATTATACGCACCCCGAAGATCAATCTTAGTGAACCATTTAGCCCCCTTAATGCGAGCAAACAAATTAGTCAACAATGGCAAAGGATACTGATATTTTACGGTAATCTTATTCAAAAGACGATAATCTATACAAGGCCTCAAGGAACCATCTTTCTTGGCCACGAAAAAAAAACCTGCTCCCAAAGGGGACAAAGATGGACGGATATGTCCCTTTTCCAAGGACTCCTTAACATAATCCCGCATAGCAGTATGCTCTGGCACTGACAGATTGAACAAACGACCTTTAGGAAATTTACTGCCCGGAATTAAATTTATAGCAAAGTCGCAATCCCTGTGAGGAGGAAGCGAACTGAGCTTAGGCTCCTCAAAAACATCCCGATAGTCAGACAAAAACACAGGAATCTCAGAAGGAGTAGATGAAGCGATAGAAATCGGAGGTGCATCATCATGAACCCCCTGACAACCCCAGCTTAACACAGACACTGATTTCCAGTCAAGGACTGGATTATGAGTTTGTAACCATGGCAGACCAAGTACTAGAACATCATGCAAATTATACAGTACCAGGAAGCGAATCACCTCCTGATGAACGGGAGTCATACGCATGGTCACTTGTGTCCAGTACTGAGGTTTATTCATAGCCAAAGGTGTAGAGTCAATTCCCTTCAAAGGAATAGGGACTTCCAGAGGCTCCAGACTAAACCCACAGCGATTGGCAAATGACCAATCCATAAGACTCAGGGCAGCGCCTGAATCCACATAGGCATCGACGGAAATGGATGATAATGAACAAATCAGAGTCACAGACAGAATGAACTTAGACTGTAAAGTACTAATGGCAACAGACTTATCAACCTTTTTTGTGCGTTTAGAGCATGCTGATATAACATGAGCTGAATCACCACAATAAAAGCACAACCCTTTTTTCCGCCTATACTTTTGCCGTTCACTTCTGGACTGAATTCTATCACATTGCATTATCTCAGGTGACGGTTCAGACGACACCGCCAAATGATGCACAGGTTTGCGCTCCCGTAAACGCCGATCAATCTGAACAGCCATAGTCATAGACTCATTCAGACCAGCAGGCACAGGGAACCCCACCATAACATCTTTAATGGCCTCAGAAAGGCCATCTCTAAACTTTGCAGCCAGAGCGCACTCATTCCACTGAGTAAGTACCGACCACTTCCGAAATTTTTGACAATAAATTTCTGCTTCATCTTGCCCCTGAGAGAGGGCCAACAAAGCTTTTTCAGCCTGAATCTCTTGGTTAGGTTCCTCATAGAGCAAACCCAATGCCAGAAAAAACGCATCTGCATTAAGCAACGCAGGGTCCCCTGGTGCCAATGCAAATGCCCAATCCTGAGGGTCACCCCGCAGGAAAGATATAATTATCTTGACTTGCTGAGCAGGGTCTCCAGAGGAGCGAGATTTCAAAGAAAGAAACAACTTGCAATTGTTCCTAAAATTCAGAAAACGAGATCTATCTCCAGAAAAAAACTCTGGGATAGGAATTCTAGGTTCAGACATAGGAGCATGTACAACAAAATCCTGTATATTTTGAACCTTAGTGGCAAGATTATTCAGGCTGGAAGCCAAACTCTGGACGTCCATGATAAACAGCTGAGATCAGAGCCATTCAAAGATTAAGAGGAGGAGGAAGTAGCCAGGCTGCAATAAGGCTAGGCAGCAAACTCTGAGGGGGGGAAAAAAAAAAAAAAAAAACTTCCTCAGACTACTAATCCTCCTACTTCAGCCAATACAATTAACACTTTGTGGGCCGGTTATACTGTCATGATCCCAATGGCAGGGGATCACAAAAAGGACAAGCACAGATACAAACAAGCTCTAGGGCGATGGAACCTGAGCTGACCGCGACCCTGAACCTAACACAAAAATAAAAGTAGCCGGGGAACGTGCCTACGATGATCCTAGACGTCTCGCTCCAGCCGAAGATCTAACTTCCCCTATCAGAAGAAACACAGACCTCTCTTGCCTCCATAGAAATACCCCACAGCAAATAGCAGCCCCCCACATATAATGACGGTGAAATGAGAGGAAAGCACATACGTAGTATGAAAACAGTTTCAGCAAAATGAGGCCCGCTAAAGCTAGATAGCAAAGGATACAAAAGTGAACTGCGCGGTCAGCGAAAAACCCTTCAAAAAACCATCCTGAAATTACTTGAACTCATGTGCCAACTCATGGTACATGAAAAGCAATTTCAGCCCACTAGAGCAACCAGCAGCAGAGAATCACATATCTGCAGGCTGGACTAAAAACCAAATTAAGCAAAACACAAAACAGGAAAATCCAAACTTAGCTTGTCCAGAAGGTTCAAGGAGCAGGGAGCAGAGGTAACAAGACACACTGGATACATTGATAACCGGCGAGGAAATGCCAGCAAAGCCAGGTTAAATAGGAAACTCCCATATGCTGATGGAACAGGTGGAACCCAGAAACCCAGGAAAGACAAGTCACCCAGTACCATCAGTAACCACCAGAGGGAGCCCAAAAACAGAACTCACAACAGTCTCCTACTCCGGTACTGATTTGAAGCACTTCATCTTCATATTAACCCCTTCACCCCCAGAGCTTTTTTCATTTTTTCGTTTTCATTTTTCGCTTCTCTCCTCCCCAGAGCAATAACTTTTTTATTTTTCCTTCAATATGGCCATGTGAGGGCTTATTTTTTGCAGGACGAGATTTACTTTTGAATGATATTATTGGTTTTACCATGCCATGTAACAGACAACGGGAAAAAAATTCCAAGTGCGATGAAATTGCAAAAAAAGGGCAATCTCACACTTGTTTTTTGTTTGGCTTTTTTGCTAGGTACACCAAATGCTAAAACTAACCTGCCATTATGATTCATCAGGTCATTACGAGTTCATAGACACCAAAGATGTATAGGTTCTCTTTTATCTAAGTGGTAAAGAAAAATTCCAAAGTTTGTTAAAAATAAAAAAATAAAAATTGCGCCATTTTCCGATACCTGTAGCGTCTCCAATTTTCGTGATCTGAGGTTGGGTGAGGGCTTATTTTTTGTGTGCCGAGCTGGCATTTTTAATGATACCAAAGAGGTGCAGATACATTCTTTTGATCGCCCGTTATTGCATTTTAATGCAATGTCTATGCAACCAAAAAAACGTAATTTTGCCGTTTTGATTTTTTTTCTCGCTACGCCATTTAGTGATCAGGTTAATCCTTTGTTTTTATTGATAGATCGGGTGATTCTGAACGCGGCAATACCAAATATGTGTAGGTTTTTTTTTTTTTTTATTTTGATTGGGGCGAAAGTTGGGTGATTTGAACTTTTATATATTTTTTATTTTTTCTATATTTTTAAACACTTTTTTGTCATTTTGGCATGCACTACACGATTGGCTCTGCTACATAGAGGTGAAGCACAGATCACCTCTATGTAGCAGAAATGCAGATGTGCTTTGAATGCTGACCACAGGATGGCGCTCAAAGCAATCGGCCATCAACAACCATAGAGGTCTCAAGGAGACCTCTGGTTGTTATGGCAATGCACCGATGACCCCCGATCATGTGATGGGGGTCAGCGGTGCCAGCATAGCCGGCCGCGCGGCCGGGAGCGCTAGTTAAATGCCGCTGTCAGCGTTTGACGGCGGCATTTAACTAGTTAATGAGCGCGGGAAGATCGCAATTCCTAGCGTTAAGGACAGAGAAGGAGACACCCGACAACAGAGTCAGGACCTGAAAGTTATGATGATCTTTCCCACATTCAGAGCAGGAATGAATGTGTCATATGGATTTATGTCTTTCTACATCAACAAATGAATGTGCTCCTCATACCATTTGGAGGCAGCATCACTACCCTGGACCATGCCTCGATTACAGAAAAACAAAACTTTCACACTCCTTATCCATGAACTCCGCCAATATTTACTGCCATAACTGTTTTCTCCACTTCTCACATTGACAGATCTGTTTCACATCAATTGTCTCATTTATTACATTATTACGGTGTCCTGATGTGTAGAGTTGAGCGACCTTGACCTTTTTAGAGTCGAGCCGGGTTTCGCGAAACCCGACTATCTCAAAAGTCGGGTCGAGTGAAATCGGCCGATTATGACGTAAAGTCGGGATCGACCGAAACACGAAACCCAATGCAAGTCAATGGGGCAGCATAGTCGGCAGTGAGTGGGGGCCAGGAAAACACCTAGAGTGCCCATATTAATGTCAAAACCATCCATTCTTCTTAATGAAGCTTGTCAAGCGTAATTTACCTTATAATAATTGGAAGGCATTTGAAATTGGGGGTCATTTGGCTAAAGTTGTGGTGGGTAGGGCTGGTTCAAGTAATTAGTGGGCCCAGGAAATCTGGACCACGTCACGGCAGTGGAGCAGGGAGAGGTAAGTATTTCAACTTTGCAAGTGCTGTGAACCTGAGCAAGCAGGGGGGGCCCACTCGTTGGCATTGGCACTGGCACAGGGCCCCTCAAAGTACAGCGGTGTGTTTGCACGGCGGGGGAGCCTCCCACCGGCAGCAACACTTTTGCGTACTATGAGAGGCCCTGTGCCAGTGACGTCGCCAACTAGTATTCCTCCCCCCACCTGATGAAGGAACCTGCACTTTCATCTGCACCTTCCTCTTTGTCCCCGTGTAAGGTGGTATGGTATGCGGGAAGAGCAACCTGACTTTCAGCAGGGTCACAATGTTGTTGTGTAGCGTGCACGGGGAATGTTGCGTTATGGGTCAATGTACCAGCAGACTCATCTATCACTGGCTGGGCAATGGGCAGGATGAGGAGGAAACACAGATATAGGCCCAAATAATAAAGTGGGCTAAATGCAGTTCAAAATTGGTAACACAGGAATAACCAGGGGGCATTGCAGTGGAGGACAACTGGAATGAGAGGCTGACACAGAGAGTAGGCCCAAATCAGTAAGTAGTCGAAATGCAGTTCAAAATTGGCAACCGTAGTAAACAGGCGGCACAGCTTTGTTCAGTGGAGGACAACAGCAAGGAGTGGCAGACACCGATAGTAGGCCCCAACCCAACTAGTAGGCCAAATGCAGTCTAACATTAACAACTACTTAACGAGCGCCTGAAAACGGAATTTCAGGACAGGAAACCAGGAGAACAGCAAGGAGCGGCAGACACTGTTAGTAGGCCCCAAACCAACTAGTACGCCAAATGCAGTTGTTCCATTTAACCACAATTTAACGAGAGCCTGAAGATAGAAGCTCAGGAAAGGCAACCTGGAGAACACCTTGGAGTGGAACACACCATCTCTCTCCACCCCATACCCATTTTGTAGGCCTAATGCTGTGTAGTTTTCTACAACTACTAAACGAGAGTCGGAAGACCGAAGCAATGGCAAGGCAACCTGGGGAACACCTTGGAGTGTAACACACCATCTCTCTCCACCCGATACCCATTTTGTAGGCCTAATGCAGTGTAGTTTTCTACAACTACTAAACGAGAGTCGGAAGATCGAAGCAATGGCGAGGAAACCTGGAGAACACCTTGGAGTGTAACACACCATCTCTCTCCACCCCATACCCATTTTGTAGGCCTAATGCTGTGTAGTTTTCTACAACTACTAAACGAGAGTTGGAAGACCGAAGCAATGGCAAGGCAACCTGGGGAACACCTTGGAGTGTAACACACCATCTCTCTCCACCCGATACCCATTTTGTAGGCCTAATGCAGTGTAGTTTTCTACAACTACTAAACGAGAGTCGGAAGACCGAAGCAATGGCAAGGCAACCTGGGGAACACCTTGGAGTGTAACACACCATCTCTCTCCACCCGATACCCATTTTGTAGGCCTAATGCAGTGTAGTTTTCTACAACTACTAAACGAGAGTCGGAAGATCGAAGCAATGGCGAGGAAACCTGGAGAACACCTTGGAGTGTAACACACCATCTCTCTCCACCCCATACCCATTTTGTAGGCCTAATGCTGTGTAGTTTTCTACAACTACTAAACGAGAGTCGGAAGACCGAAGCAATGGCAAGGCAACCTGGGGAACACCTTGGAGTGTAACACACCATCTCTCTCCACCCGATACCCATTTTGTAGGCCTAATGCAGTGTAGTTTTCTACAACTACTAAATGAGAGTCGGAAGATCGAAGCAATGGCGAGGAAACCTGGAGAACACCTTGGAGTGTAACACACCATCTCTCTCCACCCCATACCCATTTTGTAGGCCTAATGCTGTGTAGTTTTCTACAACTACTAAACGAGAGTCGGAAGACCGAAGCAATGGCAAGGCAACCTGGGGAACACCTTGGAGTGTAACACACCATCTCTCTCCACCTGATACCCATTTTGTAGGCCTAATGCAGTGTAGTTTTCTACAACTACTAAACGAGAGTCGGAAGACCGAAGCAATGGCAAGGCAACCTGGGGAACACCTTGGAGTGTAACACACCATCTCTCTCCACCCGATACCCATTTTGTAGGCCTAATGCAGTGTAGTTTTCTACAACTACTAAACGAGAGTTGGAAGACCGAAGCAATGGCAAGGCAACCTGGGGAACACCTTGGAGTGTAACACACCATCTCTCTCCACCCGATACCCATTTTGTAGGCCTAATGCAGTGTAGTTTTCTACAACTACTAAACGAGAGTTGGAAGACCGAAGCAATGGCAAGGCAACCTGGGGAACACCTTGGAGTGTAACACACCATCTCTCTCCACCCGATACCCATTTTGTAGGCCTAATGCAGTGTAGTTTTCTACAACTACTAAACGAGAGTCGGAAGATCGAAGCAATGGCGAGGAAACCTGGAGAACACCTTGGAGTGTAACACACCATCTCTCTCCACCCGATACCCATTTTGTAGGCCTAATGCTGTGTAGTTTTCTACAACTACTAAACGAGAGTCGGAAGACCGAAGCAATGGCAAGGCAACCTGGGGAACACCTTGGAGTGTAACACACCATCTCTCTCCACCTGATACCCATTTTGTAGGCCTAATGCTGTGTAGTTTTCTACAACTACTAAACGAGAGTCGGAAGACCGAAGCAATGGCAAGGCAACCTGGGGAACACCTTGGAGTGTAACACACCATCTCTCTCCACCTGATACCCATTTTGTAGGCCTAATGCAGTGTAGTTTTCTACAACTACTAAACGAGAGTCGGAAGACCGAAGCAATGGCAAGGCAACCTGGGGAACACCTTGGAGTGTAACACACCATCTCTCTCCACCCGATACCCATTTTGTAGGCCTAATGCAGTGTAGTTTTCTACAACTACTAAACGAGAGTTGGAAGACCGAAGCAATGGCAAGGCAACCTGGGGAACACCTTGGAGTGTAACACACCATCTCTCTCCACCCGATACCCATTTTGTAGGCCTAATGCAGTGTAGTTTTCTACAACTACTAAACGAGAGTTGGAAGACCGAAGCAATGGCAAGGCAACCTGGGGAACACCTTGGAGTGTAACACACCATCTCTCTCCACCCGATACCCATTTTGTAGGCCTAATGCAGTGTAGTTTTCTACAACTACTAAACGAGAGTCGGAAGATCGAAGCAATGGCGAGGAAACCTGGAGAACACCTTGGAGTGTAACACACCATCTCTCTCCACCCGATACCCATTTTGTAGGCCTAATGCAGTGTAGTTTTCTACAACTACTAAACGAGAGTCGGAAGATCGAAGCAATGGCGAGGAAACCTGGAGAACACCTTGGAGTGTAACACACCATCTCTCTCCACCCCATACCCATTTTGTAGGCCTAATGCAGCCTACTTTCCGACAACTACTAAACGAGAGCATGAAGATCGAAGCTCAGGAAAGGCAACCTGGGGAACACCTTGGAGTGTAACACACCCTCTCTCTACACCACGGAAGGGCTGATTCTTAGGAAGGAAGGCTGTCGGAAAGAAGCAGGGCGCGTCCGAGGGTGATTATATTCTTATTAGGTATATACTCACCCTCGCGCCCTGCTTCTTTATTTGTAATGAATGTTTATTTGCAATGTGGTTTTGACTTACTCTATTTTTTTGGTAAATAATGATTTTATTATTTTCATTGTTTTGCATCTTCTTGGCAATAATATAAAGAAGACGCGACAGGACAACACTCGGTGGATGCCATATCTGTGTTTTAAATTGAAAAAAACTTTCAGTTAACTACTTGCAGGAGAAAGTTATTGTAGCTGGTGGCCATTTTTAGTACTGTACCAGATTTTTGTTGTATGTGTTTGTTTTTAATGTTAAAATGTCTGCATTTGATATCTCTCCAGTATTTTCTTTTTTATAAGCAAAATACTTATTTTTATATTTTCTGATGTTGGTTCAAGGGGTACACGGGCAGCAGTAGACAGGTCAGTGGAGGCCTAGTGGAAGGAGGGACCGCAGACAGGCTTCGAAGCCCTAACATAATAAATTGGGCTGGCTGTAGGCAATTTAAAATTGGTTCCAGGGGAACCCGGGCAGCAGTAGACAGGTCAGTGGAGGCCTAGTGGAAGGAGGGACCGCAGACAGGCTTCGAAGCCCTAACATAATAAATTGGGCTGGCTGTAGGCAATTTAAAATTGGTTCCAGGGGAACCCGGGCAGCAGTAGACAGGTCAGTGGAGGCCTAGTGGAAGGAGGGACCGCAGACAGGCTTCGAAGCCCTAACATAATAAATTGGGCTGGCTGTAGGCAATTTAAAATTGGTTCCAGGGGAACCCGGGCAGCAGTAGACAGGTCAGTGGAGGCCTAGTGGAAGGAGGGACCGCAGACAGGCTTCGAAGCCCTAACATAATAAATTGGGCTGGCTGTAGGCAATTTAAGATTGGTTCCAGGGGAACCCGGGCAGCAGTAGACAGGTCAGTGGAGGCCTAGTGGAAGGAGGGACCGCAGACATGCTTCGAAGCCCTAACATAATAAATTGGCCTGGCTGTAGGCAATTTACAATTGGTTCCAGGGGAACACGGGCGGCAGTAGACAGGTCAGTGGAGGCCTAGTGGAAGGAGGGACCGCAGACAGGCTTCGAAGCCCTAACATAATAAATTGGGCTGGCTGTAGGCAATTTAAAATTGGTTCCAGGGGAACCCGGGCAGCAGTAGACAGGTCAGTGGAGGCCTAGTGGAAGGAGGGACCGCAGACAGGCTTTGAAGCCCTAACATAATAAATTGGGCTGGCTGTAGGCAATTTAAAATTGGTTCCAGGGGAACCCGGGCAGCAGTAGACAGGTCAGTGGAGGCCTAGTGGAAGGAGGGACCACAGACAGGCTTCGAAGCCCTAACATAATAAATTGGGCTGGCTGTAGGCAATTTAAAATTGGTTCCAGGGGAACCCGGGCAGCAGTAGACAGGTCAGTGGAGGCCTAGTGGAAGGAGGGACCGCAGACAGGCTTCGAAGCCCTAACATAATAAATTGGCCTGGCTGTAGGCAATTTACAATTGGTTCCAGGGGAACACGGGCGGCAGTAGACAGGTCAGTGGAGGCCTAGTGGAAGGAGGGACCGCAGACAGGCTTCGAAGCCCTAACATAATAAATTGGCCTGGCTGTAGGCAATTTACAATTGGTTCCAGGGGAACACGGGCGGCAGTAGACAGGTCAGTGGAGGCCTAGTGGAAGGAGGGACCGCAGACAGGCTTCGAAGCCCTAACATAATAAATTGGTCTGGCTGTAGGCAATTTAAAATTGGTTCCAGGGGAACCCGGGCAGCAGTAGACAGGTCAGTGGAGGCCTAGTGGAAGGAGGGACCGCAGACAGGCTTCGAAGCCCTAACATAATAAATTGGCCTGGCTGTAGGCAATTTACAATTGGTTCCAGGGGAACACGGGCGGCAGTAGACAGGTCAGTGGAGGCCTAGTGGAAGGAGGGACCGCAGACAGGCTTCGAAGCCCTAACATAATAAATTGGCCTGGCTGTAGGCAATTTACAATTGGTTCCAGGGGAACCCGGGCAGCAGTAGACAGGTCAGTGGAGGCCTAGTGGAAGGAGGGACCGCAGACAGGCTTCGAAGCCCTAACATAATAAATTGGGCTGGCTGTAGGCAATTTAAAATTGGTTCCAGGGGAACCCGGGCAGCAGTAGACAGGTCAGTGGAGGCCTAGTGGAAGGAGTGACCGCAGACAGGCTTCGAAGGCCTAACATAAGAAAAATGTCAATACAATGGTATTGACAGTGCCAGGCATTGAAGGATGTCAGCGCATAGACTAAACATTGGTGGAGCTGTGAGAGAAAATTTTGCAAGTGGTAGAGCACTGTTTGACCTGGGGGGGGGACTGTCTTGTGGCCGGCGGTACAGGCCCAGGGCCCCTCATATTACAACGGTGTGTCTGACGTTGGGTGCGCACCACCACCGCCAGACACTTTATTGTACTATGAGGGACCTAGTGGCAGTGCCGTCGACCAAAAGCGGGCACACCCACCTCTTCAGACAAACCGTACTCTCACGGGTGCTGGCGCCAAGTGGCGATACCACGGCCCCGTGTGGGGACTTTGGCCATTTAGGGAGGTGTTAACATGTCAGATGCTGGACAATCAGGTGCTGCAAATTACGAGATTGGAAAAGTCGTTCAGAATAGTCCACAGGCAAGACCTTTACATAGGAAAGCTAGGTGTCAGCCGGGCAAGGTCGGGCAAAAGATTTCGAAATCCAGTTGTGGTTCATTTTAATGAAGGTTAGATCATCTACATTTTGGGTAGCCAGACGAGTCCTTTTTTCTGTTAGTATTGAACCTGCAGCACTGAATACTCTTTCTGATAGGACACTAGCTGCCGGGCAAGCAAGCTCCTGCAATGCATATTCTGCCAATTCTGGCCAGGTGTCTAATTTTGATGCCCAGTAATCAAATGGGAATGACGGTTGAGGGGGAACGTCGATAAGGGATGAAAAATAGTTAGTAACCATACTGGACAAATGTTGTCTCCTGTCACTTTGAATTGATGCTGCAGTACCTGTCCTGTCTGCGGTCATAGCAAAATCACTCCACAACCTGGTCAGAAAACCCCTCTGGCCAACGACACTTCTGATTTCTGCCCCTCTAACACCTCTGGTCTGCTGGCCCCTGCAGCTCGTGTTAGAACGATCACGGGCGCTGTGTGCAGGGAATGCCAGAAGCAAACGGTCAACAAGTTGATTGTTTGGTTGCTAATATTAGTTCCAAGTTCTCATGTGGCATTATATTTTGCAATTTGCCTTTATAGCGAGGATCAAGGAGGCAGGCCAACCAGTAATCATCATCGTTCATCATTTTTGTTATGCGTGTGTCCCTTTTGAGGATACGTAAGGCATAATCCGCCATGTGGGCCAAAGTTCCAGTTCTCAAATCTGTGGTTGTGCTTGGTTGAGGGGCAGTTTCAGGCAAATCCACGTCACTTGTGTCCCTCCAAAAACCAGAACCCGGCCTTGCCGCGCCAACAATTTCCACTGGCCCCGGAAAAGCTTCCTCATTAAAAATATAATCATCCCCATCATCCTCCTCGTCCTCCTCCTCCTCTTCGCCCGCTACCTCGTCCTGTACACTGCCCTGGCCAGACAATGGCTGACTGTCATCAAGGCTTTCCTCTTCCTCAGCTGCAGACGCCTGATCCTTTATGTGCGTCAAACTTTGCATCAGCAGACGCATTAGGGGGATGCTCATGCTTATTATGGCGTTGTCTGCACTAACCAGCCGTGTGCATTCCTCAAAACACTGAAGGACTTGACACATGTCTTGAATCTTCGACCACTGCACACCTGACAACTCCATGTCTGCCATCCTACTGCCTGCCCGTGTATGTGTATCCTCCCACAAAAACATAACAGCCCGCCTCTGTTCACACAGTCTCTGAAGCATGTGCAGTGTTGAGTTCCACTTTGTTGCAACGTCTATGATTAGGCGATGCTGGGGAAGGTTCAAAGAACGCTGATAGGTCTGCATACGGCTGGAGTGTACGGGCGAACGGCGGATATGTGAGCAAAGTCCACGCACTTTGAGGAGCAGGTCGGATAACCCCGGATAACTTTTCAGGAAGCACTGCACCACCAGGTTTAAGGTGTGAGCCAGGCAAGGAATGTGTTTCAGTTGGGAAATGGAGATGGCAGCCATGAAATTCCTTCCGTTATCACTCACTACCTTGCCTGCCTCAAGATCTACAGTGCCCAGCCACGACTGCGTTTCTTTCTGCAAGAACTCGGACAGAACTTCAGCGGTGTGTCTGTTGTCGCCCAAACACTTCATAGCCAATACAGCCTGCTGACGTTTGCCAGTAGCTGCCCCATAATGGGAGACCTGGTGTGCAACAGTGGCAGCTGCGGATGGAGTGGTTGTGCGACTGCGGTCTGTGGACGAGGTCTCGCTTCTGCAGGAGGACGAGGAGGAGGAGGAGGGGGTGCGAATGGCTACAGCCAACTGTTTCCTAGACCGTGGGCTAGGCAGAACTGTCCCAAACTTGCTGTCCCCTGTGGACCCTGCATCCACCACATTTACCCAGTGTGCCGTGATGGACACGTAACGTCCCTGGCCATGCCTACTGGTCCATGCATCTGTTGTCAGGTGCACCTTTGTGCTCACAGATTGCCTGAGTGCATGGACGATGCGCTCTTTAACATGCTGGTGGAGGGCTGGGATGGCTTTTCTGGAAAAAAAGTGTCGACTGGGTAGCTCGTAGCGTGGTACAGCGTAGTCCATCAGGGCTCTGAAAGCTTCGCTTTCAACTAACCGGTAGGGCATCATCTCTAACGAGATTAGTCTAGCTATGTGGGCGTTCAAACCCTGTGTACGCGGATGCGAGGCTAAGTACTTCCTTTTTCTAACCATAGTCTCATGTAGGGTGAGCTGGACTGGAGAGCTGGAGATCGTGGAACTAGCGGGGGTGCCGGTGGACATGGCAGACTGAGAGACGGTGGGAGATGGTATTGTTGCCGCCGGTGCCCTAGATGCAGTGTTTCCTACTACGAAACTGGTGATTCCCTGACCCTGACTTCTTTGGCCTGGCAAAGAAACCTGCACAGATACTGCAGGTGGTGCAGAAAATGGTGGCCCTACACTGCCGGAAGGGATGTTGCGTTGATGACTAGCTTCATTGGCCGAGGGTGCTACAACCTTAAGGGACGTTTGGTAGTTAGTCCAAGCTTGCAAATGCATGGTGGTTAAATGTCTATGCATGCAACTTGTATTGAGACTTTTCAGATTCTGCCCTCTGCTTAAGGTAGTTGAACATTTTTGACAGATGACTTTGCGCTGATCAATTGGATGTTGTTTAAAAAAATGCCAGACTGCACTCTTTCTAGCATCGGATACCTTTTCAGGCATTGCAGACTGAGCTTTAACCGGATGGCCACGCTGTCCTCCAACAGGTTTTGACTTTGCCACGCGTTTTGGGCAAGATACGGGCCCGGCAGATGGAACCTGTTGCGATGTTGATGCCTGCTGCGGCCCCTCCTCCTCCGCTTCAGAACTGCTGCCGCCTGCACCCTGTTCCCCCAATGGCTGCCAATCGGGGTCAAGAACTGGGTCATCTATTACCTCTTCTTGTAGCTTGTGTGCAACTTCGTCTGTGTCACCTTGTCGGTCGGTGGTATAGCGTTCGTGATGGGGCAACATAGTCTCATCAGGGTCTTATTCTTGATCAGCACCCTGCGAGGGCAATGTTGTGGTCTGAGTCAAAGGACCAGCATAGTAGTCTGGCTGTGGCTGTGCATCAGTGCACTCCATGTCAGATTCAACTTGTAATGGGCATGGACTGTTAACTGCTTCATTTTCTATGCCAGGGACGGTATGTGTAAAGAGCTCCATGGAGTAACCCGTTGTGTCGCCTGCTGCATTCTTCTCTGTTGTTGTTTTTGCTGAAGAGGACAAGGAAGCGACTTGTCCCTGACCGTGAACATCCACTAACGACGCGCTGCTTTTACTTTTACCAGTTTCACGAGAGGAGGCAAAAGAGCTAGAGGCTGAGTCAGCAAGATAAGCCAAAACTTGCTCTTGCTGCTCCGGCTTTAAAAGCGGTTTTCCTACTCCCAGAAAAGGGAGCGTTCGAGGCCTTGTGTAGCCAGACGACGAACCTGGCTCCACAGCTCCAGACTTGGGTGCAATATTTTTTTTCCCACGACCACCTGATGCTCCACCACTACCACTACCCTCATTACCAGCTGACAATGAACGCCCCCGGCCACGACCTCTTCCACCAGACTTCCTCATTGTTTTAAAAACATTACCAAACTAACGGTATTTGTTGCAGTCACACAACTTACACGGTGAGCTATAACTTCAGTATGATTTAGCTACCCCTTTACAGGTGGGTGAGACCACAACGAAAATCAGGCACAATGTTACACACTCTGTTGTTGGTGGCAACAAATGAGAGAGATGCCACACACGCAGGACTGTCACTGAAGCGCAAATGTAAATATTAATCTCCCACTGATTTGTGTTTTTTTTTTTATAAAGGAGACTTTAGAAAAAAAAAAAAAAAAAAATGATTTTTTAAGGAAGAATTTATAAACCAAATAAAATGAAATGATTTTTTCAGGGAGAATTTAGAAAACAAATAAAACATAAAATAGCCTTTCTAGGGCCCAGTGAGTGAGAGAGGACGCACACAGGAGTCAGGAGTGGCACACAAGCCCAGAGGCCAATATTTATCTCCCACTGATTGATTAAGTGATTTTTTCAGGTAGATTTTGGAACCCAAATCAAGCAAAAAAATTAATAGGCTTTCTATGCCCCACTAGGGTTGAGCGAAACGGATCGTTCATTTTCAAAAGTCGCCGACTTTTGGCAAAGTCGGGTTTCATGAAACCCGACCCGATCCCTGTGTGGGGTCGGCCATGCGGTACGCGACTTTCGCGCCAAAGTCGCGTTTCGTATGACGCGCTTGGCGCCATTTTTTTCAGCCAATGAAGGGGCGTGGGCAGAGTGATGACATAGGTCTTAGGGGCGTGGACACGCCTATCGCCATGTTGTCGCTTGTGCGCTGTAGCGATTTGCACTGTGCAACACCAGCTTTTCAGTTCAGGGACGGACGGAGGGAACAGGGGGAGAGGGGGGGAGAGAGAGAGAGAGAGAGAGGAAAAAAAAAAAAATCCCATTGCCTTTGCATTGGGTTTCGTGTTTCGGTCAATCCTCGACTTTTCGCCATAATCGGCCGATTTCACTCGACTCGACTTTTGAGATAGTCGGGTTTCGCGAAACCCGGCTCGACCCTAAAAAAGTCAAGGTCGCTCAACCCTATGCCCCACAATTGGAAAGAGATGGCACACCCAGGAGTCAAGACTGGCACACAAGCAGAAAGGGCAATATTAATCTCCCACTGATTTGTTTTTTTTTGTTTTTTTCAGGGAGACTTTAGAAAAAAAAAAATACAAAAAAAATGATTTTTTTCAGGAATAATTTAGAAACCAAATAAAATAAAATGATTTTTTCAGGGAGAATTTAGAAAACAAATAAAACAAAAAATAGGCTTTCTAGGGCCCACTGAGTGAGAGAGGACGCACACAGGAGTCAGGAGTGGCACACAAGCCCAGAGGCCAATATTTATCTCCCACTGATTGATTAAGTGATTTTTTCAGGTAGATTTTGGAACCCAAATCAAGCAAAAAAATTAATAGGCTTTCTATGCCCCACAATTGGAGAGAGATGGCACACCCAGGAGTCAAGACTGGCACACAAGCAGAAAGGGCAATATTAATCTCCCACTGATTTGTTTGTTTTTTTTTTTCAGGGAGACTTTAGAAAAAAAAAATACAAAAAAAATGATTTTTTTCAGGAATAATTTAGAAACCAAATAAAATAAAATGATTTTTTCAGGGAGAATTTAGAAAACAAATAAAACAAAAAATAGGCTTTCTAGGGCCCACTGAGTGAGAGAGGACGCACACAGGAGTCAGGAGTGGCACACAAGCCCAGAGGCCAATATTTATCTCCCACTGATTGATTTAGTGATTTTTTCAGGTAGATTTTGGAACCCAAATCAAGCAAAAAAATTAATAGGCTTTCTATGGCCCACAATTGGAGAGAGAGAGATGGCACACCCAGGAGTCAAGACTGGCACACAAGCAGAAAGGGCAATATTAATCTCCCACTGATTTGTTTTTTTTTTTGTTTTTTTCAGTGAGACTTTAGAAAAAAAAAATACAAAAAAAATGATTTTTTTCAGGAATAATTTAGAAACCAAATAAAATAAAATGATTTTTTCAGGGAGAATTTAGAAAACAAATAAAACAAAAAATAGGCTTTCTAGGGCCCACTGAGTGAGAGAGGACGCACACAGGAGTCAGGAGTGGCACACAAGCCCAGAGGCCAATATTTATCTCCCACTGATTGATTTATTGATTTTTTCAGGTAGAATTTAGAACCCAAATCAACCAAAAAAATTAATAGGCTTTCTATGGCCCACTATTTGTGAGAGAGATGGCACGCTCAGGACTGGCACACAAGCCCAGAGGCCAATATTAATCTCCCACTTTTTTTTTTTTTTCCAGGGAAAATTTATAAACCCAATAAAAAAAATAATAAATAGGCTTTCTATGGCCCACTATCTGAGAGAGAGAGATGGCACGCTTAGGACTGGCACACAAGCCCAAAGGCCAATATTAATCTCCCACTGATTGATTTATTGATTTTTTCAGGTAGATTTTGGAACCCAAATCAAGCAAAAAAATAAATAGGCTTTCTATGGCCCACTGAGAGATGGCACACACAGGAGTAAGGAGTGGCACACAAGCCCTGAGGCCAATATTTTTCTCCCACTGATTGATGTAGTGATTTTTTCAGGTAGATTTTAGAACCCAAATCAAGCAAAAAAATAAATAGGCTTTCTATGGCCCACTGAGTGAGAGATGACACAGACAGGGATGGCACTCTAGCAGAAATGCCAATCTTAATCTCCCACAAAAAAAAAAAAAATTACTATCTCCCTGCAGTAATCTCAGCCAGGTATGGCAGGCAGCAATAAGGAGTGGACTGATGCACAAATTAAATAAAAAGTGTGGACAAACAAACAAGATAGCTGTGCAGAAAGGAAGGAACAAGAGGATTTGTGCTTTGAAAAAAGCAGTTGGTTTGCACAGCGGCGTACACACAGCAATGCAGCTATCAGGGAGCCTTCTAGGGCAGCCCAATGAGCTACAGCGCTGAGGGGAAAAAAAAAAAATGTAGCTTCCACTGTCCCTGCACACCGAAGGTGGTGTTGGGCAGTGGAAATCGCTACAGCACAAGCGGTTTGGTGGTTAATGGACCCTGCCTAACGCTATCCCTGCTTCTGACGAAGCGGCAGCAACCTCTCCCTAGGCTCAGATCAGCAGCAGTAACATGGCGGTCGGCGGGAACGCCCCTTTATAGCCCCTGTGACGCCGCGGACAGCAAGCCAATCACTGCAATGCCCTTCTCTAAGATGGTGGGGACCAGGACCTATGTCATCACGCTGCCCACACTCTGCGTTTACCTTCATTGGCTGAGAAATGGCGCTTTTTGCGTCATTGAAACGCGACTTTGGCGCGAAAGTCGCGTACCGCATGGCCGACCCCACACAGGGGTCGGATCGGGTTTCATGAAACCCGACTTTGTCAAAAGTCGGCGACTTTTGAAAATGTTCGACCCGTTTCGCTCAACCCTACTGATGTGTATAAATATGTGACTCTATAGATTTTGTGTTAGGGCCAAGACAGACTGCCGTATATCCCGTGCGATGATCGCACTGCACTACACGGGCTGGCCGAGGACCTCTCCAGACCTGAGCATGACAGAGTGATGTATTTCTGTGCAGCTGTCAAGCTCAGGTCAGGAGAGTAGACAACCAGTACGAGAATTATGATGCGATCCTCACATGAGTTATACAGCAGTCTGTCTTTGCCCTAATACAGAGTCTGATGAAGAGATCTGAGTAGTCGCAAAAGTTTGTTATTTATTGCCATCCTTTTAGTTAGCCATTAAAAGGTATTGCAGTGCCCCAGAGTCCTGGTCGTTACAGTAATGTCGCTCTGCCACTAAGGGGAGTGATGTTATGTCTGATTGCACTAAAGGAGTTCACCTGACCAGGTATCACAGTCACACATTACACTTCACACTCTGGCCACCAGGGGAGCAAAAGGCACTATGTATTAGGCCACTCCTCACACTCTGGTAAACCTGAGGGTTGGACAGGAAGTTAGGGAGAAAGCAGCCCGGGAGAGTTCGGGAGAGGACCTGTCAGAAGTGGGAACCTGGCAGGTACCTTGCAGAAAGGACAGATTGTTACGGAGCTGCACCTGCACTACCTTGCGGCGGTATCTCAAGGAAGGACACGAAGTGAAGTATATTGTGGAGAAGTGAGAAGCGGGATCATAGTGGAAGGAGATAGAACCAGAAGGAGTCATGCCCCTAAGACTGTGGCAACATCCTTCTGAAGCGTGTAGCCGGTGGCCGGAGCACCAAGGAAGTAACAGACTCTATGCATTACTTCAAACAGCGGCAGGACAGTTAATTATAGGTTGGCTGTCTAACTTAAATCACCTAAACGGACAAAGGAGGCAATCGTGGGAGAGGGGCGTCTGTTATGAAAGGCAATTCAATATAACAATGGACATGGAGGTCAGAGCACACACAGTGATCTGACAATAACCCAAAATAACAGAACGAGCTCTGAGACGTGGAAACTCTGCAGACCGCAATCCCTGATCCTCTCCAAACACAACTAGAGGCAGCCGTGGATTGCGCCTAACGCTCCCTATGCAACTCGGCACAGCCTGAGAAACTAACTAGCCTGAAGATAGAAAAATAAGCCTACCTTGCCTCAGAGAAATACCCCAAAGGAAAAGGCAGCCCCCCACATATAATAACTGTGAGTAAGATGAAAAGACAAACGTAGGGATGAAATAGATTCAGCAAAGTGAGGCCCGATATTCTAGACAGAACGAGGATAGGAAAGATAACTTTGCGGTCTACACAAAACCCTAAAGAAAACCACGCAAAGGGGCAAAAAGACCCTCCGTACCGAACTAACGGCACGGAGGTACACCCTTTGCGTCCCAGAGCTTCCAGCAAAACAAATAGACAAGCTGGACAGAAAAAATAGCAACAAATAGCAAAGAAGCACTTAGCTATGCAGAGCAGCAGGCCACAGGAATGATCCAGAGAAACACAAGTCCAACACTGGAACATTGACAGGAAGCATGAATCAAAGCATTAGGTGGGGTTAAGTAGAGAAGCACCTAACGACCTCACCAGATCACCTGAGGGAGGAAACTCAGAAGCAGCAGTACCAGTTTCCTCCACAAACGGAAGCTCCCAGAGAGAATCAGCCGAAGTACCACTTGTGACCACAGGAGGGAGCTCTGCCACAGAATTCACAACAGTACCCCCCCCTTGAGGAGGGGTCACCGAACCCTCACCAGAGCCCCCAGGCCGACCAGGATGAGCCACATGAAAGGCACGAACAAGATCGGGAGCATGGACATCAGAGGCAAAAACCCAGGAATTATCCTCCTGAGCATAACCCTTCCATTTAACCAGATACTGGAGTTTCCGTCTTGAAACACGAGAATCCAAAATCTTCTCCACAATATACTCCAATTCCCCCTCCACCAAAACCGGGGCAGGAGGGTCAACAGATGGAACCATAGGTGCCACGTATCTCCGCAACAATGACCTATGGAAGACGTTATGTATGAAAAAAGAATCTGGGAGGGTCAGACGAAAAGACACAAGATTAATAACCTCAGAAATCCTATAAGGACCAATGAAACGAGGTTTAAACTTCGGAGAGGAAACCTTCATAGGAATATGACGAGAAGATAACCAAACCAGATCCCCAACACGAAGTCGGGGACCGACACGGCGTCTTCAATTAGCGAAACATTGAGCCTTCTCCTGGGACAAGGTCAAATTGTCCACTACATGAGTCCAAATCTGCTGCAACCTGTCCACCACAGTATCCACACCAGGACAGTCCAAAGACTCAACCTGTCCTGAAGAGAAACGAGGATGGAACCCAGAATTGCAGAACAATGGCGAAACCAAGGTAGCCGAGCTGGCCCGATTATTAAGGGCGAACTCAGCCAAAGGCAAAAAGGACACCCAGTCATCCTGATCGGCAGAAACAAAGCATCTCAGATAGGTTTCCAAGGTCTGATTGGTTCGTTCGGTCTGGCCATTAGTCTGAGGATGAAAAGCCGAGGAAAAAGACAAGTCAATGCCCATCCTACCACAAAAGGCTCGCCAAAACCTCGAAACAAACTGGGAACCTCTGTCAGAAACGATATTCTCTGGAATGCCATGCAAACGAACCACATGCTGGAAGAACAACGGCACCAAATCAGAGGAGGAAGGCAACTTGGACAAGGGTACCAGATGGACCATCTTAGAAAAGCGATCACAGACCACCCAAATGACTGACATCTTTTGAGAGACGGGAAGATCTGAAAAAAAATCCATAGAGATATGTGTCCAAGGTCTCTTCGGGAGCGGCAAGGGCAAAAGCAACCCACTGGCACGAGAACAGCAGGGCTTAGCCCGAGCACAAATCCCACAGGACTGCACAAAAGAACGCACAGCCCGCGACAGAGATGGCCACCAAAAGGATCTAGCCACTAACTCTCTGGTACCAAAGATTCCAGGATGACCAGCCAACACCGAACAATGAACCTCAGAGATCACTTTATTTGTCCACCTATCTGGGACAAACAGTTTCTCCGCTGGACAACGATCAGGTTTATTAGCCTGAAATTTTTGCAGCACCCGCCGCAAATCAGGGGAGATGGCAGACACAATTACTCCTTCCTTGAGGATACCCGCCGGCTCAGATAAACCCAGAGAGTCGGGCACAAAACTCCTAGACAGAGCATCCGCCTTCACATTTTTAGAGCCCGGAAGGTACGAAATCACAATGTCAAAACGGGCGAAAAACAGCGACCAACGAGCCTGTCTAGGATTCAAACGCTTAGCAGACTCGAGATAAGTCAGGTTCTTATGATCAGTCAATACCACCACGCGATGCTTAGCTCCTTCAAGCCAATGACGCCACTCCTCGAATGCCCACTTCATGGCCAGCAACTCTCGGTTGCCCACATCATAATTCCGCTCAGCAGGCGAAAACTTCCTGGAAAAAAAAGCGCATGGTTTCATCACTGAACAATCAGAACCTCTCTGCGACAAAACAGCCCCTGCTCCAATCTCAGAAGCATCAACCTCGACCTGGAACGGAAGAGAAACATCTGGTTGACACAACACAGGGGCAGAAGAAAAACGACTCTTCAACTCTTGAAAAGCTTCCACAGCAGCAGAAGACCAATTGACCAAATCAGCAGCCTTCTTGGTCAAATCGGTCAATGGTTTGGCAATACTAGAAAAATTGCAGATGAAGCGACGATAAAAACTAGCAAAGCCCAGGAACTTTTGCAGACTTTTCAGAGATGTCGGCTGAGTCCAATCATGGATGGCTTGGACCTTAACAGGATCCATCTCGATAGTAGAAGGGGAAAAGATGAACCCCAAAAATGAAACCTTCTGCACACCAAAGAGACACTTTGATCCCTTCACAAACAAAGAATTAGCACGCAGGACCTGAAAAACCGTTATGACCTGTTTCACATGAGACTCCCAATCATCCGAGAAGATCAAAATGTCATCCAAGTACACAATCAGGAATTTATCCAGGTACTCTCGGAAGATGTCATGCATAAAGGACTGAAACACTGATGGAGCATTGGCAAGTCCGAATGGCATCACTAGATACTCAAAATGACCCTCGGGCGTATTAAATGCAGTTTTCCATTCATCGCCTCGCCTGATTCGCACCAGATTATACGCACCACGAAGATCAATCTTGGTGAACCAACTAGCCCCCTTAATCCGAGCAAACAAATCAGACAACAAAGGCAAGGGGTACTGAAATTTAACAGTGATCTTATTAAGAAGGCGATAATCTATACAAGGTCTCAGCGAACCATCCTTTTTGGCTACAAAAAAGAACCCTGCTCCTAATGGCGACGATGACGGGCGAATATGCCCCTTCTCCAGGGATTCCTTCACATAACTGCGCATAGCGGTGTGCTCAGGCACGGATAAATTAAACAGTCGACCTTTTGGGAATTTACCACCAGGAATCAAATTGATAGCACAATCACAATCCCTATGCGGAGGTAGGGCATCGGACTTGGGCTCATCAAATACATCCCGGTAATCAGACAAGAACTCTGGAACTTCAGAAGGGGTGGAAGACGAAATTGACAAAAATGGAACATCACCATGTACCCCCTGACAACCCCAGCTGGACACCGACATGGATTTCCAATCCAATACTGGATTATGGGCTTGTAGCCATGGCAACCCCAACACGACCACATCATGCAGATTATGCAACACCAGAAAGCGAATAACCTCCTGATGTGCAGGAGCCATGCACATGGTCAGCTGGGTCCAGTATTGAGGCTTATTCTTGGCCAAAGGCGTAGCATCAATTCCTCTCGATGGAATAGGACACTGCAAGGGCTCCAAGAAAAACCCACAACGCTTAGCATATTCCAAGTCCATCAAATTCAGAGCAGGGCCTGAATCCACAAACGCCATGACAGAATATGATGACAAAGAGCAGATCAAGGTAACGGACAGAAGAAATTTTGACTGTACCGTACCAATGGTGGCAGACCTAGCGAACCGCTTAGTGCGCTTAGGACAATCAGAGATAGCATGAGTGGAATCACCACAGTAGAAACACAGCCCATTCAGACGTCTGTGTTCTTGCCGTTCAACTCTGGTCAAAGTCCTATCGCACTGCATAGGCTCAGGTTTAAGCTCAGGTAATACCGCCAAATGGTGCACAGATTTACGCTCACGCAAGCGTCGACCGATCTGAATAGCCAAAGACATAGACTCATTCAGACCAGCAGGCATAGGAAATCCCACCATGACATCCTTAAGGGCTTCAGAGAGACCCTTTCTGAACATTGCTGCCAGCGCAGATTAATTCCATTGAGTGAGCACTGACCATTTTCTAAATTTCTGGCAATATACCTCTATCTCATCCTGACCCTGACAAAGAGCCAGCAAATTATTTTCTGCCTGATCCACTGAATTAGGCTCATCGTACAGCAATCCGAGCGCCAGGAAAAACGCATTGATATTACTTAATGCAGGATCTCCTGGCGCAAGAGAAAATGCCCAGTCCTGAGGGTCGCCGCGCAAAAAAGAAATAATAATCAAAACCTGTTGAACTGGATCACCAGAGGAACGAGGTTTCAAGGCCAGAAATAACTTACAATTATTTTTGAAACTCAGAAACTTAGTTCTATCTCCAAAAATCAAATCAGGAATAGGAATTCTTGGTTCTAACATAGATTTCTGATCAATAGTGTCTTGAATCTTTTGTACTCTTGCCGAGAGCTGATCCACAAATGAAGACAGACTTCTAATGTCCATCGCTGCACCTGTGTACTGAACCACCCAAATGTCTAGGGGAAAAAAAAGACAAAACACAATGCCAAGAAAAAAAAATGGTCTCAGAACTTGTTTTTTCCCTCTATTGAGAATCATTAGTACTTTTGGCTTCCTGTACTGTTATGAAAGGCAATTCAGTATAACAATGGACATGGAGGTCAGAGCACACACAGTGATCTGACAATAACCCAAAATAACAGAACGAGCTCTGAGACGTGGAAACTCTGCAGACCGCAATCCCTGATCCTCTCCAAACACAACTAGAGGCAGCCGTGGATTGCGCCTAACGCTCCCTATGCAACTCGGCACAGCCTGAGAAACTAACTAGCCTGAAGATAGAAAAATTAGCCTACCTTGCCTCAGAGAAATACCCCAAAGGAAAAGGCAGCCCCCCACATATAATGACTGTGAGTAAGGTGAAAAGACAAACGTAGGGATGAAATAGATTCAGCAAAGTGAGGCCCGATATTCTAGACAGAACGAGGATAGGAAAGATAACTTTGCGGTCTACACAAAACCCTAAAGAAAACCACGCATAGGGGCAAAAAGACCCTCCGTACCGAACTAACGGCACGGAGGTACACCCTTTGCGTCCCAGAGCTTCCAGCAAAACAAATAGACAAGCTGGACAGAAAAAATAGCAACAAATAGCAAAGAAGCACTTAGCTATGCAGAGCAGCAGGCCACAGGAATGATCCAGAGAAACACAAGTCCAACACTGGAACATTGACAGGAAGCATGAATCAAAGCATTAGGTGGGGTTAAGTAGAGAAGCACCTAACGACCTCACCAGATCACCTGAGGGAGGAAACTCAGAAGCAGCAGTACCAGTTTCCTCCACAAACGGAAGCTCCCAGAGAGAATCAGCCGAAGTACCACTTGTGACCACAGGAGGGAGCTCTGCCACAGAATTCACAACAGGCGTCTCTAGGGTCCCAGAATAACTCCAGGCTTACCTGTCATACGGGTGCATCCAAGCCATATTATCTGGGGACGGAGAGAGAAAGAACAGATACGACAGTTGTGAGGACTATTCCGTGGTGCTCAGCAGGGAAGAACTACAACACACAGGCGCTAGAAGGTAGACACTGATTTCCATCTGTGAAGGGAACTCTGGATGTGCCTTCGGACCGGCCGGTCTCAGCCAGCCCTGTTAGCAATGCTCCGGATTGCGGACCCCGAAGCCTTCAGTAAAAAGGTAAAGAAACTGCAACCCTGCGTCCTCGTTATTCCTCGCATCTTGCACCATGCACCATCACCTTTCATTGGATGCCCCTTAGCAGGGTCACGGACCAGGTCTAGCCACAGTGACAACCCCGGACCGAGTACCCCGCGGCCCTGTGTCTCGGGGCGCTCCAACTTGGCGTCACGAACAGGATGTACTTAAGCCTGAAGAATCAGGTCATGTGTGCCTTGGAACTGTGACTTATTGCAAAGACTGTGTATCGCTATTTGCCGACAAAAATCCGCCATTGCCGCGCCGTGTGGAGCACGAGGGGAGGAGCTATAGCTCCGTGGGTGCAGCCGGCTGGAAAAGAGCGCGGAGTGGGAAGATGCGGTGAGGTGCCGATCCCGGAAGAAGTACCGCGACCCCGGCGCCGATCCCGGAAGGAGAACCCCGACCCCGGCAGGTTAGCAGGGGGGAGGAACGGCCATGTCAGATCCCGGAGGGGCGGAGGTGGCGGCCACAGCTGCAGACTCGGGGGCATTTCCAGATTCCGTAGCAGACGCAGCCACGGGCCCGGTATCACCGCTGGAGGCCATGGGGCTTGCTGCTCCCATCAGCCAGCCGGACACTGCCACAGCTACGACAGCCATAATGCCCTTCCCTATGCCGTACCTACCAGGAGCCGCCTGGCTCCCGCGATACTCTAGAGAATCCCATACGTTAACTGACTTTAAAGAGGGGATTTGTAGCCTGCTTGAGTTTTATCCCTTGACAGAGCCTCAGAAAGTTCATATGATAACCGGCCAACACTTTGGAGCGTCATTGATGGAAGTGAAGTCCTGGCCCGTTGCGGATAAGAAAACTGTGCAACAGGTATTTGCAAAGCTTAACACCACCTTTGACACCCGCACCGCTACGGAAATTAAATTGACGTTCTATGGGTGCAAGCAGAGGCCGCAGGATAGCTTACGGGACTATGCCCTTAATCTTCAGGAGACGCTGCGGGCCATCAAGCAAAGTGATCCAAACAGCATGCAAGATGAAGATAAACTCCTGAAGGAGCGGTTCATCGAGGGGCTCCTGTGCAGTAAGCAAAGGGCCCAGCTACACTTCCTGGCCATGCAGAATCCAGACCTGACTTTCGCGCAATTCAAAGATAAAGCCATTTAGGCACTACCAGAGCGACAGCCCAGCCGTGCCACACTTCCCAGGCGTCAAGCCCTCACGTACCACCAGGAGGTGGCGCCGGACGCACCCGTTTCCGATGAGGAACAGTCCAATCCCTACAGGAAGCCCCCAAGGAGAAGATCCAGTTGGCTTCCAGACCGGAAGATGTCCCCTGGCAGCGACCAAGGAGAGTTCCGTCGACCAGAGGCAGAGACGACGATCGCTTTCATCGGGATGGACGACCTATCTGCCGCCGCTGCCACCAGGTGGGCCATCTTGCAAGGTTCTGTCAGGTAAACAAGCAACCCCTGGGGCAGAGGGCCAACCCCCAGGAGTAGAACAGTCAGGCCCGCAAAATTGGAGAGCCAAATACATCAGAGGGCGACCAGTTCTCCCCATTGTGATCGACGGTATCCCCATGAACGCTTTGCTGGACATCGGTTCCCAGGTGACAACTATGCCCTACATTCTTTATAGACGTTATTGGGAGGACACCGACATTACCCGTTGCCCCGATGATGATTTTACCATAATAGCTAGTAATGGTCAGCCACTGCCGCAAGTGGGGTATAAAGAGGTCACTATTAAGGAGGGGCGGGTAGAATTGGAGGCCCAGGGAATTGTCATTGTTGAGATTGATATTGACCGACGTGAATGTAACCCCATGACGACCATCGGTACTAATGTCATAGAAAATTGTCTTGCAGAAGTTATCGTCTTGTTCCAGCAGGTAGCAGAGACTGCTGGTTAGAGTGAACAACGTGCCTTGCAGAAAGAAATTAGAGCCCTAATGTGGAGACAGCAGGTGGAGCTGACTGGTGGTGAAATTGGCCGGGTCACAGTGAGTGATTCGAACCCCATTGCAATACCACCCAGGAGTGAAATGTTAATATGGTATCGGGCAGCCATAGGCCTCGGGGGTAAAGACTATCAGGCCCTGGTAGAACCTGTGTATTTGGATAATAGGCCTACCCTCCTGACAGCCAGAGGGGTGGTTGATGTCCGCAAGGGGAGGGTGCCAGTACGTGTCCTTAACAGTGGGGAGGAAGAAGTCCACCTTACCAAATATGTCACACTTGCCAAGCTGTTTACTGTTAATAATAGCGTGATACAGGCACCCATGCCCTTGGTCTCGTCCAATCCGGCGGAGGACAACGGCTCTGCAGGGCAGTCGAAAGATTGGTGTCAAGAATTACATGTGGGCACTGATTCTACTCCATCTCACCAGATACAGGGGGCCTACAGGGTGGTTCACGAGTATGAGAGGGTATTCAGCAAGCACCCCCTTGATTTCGGGCGGGTAAAAGGGATTCAACATCACATCCCAACGGGAGATCACCCACCCATAAAAGAAAGATATGGCTCATTATCAGTGTGCCAAGGACATGTTGCGAGAGATGAAGGAGGCTGGGGTAGTGAGAGACAGCTGTAGCCCCTGGGCAGCTCCATTAGTTAGGAAAAAAGATGGCACCATGAGGATGTGTGTGGATTATAGTTAACTAAACTGCATTACACATAAGGATGCATACCCCCTGCCTAAGATAGAGGAGTCCTTGGCTGCTTTAAAGTCTGCTAACTACTTCTCTACCTTGGATCTCACCAGTGGGTACTGGCAGGTTCCCGTGGCAGAGGCGGACAAGGAAAAGACGGCCTTCACGACGCCGATGGGTCTTTGCGAGTTCAACTACATGCCCTTCGGATTGCGTAACACCCTGGGGCCGTTCCAGAGGATGATGGAGTGCTGTTTGGGACACAAGAACTTTGAGACTGTGCTGCTATATCTGGACGATGTTATTGTCTTCTCTAAGACCTATGAAGACCATTTGAAGAACCTGGCTGAGGTGTTTGAAGCTCTGTCCAACTTTGGCTTAAAGGTGAAACCATCCAAATGCCATCTGCTAAAACCCAAAGTGCAGTACCTGGGCCATGTGGTGAGTGCCGAAGGAGCGGCCCCAGACCCCGACAAGGTCACGGTGATCAAGGACTGGCCGCAGCCTGGTAACCTCCATGAAGTCCGGCAGTTCCTTGGGTTGGTGGGTTACTACCGGAGGTTTATCAAAGATTTCACCAAGAAGGCCGCGCCGTTGCAAGACCTGTTGGTGGGCCAACCAAAGAAACCCAAGGGTAAGAATACCCCGTTTGATTGGAACAACGGACTGGAAGGATCGTTCACCTACTTAAAATCGGCGCTGACGGGAGAAGAGGTACTAGCCTACCCTGAATATGACCAACCATTTGTATTGTATACGGATGCCAGCAATGTGGGGCTGGGAGCTGTGCTGTCCCAGGTCCAGAAGGGCAAGGAAAGAGTAATCGCTTACGCCAGCAGGAAACTTCGCTACACTGAAAGGAACCCTGACAACTAGAGTTCCTTTAAGCTGGAGTTCCTCGCCGTCGTTTGGGCCGTGACGGAGAGGTTCAAGCACTACCTGGCCTCAGCAAAATTCACTGTCTTCACGGATAATAATCCACTAACCCACTTGGACACAGCAAAACTTGGTGCCTTGGAGCAGCGGTGGATGGCCCAATTACGACTTCACCATCAAGTACCGGGCGGGGCACAAGAATGCAAATGCCGATGCATTGTCCCGAATGCCTCACCTGCCCGAAACGGGGGAAAATCCGGAAGCATTTGAAGAGGTAGAGCTGCCCGCTTTCCATCGCCCCAAGGCAACCCAGTGTTCCCATCAGGTGGAGAACAGGCGCAGAAATAAACAGGGTGCCCCGTTGAATCCCCTGCCCCATCACGGGTGGACAGAGAACCAGGATGGTGACCCTGCGGTCCGTCGGGTGAAAGAGCTCCTGACGTAGGCAAGTTTACATCCCGGCCCGGATGATCCACCAGAGGCATTACAGTTGTGGAAGGAGAGGGGCAAACTGTTTATTCACAATGGCAAGGTGTGCCGAAGGAGCATCGACCCACGCACTCATGAAGTGGTATGGCAGATTGTGGTCCCAAGGCAAGATGTGCCAATGGTCCTGGGAGCGTACCACGATGAGGCAGGACACTTCGGATGGAGGAAGCTGGAGAGGCTACTCCGTGGGAAGTTCTACTGGATCGGCATGAAGAAAGCCATTGAGAAGTGGTGTCGAGAGTGTGGCCCCTGTAGCCTACGCCGGAAGGATCGTGACAGCCAACGGGCTCCCTTGCAGCCCATCATCACCAAACAGCCGCTCGAGTTGGTCGTGCTGGATCACGTAAAGCTAACACCTAGCCGGTCAGGTTATATCTACGCTCTCACCATTGTGGACCACTACTCCAGATTCCTGGTAGTCGTGCCAGTCAAAGATCTAACGGCTAGGACGGCTGCCAAAACCTTCCAGCAGTACTTCTGTAGCCCCCATGGGTACCCGGAGAAGGTGCTGACCGACCAGGGACCAGCATTTGAAGCGGAGGTGTTCCAGGAGTTCTGCAATTTGTACGGGTGTAAGAAGATCAGAACCACGCCGTACCATCCACAAACCAACGGGATGTGTGAGAAGATGAACCAAGTGGTGATCGACTTACTGAATACCTTACCTGTAGAGGAGCCAAACTTGTGGCCCACAAAGTTACCAGACTTGGTAGATATGTACAACCACATCCCGCTGAATTCCACCAACTGCACCCCAGCGTACCTGATGCGAGGAAGGTCTAGTAAATTACCCATCGATCTGGACATGGGGGTCCTGACCCCCGAAGATATATCGCCAGATGCGGATTGGGATACCGAGAGGCAGCAAAGGGTACCGCAAAATACAGGAATGTGTAGAAGTCTCACCCAAGCCAGAAAAAAACAAGAAAGGGACTACAACCAGTTTGCTCCCACGGCTCCATTGTCACCCGGTGAGCAGGTACTCAAACGAAAGAGGAGACTACACAAGCTTGATGACCAATGGGAAGCAGAACCATATACCATTCTGTCCTCCGATTTCGACAATACGAAGGTCTGTCTCATCAGCAAAGACGGAGGGGAAACCTCAACGGCCATATCCAGAGACCACCTCAAAATATGCCCTGATAAGCTGAGAGATGGGGAAACAGACCCCGGGACTTCTCCGCCCATGGAAGAGGAGAAGATGATACACACTGTTCTTGGCGATTTTTCCCCAGTCTTTGACTCAAATAAATCAGGCCATGGTGGTACCTGTCTTAATGTTTCGTCAACTGAAACCGCCAGAACTAAATGTGGTGCCAGAGCATCCGGACCCGCAAGTGCAGCTGACCCCACCAGAAGATGCGATGCCAACAGTCGAACCGGCAAGCCCTCCCACTGCTATCGGTGAATCTGCCACACCCATCATTAGTAGTGGCAGCTCTGAGAACTCCAGCATACCAGTGCTGCCCAGACTCACTAGAAGTGTAGCTAGAAGACAGTGCACTACACCAGCGATAGCAAGCGTAGCGGGCCCTGTCAGGCCAATAGCAACCCCCGCGCTGCGGAGGTCTACGCGTAGCACCAAGAATCAGACTCCACTTCTCTATAAAACTTGGAGATATTAATGATATATATGAAGCAATTGGACTAAAATTTTACTTTTAATTAAATATGCTAAAAAAGACAAACAAACGTGATAACATCACCAAGTGAAGTACAAACAAGGGAACATAAAAAAAGAGGAACAGCGTTCACTCTTGTAGACACAAGAGGGTACAAGGGAATAACTAACACACTCGTACCGGTCCGTTAGACCTCCTAGACCCAGCACGTCTGTTAGTAGTTACTCACAGAGGGATACGTCAGTATATGAACAAGTGCTGACAAAAGCGAGAGTGGTATAATGTACTGAGAATTAAATGTATACGCTGTATCTATTAGAGATGCATAGGGTCATATATTCATAATTACCCTGCTTGTACATATACACTCAGAATACCCTCTTAAACCACATAATCAGTCTTTTAACTTTCCCAAACTGACAACGTATCCATAACTCAAAGAGTGAACATATATATGAATTCAGCAGCATAGAGGCCGTACGAACACCGTCATAATGGAGCCCATCAAATCACATACACATATGCCAGGAAAATATAAACTCCCTTTTATGAACAGGGTTTCCATGTGTACTTGAATAATATTATGCTCCAATCAAGATTGACAGGTGTGAACTATCTTAACCGTAAAAGCTTGAATGCCTAGTGGCACATATAGCATGGTACAATCTCACCCATATGTCTTTATGTGAGAAGTGTTTTCGGCCTCATTTAGATCAGATAGCGTCTCCCGACGCGTTTCGTCCTAACCAGGACTCATCAGGGGAATGACGGATACCTGCGAGGCTGCATTACCTGGCGCCCGCTGTGTCTCCCTTATGTACATGCCGACCGGACCGCTAAACGCCGCTCATCATCCTCGGTGTGCACCGCACTTCCGGTCCTTGTGTCCTCAGTTCCGGTTTCTCCCATGCTGGAAATGCGCATGCGCACGGCGTGGAACGCATACAACCCACGCCGTGGAACGCAAACAATTTCTCGCTGTGAGGACTAACCCTACAGACATAACGAAACATTTACAAAATGTGAGGACTCGTGTAGGGGCAATATCCCCAAAGAAATGTAATCTAGGAGAAGTATTGCCTGAAAGGCTGCTTTACCATGCAGACTATATACTTGCATAATGGCAAAGCAATCATGCCCAAGCGGAGGCCACCTGAATTGTGCTTCCAAGGTACTGCTCCGTTTATCCATCAGTTATGGTCCGGATTTTACTCCGGTTTCATATCACACCAACCATAAAGTAGTGGGACTTGAGGTCAAAGAGAAAAGAGAAGAAAAAACTGTCATAAATTAGGCATAGGCTAGCAGAAGGAACCTAAAGGAAAAATATGAGGAGTACTATTTCGAAGCAAGCATTGTTTCGACATACGGGACACCACAGAACCTTCAAAAGCCTATATACCCTATAGGTAAACTACACTGCCTGGCCCCTACCTACGTGGAGGTTGGCATAGTTTATAAAAAGCACCCATATGATAATTGCTCATTTAGGCCATGTGGTTGTGTAGTTTGAACGGTGCCACATACTCCATCCGACATTTTATAAACTGTCGAAGTAAGGGCGTGATCTATAAGGCCACCTGTGAGTGCGGTATGGAGTATGTTGGGAAAACCAAAAGGGAATTCCGCAGAAGGATATGCAAACATGTCCGTGACATTCTGAATAAAAGGGATACTCCAGTGGCCAACCACATGAATGTACATCATAGTGGTGACCACAAAAAAATCAAATTTGTCGGGATCGACAAAATTATACCATCACCTAGGGGGGGTGATTGGGACAAACAAATTCTGCAAAGAGAATGCAGATGGATTTTCAACCTTCAAACTACACAACCACATGGCCTAAATGAGCAATTATCATATGGGTGCTTTTTATAAACTATTAATACTCTTATACACATGCCATATGTGCCAGCCTATGATTAGATATGCGGGTCTACCTACCGTTTCCCCTCTTGCTATCTATGTTTTATAAGGCGTAATAGGGACAGGACAGGGATAGTCGTCGTGGAGTGGGGGCGCCACTGTGCGCAGGATTCTTAGGGTGCCAACCCCCGCGCTAGGTAGAACATCAGCTTATAGCATTACATCGCAGACATCAATAGGCTTCTCTCGATAGGTTATATAAGTACATTCCCGCCAATTACATCTTGGTTTTGGTATGATACTATAACACAAATACCAATAACTGGGACAGGTTGCACCATGCATATTCACATTACATATCTCTTCCTCATCTCTTTATAGTAGGGACGCGTAGGGATAGATAGCTAGGGATAGCCTTCGTTGAGTGGGGGCACCATCTGCGCAGGTTTCAAGGGTGCCAACCTCCACGTAGGTAGGGGCCAGGCAGTGTAGTTTACCTGTAGGGTATATAGGCTTTTGAAGGTTCTGTGGTGTCCCGTATGTCGAAACAATGCTTGCTTTTTAAAATAGTACTCCTCATATTTTTCCTTTAGGTTCCTTCTGCTAGCCTATGCCTAATTTATGACAGTTTTTTCTTCTTTTTTCTCTTTGACCTCAAGTCCCACTACTTTATGGTTGGTGTGATATGAAACCGGAGTAAAATCCGGACCATAACCGATGGATAAACGGAGCAGTACCTTGGAAGCACAATTCAGGTGGCCTCCGCTTGGGCATGATTGCTTTGCCATTATGCAAGTATATAGTCTGCATGGTAAAGCAGCCTTTCAGGCAATACTTCTCCTAGATTACATTTCTTTGGGGATATTGCCCCTACACGAGTCCTCACATTTTGTAAATGTTTCGTTATGTCTGTAGGGTTAGTCCTCACAGCGAGAAATTGTTTGCGTTCCACGGCGTGGGTTGTGTGCGTTCCACGCCGTGCGCATGCGCAATTCCAGCATGGGAGAAACCGGAACTGAGAACATAAGGACCGGAAGTGCGGTGCACGCTGAGGATGATTAGCGGCGTTTAGCGGTCCGGTCGGCATGTACATAAGGGAGACACAGCGGGCGCCAGGTAATGCAGCCTCGCAGGTATCCCTGTCATTCCCCTGATGAGTCCTGGTTAGGACGAAACGCGTCGGGAGACGCTATCTGATCTGAATGAGGCCGAAAACACTTCTCACATAAAGACATATGGGTGAGATTGTACCATGCTATATGTGCCACTAGGCATTCAAGCTTTTACGGTTAAGATAGTTCACACCTGTCAATCTTGATTGGAGCATAATATTATTCAAGTACACGTGGAAACCCTGTTCATAAAAGGGAGTTTATATTTTCCTGGCATATGTGTATGTGATTTGATGGGCTCCATTATGACGGTGTTCGTACGGCCTCTATGCTGCTGAATTCATATATATGTTCACTCTTTGCGTTATGGATACGTTGTCAGTTTGGGAAAGTTAAAAGACTGATTATGTGGTTTAAGAGGGTATTCTGAGTGTATATGTACAAGCAGGGTAATTATGAATATATGACCCTATGCATCTCTAATAGATACAGCGTATACATTTAATTCTCAGTACATTATACCACTCTCGCTTTTGTCAGCACTTGTTCATATACTGACGTATCCCTCTGTGAGTAACTACTAACAGACGTGCTGGGTCTAGGAGGTCTAACGGACCGGTACGAGTGTGTTAGTTATTCCCTTGTACCCTCTTGTGTCTACAAGAGTGAATGCTGTTCCTCTTTTTTTATGTTCCCTTGTTTGTACTTCACTTGGTGATGTTATCACGTTTGTTTCTTTTTTAGCATATTTAATTAAAAGTTAAATTTTAGTCCAATTGCTTCATATATACTATTTTTTTGGATTATATCCCGCTACAAATAGATATTAACGATAGTTGCTATTTGGTTGAAAATGTTTGTGTAAATATCTGTGTTACAGGTTTAAAAATGGACAATGGTGTGTTGGACAGTGAATCGCTCCAAAACTTTCACAGGGACCCCTTTGTTTACCCGGGGTCCCTGTTGTTCCATGGTTGCACCTACTGAACTGGGAGTAATGAACTGTGCATGACCAACCTTTTGCAACATTCAAGCATCCTCACCTTCCACAACGGAAAGCGCTGTTATATTTACTTGTTCATAGTATTTAGAAATGTTGTGTGTTTTCTATTAACATGTATTGTTATTCTTCTTTTCCCAGTCCGGGAGTACTGGATTTAACCGGGGGGGGGGGAGTGCAGCATCCCAGAGTCCTGGTCGTTGCAATAATGTTGCTCTGCCACTAAGGGGAGTGATGTTATGTCTGATTGCACTAAAGGAGTTCACCTGACCAGGTATCACAGTCACACATTACACTTCACACTCCGGCCATCAGGGGGAGCAAAAGGCACTATGTATTAGGCCACTCCTCACACTCTGGTAAAACTGAGGGTTGGACAGGAAGTTAGGGAGAAAGCAGCCCAGGAGAGTTCGAGAGAGGACCTGTCAGAAGTGGGAACCTGGCAGGTACCTTGCAGAAAGGACAGATTGTTACGGAGCTGCGCCTGCACTACCTTGCGGCGGTATCTCAAGGACACAAAGCGAAGTATATTGTGGAGAAGTGAGAAGCGGGATCATAGTGGAAGGAGATAGAACCAGAAGGAGTCGTGCCCCTAAGACTATGGCAACATCCTTCTGAGGCGCATAGCCGGTGGCCGGAGCACCGATGACGTAACAGACTCTACGCATTACTTCAAACAGCGGCAGGACAGTTAATTATAGGTTGGCTGTCTGGCTTAAATCACCTAAATGGACAAAGGAGGAAATCGTGGGAGAGGGGCGTCTCTATGGTCCCAAAATAACTCCAGGCTTACCTGTCATATGGGTGCATCCTAGCCATATTATCTGGGGGACGGAGAGAGAAAGAACAGATACGACAGTTGTGAGGACTATCCCGTGGTGCTCAGCAGGGAAGAACTACAACACACAGGTGCTAGAAGGTAGACACTGATTTCCACCTGTGAAGGGAACTCTGGATGTGCCTTCGGACCGGCCTGTCTCAGCCAGCCCTATTAACAGTGCTCCGGATTGTGGACCCCGAAGCCTTCAGTAAAAAGGTAAAGAGACTGCAACCCTGCGTCCTCGTTATTCCTCGCATCTTGCACCACGCACCATTACCTTTCATTGGACACCCCTTAACAGGGTCACGGACTGGGTCTACCCACCGTGACAACCCCGGACCGAGTACCCCGCGGCCCTGTGTCTGGGGGCGCTCCAGTATCAACTACTGAAGACTCTCTTTTAATATTGTTCTGTGGATAACCTATGTAACAGTGGCATATATTAGTGCCTTCCAACAGAGGTGCATAACACGGGGCCTATCAATGTAAGTCAGCCCCCTTTCCTGTCTATGCATTGACCATGACAGAGAATGGAGCTGGCTTATCTTGAAATCAGCAGTCAGCCGGCCTTCTTCACTTATAGCACTGGAGATGTCCCAACACAGAAAGCTACTTCCTTTGTGAAGCAAGGAAATGTAGTTGCTGAACCTGCGACCGAAGGCTGTACTTGATGATCTGGTCACCTGGCATAACTGAAGCATAATAATACGTTATACACCTTACTATTTTAAGCATAGTCATCCACACTTAATTAAGCAAAACATTTGCAAACTGAAGGTAGTACTATATAATCTGTAGGAATAGCATGATGCTTTGAAGACAACATGACCAGACTCTGAAAAATATTTCCTGCAGCTTATTTAATCCATGTAATAAATGGAGGATGTTCTGCAGTTAAACAATGGTCCAAATCCTTTAATCACTATTTAGTAGAAATTATAATAGACAAACTATATATTTTACAGACTATAACATTACTCTCTTTAGCAACGAAAAAATATTTCCACAAAGAGAGATCTCTCTGTCTACTAGGGTGCTCTAAGAAGGTCTGGTTGCCCCATATCCAACTGTTTCCTTTTTAATCATAGCAACAGTGTCTCACTATATATACACATTGCACTAAATCTGTATAATTAATATAGTGCATGAAGGAAGCTGAACATGATGTGCACATTGTGTTCAGAGACTGGACACAGCCATGGGGTATTAATCCCATCTTTTACCCTAGACCACCATGGAATAAAGTATGAAACACATATCCTAAACAACCAAGTAATTATTTTCTGAAAGCACAAGGGAATAAAATTTGACCACCACCTTTCATCCTAAACCACCAAGGAATGATCCTTTAATGTAGACCACCAGACAATAATGGCACCATCCAGTGAAAACAAGTTATAATCTACTCACATTATAGCTGATAACTTGCTGGGACTGTACAGATCAGCAAAATGGGGAATTTTTCCTCGATGATGACCTCTTGTTCCCATTACCAAATGTAATGGCAGATCGGATGGAGTAGCAGATCAGATGGAGTGGCAGATCGGATGGAGTGGCAGATCGGATGGAGTGGCAGATCGGATGGAGTGGCAGATCGGATGGAGTGGCAGATCGGATGGAG
Source organism: Ranitomeya imitator (assembly GCF_032444005.1). NCBI lineage: Eukaryota > Metazoa > Chordata > Amphibia > Anura > Dendrobatidae > Ranitomeya > Ranitomeya imitator. The sequence goes on from NC_091285.1 coordinate 228,317,638, forward strand.
TGGCAGATCTGATGGAGTGGCAGATTTGATGGAGTGGCAGATTTGATGGAGTGGCAGATTTGATGGAGTGGCAGATTTGATGGAGTGGCAGATTTGATGGAGTGGCAGATTTGATGGAGTGGCAGATTTGATGGAGTGGCAGATTTGATGGAGTGGCAGATTTGATGGAGTGGCAGATTTGATGGAGTGGCAGATTTGATGGAGTGGCAGATTTGATGGAGTGGCAGATTTGATGGAGTGGCAGATTTGATGGAGTGGCAGATTTGATGGAGTGGCAGATTTGATGGAGTGGCAGATTTGATGGAGTGGCAGATTTGATGGAGTGGCAGATTTGATGGAGTGGCAGATTTGATGGAGTGGCAGATTTGATGGAGTGGCAGATTTGATGGAGTGGCAGATTTGATGGAGTGGCAGATTTGATGGAGTGGCAGATTTGATGGAGTGGCAGATTTGATGGAGTGGCAGATTTGATGGAGTGGCAGATTTGATGGAGTGGCAGATTTGATGGAGTGGCAGATTTGATGGAGTGGCAGATTTGATGGAGTGGCAGATTTGATGGAGTGGCAGATTTGATGGAGTGGCAGATTTGATGGAGTGGCAGATTTGATGGAGTGGCAGATTTGATGGAGTGGCAGATTTGATGGAGTGGCAGATTTGATGGAGTGGCAGATTTGATGGAGTGGCAGATTTGATGGAGTGGCAGATTTGATGGAGTGGCAGATTTGATGGAGTGGCAGATTTGATGGAGTGGCAGATTTGATGGAGTGGCAGATCGGATGGAGCGGCAGATTGGATGGAGTGGCAGATTGGATGCCCGACCGCTACTCCATTCATTCTGTGTGAAGCACAGGCCCATGGGTAATGAGTGGAGAACGTACAGTGCTGCTCCATTCTAACAGAAATAAAAGTTCCGAATTCTTCCAACTTGTGAAGGTCTCAGTGGTTGGATGCCACCTATCAATAATATGTTTTAAGTATTAACTTCTTTACTATCTTTGACCAGGGCATGTTTTTCTGACGTTTTGTTACATAAACTTGAGTACATCTTGCAGTTTAATGTGCAGCATCTTATTATCCAAAAATAATATATATATATATATATATATATATATATATAATTTTTTTTCTTTTTTAAATACTTTTATATTTCTACAATATTTAAACACAGCTTAAAAGTCAGCATTTTGGTTCCCACAGTACATGTGTCCCTTAATTGGGAATAGCTTTCTATTGATCATTTTTATTTCCAGGAATCAATGAAATGATCCCTTTCACATGACTGAAAACACTTGACAGCATACAATTCTTGCAATTTATCAGCCAATAGAAGCAATTTTAAACTTGTGTGTTGAAAGCCAAACAGTGTAACACTGGTCGCCCAAAATAAGTACATGTATGTGAAGGGCATAGAATCTATAACATCTACAAACTTAAGAACAAGTAAGAAGTTGACTAATGCCCTTTTGAGGTATATAGACAGATATGTAGCAAAAGTCTAGCAATATGAAAATCCCAAAGGAATTTTAAGCCAGGCACCAATTAAACCAGACTGACGCTGCTTAGGGATTTAGATAAGAGTATTAAATATGTGAACTCACATGCATTCAATGCATTAATAGACAGTGCCAGAGGGGCCTTCTGTACATGTTTCAGGGCCTTTTGAAGAAAAAAAAAGTTAATAGTCGAGTACATTTAAATACTTAAAAGATGATTTATATCTTATTTTGTAGTGTTTAAACATGAATAATCTGCTAAATACAAGTTTGAATACTGACATATTAAACCTCTTCAGCGTAACATAAATGCATTATATTAAGTTTTCACAAATCCGCTATTTTAGAAATCATCACACTTATATCATACTTCATTATATGTGCAAAGAGAAGTCAAGCTACACTTGCCCGTTCATGTAAACGTGAATTAAACTAAATTTAACCTTGGCAGTAAATATTATCAATAATTATTGTATGGTCTTGCTTTGCTTTCAGAATTCAAAAATATTCTAAGTAAAAAATGAGTTTATTCAGTCTAGTGGGGGTCATTTTGAAGAACTGAAGACTTCTTCAAGAGCTGAAGAATTTTGAAGAAAGAGAGATATGTATGTCTACTAATGTCATAATAAAAGCAATGACAGAATTAATTAGAAGTGGGTTTGGATTCACTATACTGGATGGTAACTTCAGTTTTTTATCTACTACAAATAAGGGATTAGATTCAATTTAAAGATTATCTGAATTGTACATTGAAGAGCACATACATGGTGCAGGCTGCAGCCCAATTGAGGACACATTTTATTACATGCTTGTTGCTATTAACTATAATGAATGTTAGGCTATAAGAAGAAACTGTTATATTTAATAGAGTCTGTTCTCAGGTTTTGTAATAAATGCAGTAGTCCAACACTTTTATATGGTTCTTGAACTTCTTTAGGTAAATTTGTGCAGTAGCTTATTATCAAAAAATTAGATATAGGAAAACTTATAAACCTGTTAAAATGAATAAAACTATTTAATATTCCTTTTTTATATGTAATTCTTTATGTGCTGCAGGGAATCACACTCAGCAGTAGGTAGCATTCAAACAGGCAATGTGGTCTTATCTAAATGTGCAGTTTTCTTGCTTTCATAAAATGCTAAGGGATTCCAAGCAAAACAGCCTCTTTTGGCAACACAGGTAGCAAAATAATCAGTTCATGCAAGAGCAGGTAGTGATTACCAGAGCCAGATCACCCTTTCAGAATTCAGTCGTTCTCTCATTGCAGGCTAAACAATGCCAGAGTCTCTTCCATACAGCAGTTCAGGTTCACACCAAACTTAGTGTCCTTCACATTCACTGGTTATGCACCAGTTCCAATAACTTTCAGGCTCGGGTAGACTATTGACCACTAAATGGTCCTTTCTAACACCAGACTGCTCCGCTCCCTAGCTGACTGACAAACTCTCAGCCTGGTGTTCTAGACATAGTTAACCAGATACACCTAATTAAGACCTGCAGTGCTATGAATAAACCCCGTCCTACCCAGATTTCCTACACACCTCCCCCCTCTGCCCAAAGCTGAGGGGTGGCACCATCTGCCAACCCATGGTGGCTACAGGGGTCACTTTACCAAAACTGATTTTGTTAGGGGGCGTGGACAGTTCTATATTAACTTCTCTTAGACTACTTCCCGGTGGGCCTCATGAATTCTACAGGGATTTAAATTGACCCAAGTGAAAGGCTTATGTTTGATGACATGGGTGTGACCAAGTAACTCCAGGAACCTGTCACTATTTTTGTGTTCAATTTCCTGGTTGTGTTGTCTTTGGGAAGTTGACAAACTTCCTGTTACTTTTGCATCCAGAATGGTGGCTTCTGACTGGACCAACAAGCAAGTGGTTTTTAGCGGATTTCTATACTTACAGGGTGTTAGCAGGTTGCCAAAATATATGGGAAAGGGCTTTCTTTTCCCTGGTTGGTGTATGTACTTTATAGTTGACCTCAATGGCATTTTCCACAACCTTATAGGGTCCCTGCCACTGGGTAAGCAAGCTGTTCTCCCCTGTGGCACTCAACAAGTACCCAATATCCAGGCTTAAATTTTCTCACTTTAGCCAACCGATAATACCCCTTTATTGTGCCCCTTGTGCTTTGAGGAGGTGATCTTTTACCTAGCCTGTAACTTTGGTCCTTCAACACCACAGATCATTATACCTGGCCAATTGTGGAAAACGATTATCGGCTACTGGCTTCTTGGGAACACCATTTAACACACTTACATTTTCCAGAGTACGTTTTATCATTAAGTCTCTGATCTGGGCTTCTCCAGGTCAGGAACCTTGGCTTCAGGGGATGCTTCCTCATCCTCCTCTCTAGCTAATACAGTGAAAGAAAATTCCTGTTCACATCATGTGACCTTGTCACCAAAGCTGGCGCCTTACTGGACTACTGGGTGCTGCAGATTCAGTTTATAAGTCTCAGAACCATGGAAAATCACATCCGATAACAATAGCATGAAATAAGTCTTTGATTACTCCATCTCTCAAGACACAGAACCACTGTTTGTGAATATTTCAAACTGGGCCACGGGATAGTTTTTGGCATCTCCATGGCTACACCTTACCCCCTGTTATGAAAGGCAATTCAGTACTACAATGGACATAGCGGTCAGAGCACATACAAATCATAGAACGAGCTCTGAGACGTGGGAACTCTGCAGACCGCAATCCCTAATCCTCTCCAAACAACACTAGAGGCAGCCGTGGATTGCGCCTAACTCTGCCTATGCAACTCGGCACAGCCTGAGAAACTAACTAGCCTGAAGATAGAAAATAAGCCTACCTTGCCTCAGAGAAATACCCCAAAGGAAAAGGCAGCCCCCCACATATAATGACTGTGAGTTAAGATGAAAAGACAAACGTAGAGATGAAATAGATTCAGCAAAGTGAGGCCCGACTTTCTTAACAGATCGAGGATAGAAAAGGTAACTTTGCGGTCTACACAAAACCCTAAAGAAAACCACGCAAAGGGGGCAAAAAGACCCTCCGTACCGAACTAACGGCACGGAGGTACACCCTTTGCGTCCCAGAGCTTCCAGCAACAAGTTAGACAAGCTGGACAGAAAAAATAGCAAACAAATAGCAAAGAAGAACTTAGCTATGCAGAGCAGCAGGCCACAGGAATGATCCAGGGAAAAGCAAGTCCAACACTGGAACATTGACAGGAAGCCATGATCAAAGCATTAGGTGGAGTTAAGTAGAGAAGCACCTAACGACCTCACCAGATCACCTGAGGGAGGAAACTCAGAAGCCGCAGTACCACTTCCCTCCACCAACAGAAGCTCACAGAGAGAATCAGCCGAAGTACCACTTGTGACCACAGGAGGGAGCTCTGCCACAGAATTCACAACAACCCCCATCCTCTTCCCAGGGATTAGGACATGCGGAAATGTGTCCCTTACCAGTGTTACCAAGCTTCCTGAGTCCACTTCATGAATTCATGAATTCAGAAGTCCCATCACTTGGATTCTGTTCAGTCACCTGTCATGGCTTTGGTCCATCACCAAAGTGAGGTATGGCAGTGCACGTGGGATGTGCAAAAAATTAGATGCATCGGCGTACGAAACAGTTCGTGGGTCATGATATCAGTGGACAATGAGCTGATATATGACCCGGGGCATGACACCTCCAACAGACAATGGCATGAGATGTACCTCTTGATCCCAGATCTGACCCCCCCTATGTCTTTGTGCACCCCTCAGGCATGAACTTGGACCTTCTCTTTTTTGTATCCCAGATGGTGACCCTTAATTGCTCAGGGATTTCTCTGTAGCCAAGTATCTTTCCACAAGGTCATCTGCATTTTGGGGAGCTGGGTTACCAGGTTTGCATGGATTTAGTTAATGAATAGATAAATCGGTCCACTCAGAGTAGGTCTAAGGCAGCAGCCTTTTTTGCACCAGGTGTAATAGGTCAAACACATGGGACCGGGGAGGCTTGTCTTTAGGTAGCGCCAGAGGTGTACCCATTGCGCCTGCACTGCCAGGGCTATTCCCAAATGTACCATAATCTCCACCTTCAGCTTGTCATACTCTTTGGCAATATGCAGGGCAAGGTTGTAGTACACTTTCTGCAGTTAACCAGTGAGGTATGGAGCTAGGATCTCTGCTCATTGCTCTGGTCATTTTCTGCAAGGCCTCCCGTATTGTTTGCTTCACATGGTTACCTTTACTTTGGCATGTGGAAGGTGCTGTCTCCCTGGCCCAGACAGTATCTGCCAAGAGAACCATCTGCTGTTGATAAACCTGCTGTAACTGCTGCTGAAACTGTTGCTGGTGCTGCTGAAACTGTTGTTGTTGCTGCTGCTGGTGCTGTTGCTGCAGATTGGCTTTTTGCAGCTGTTTAACAAGCTTTCACAACCTTTCTAACCTTAAAAGCCACATTCAGCTCTGAGAGAGGGTCTCAAGCCACATCCAACTCCCGCCCCCCTCACAGTAGTGGCAACCAAAAAACCCATTACCGGTATAATGATGACCAAAGCTTTTCCACAGAAATCACCCTGAAGCAGTATACCAAGATCCAGGGGTACACACAATACCCTCATTGAGTATTCCCCCATTAAGCACTTCCAACACACTGTCACATCCAGCTTCAAGCACCTCCTATGACAGGTCATATCATCCTGTCTTCAATGAACCAAACTTAAATTATGTCAAAACCCATAAGACCAGTATATGTGCACCCAGATCTGCTCTTTTGTGCAGTGTTACTTACAAAATTCACCATTTTGAGATGTGCTCTTCATTCTTGCTTGCTAGACCTAGAGCTAATTCACAAGCAGGCAAACAGCTGCGAGCCACAATTCATGGGACCGCGAACCACGTGTTCCTAAAACTACAGGTTGGGGACCACTGATTTAGACAGTACTTGCTCTGGGAAGCTTCTAAGGGTACATCAAATTTATCGTTTGGCATGCACCAATGTGATAAATTTTGCCCATTTTCAGATTTCTAGCCTACATTTATAGTCTAAGTTTAAATTGTCTAAATATTTAAATATTAGACTTGATTAGCAAATCTGCCCCATTATTCAGCAAATGGCAGTTATGCCAAAATCCCAATAAACTAAAACATTAGTGAGAGTTACAGAGGCAATGTAGAGTGAAAATGCTTTTATTCCAGCAATAGGCAACAACCATTCTGCAGACATCTATTTATATAATCGTTTAAGGAGCACTTCTGTCTGTCAGTATGTCACGCGTCGCTGATTGGTCGCGGCCACCAATCAGAGATGGGCACAGTCCTGCCACGAATTTGCCCCTTCCTACTCTGTCAGTGCCCACTCCAGTCAGCGCTCACACAGGGTTAATGGCTGTGTTACACCGCGTTATGCCGCGGTGTAACGCAGTCCGTTAACGCTGCTATTAACCCTGTGTCACCAACTTTTTACTATGGATACTGCCTATGCAGCATCAATAGTAAAAAGATCTAATGTTAAAAATTTAAGAAAAAAAATAAAAAAATAATTATATACTCACCTTTCGGCGCCTTTCCTGCTTATCGCGACGCTCCGGGCCTTGCATTGCGGTCTCGCGAGATGATGACGTAGCGGTCTCACGAGACTGCTAAGTCATCTGGGTAATTTTGCAATGCACCGCTGGGAACGGAAGCTGGCATCTGCATCGCACGCATAGGGACAGCTTCACTGGACGCCGGAGGTTGAGTATATAACTATTTTTTATTTTCATTCTATTTTTTAACAGGGATATGGTGCCCACAGTGCTATATAGTACTCGGGCTGTGCTATATACTGCGAGGCTGCTATATACTATATGGGCAGTGTTATATACTGGGTGGCCAGTTTTATATATTGCGTGGGCAGTGTTATATACTACGTGGGCAATTTTATATACTACATGGGCAATGTTAAATACTACGTGGGCTGTGTTATATACTGCGTGGATGCTATATATTGTGCGGGCTGTGTTATACAGTACAGACCAAAAGTTTGGACACACCTTCTCATTTAAAGATTTTTCTGTATTTTCAGGACTATGAAAATTGTGCATTCACAATTAAGGCATCAAAACTATGAATTAAAACATGTGGAATTATATACCGTATATATTTGAGTATAAGCCGACCCGACTATAAGCCGACCCCCTTAATTTTGCAACAAAAAACTGGGAAAACTTATTGACTCGTGTATATGCCTAGGGTGGAAAATGCAGAAGCTACCGGTAAATGCCAAAAATAAAAATAGATACCAATAAGAGTAAAATTTATTGAGACATCAGTAGGTTAAGTGTTTTTGAATATCCATATTGAATCAGGAACCCCATAAAATGCTCCATACAGTTCATTATGGCCCCATAAGATGCTCCATATTAAAATATGCCCCATATAATGCTCCATGCAGTTCTTTACGGCCCCATAAGATGCTTCATATACAAATATGCCCCATATAATGCTCCATGCAGTTCTTTATGGCCCCATAGATGCTCCATATGAAGCTGTTCCACATATAATGCTGCTGCTGCAATAAAAAAAAATGACATACTCACCTCTCATCACTGCCTGCTGCTCCTCAGCGTCCTGTCTCTCTGCACTGACTGTTCAGGCAGAGGGCGGCGTGCACACTAATATGTCATCGCTCCCTCTGACCTGAGCAGTCACAGCAAGAGGATGGGAAGACGGAGCGGCGCCCGGCGGGTGGAACGTGGACAGGTAAATATGAAATACTCACCTGCTCCGGCGCGGTCCCTCGCTCCTTCTGGACAGCTGATTTCCGGGCACTGCAGCTTCTTCCTTTGTCAGCGGTCACTGGTACCGCTCCCCTATGGGAGTGGAGTTCATATTCATTACTGTAATGAGCGGTACCACGTGACCGCGGAACAGAGGAAGGTGTTGTGAATTCCGCTCTTGGGCTCCCTCCGGTGGTTGTAAGTGGCACTTTTGTGAGTTCTGCTCTTGGGCTCCCTCCGGTGGTTTTAAGTGGTATGGCTGCTCCTTGGATTTAGCAGTCTGCAGCTGCTTCCACTGATTGTCTTTCTGCTCGGCTATTTATGCCTGGCTCTCTCTTCAGCCAGTGCCACTTGTCAATGGTTCCTGGTTGGATTCACATCTCTCTTTGGATTTCCCTGTTATCCTGACCAGTTCAGCAAAGCTAAGTCATTGCTTGCTCTTTTCTGTCCACAGGTTGTGGACTTATCCGTTCTGTGCTTTCTATGTTTGTCCAGCTTGTAAGTATGAATTAATTCTGCGTAGCTGGAAGCTCTGGGAAGCAGATTTACCCTCCACACCTTTAGTCAGGTGTGGAGATTTTTGTAAACTCTGTGTGGATTTTTTGTAGTGTTTTATACTGACCGCACAGTATTCCATCCTGTCCTATCTATCTAGCTAGACTGGCCTCCTGTGCTCATCCTGGTTTCATTCTGTGTATGTCTTTTCCCTCTCCACTCACAGTCATTACTTGTGGGGGGCTATCTATCCTTTGGGGATTTTCTCTGAGGCAAGATAGTTTTCCTGTTTCTATCTTTAGGGGTAGTTAGTTCTCAGGCTGTGACGAGGTGCCTAGGGAGTGACAGGAGCATCCCACGGCTACTTCTAGTGTTGTGTTGAGCTTAGGGACTGCGGTCAGTACAGGTACCACTTCCTTCTGAGCTCGTCCCATGTTGCTCCTAAACCACCAGATCATAACAGGAAGGGCTGCGGCACCATAAGACCATGGGACAGGCAGGGCCAGTGCCAGGAGTGCTAGGAGCAGGTGAGTATGCGACAGTCCTCTCTCCCCCTCACCTGCCGACCCTGCCGCCGACCATGACTCGAGTATAAGCCGAGAGGGGCACTTTCAGTCCAAAAATTTGGGCTGAAAATCTCGGCTTATACTCGAGTATATACGGTACTTAAAAAAAAAGTGTGAAACAACTGAAAATATGTCTTATATTCTAGGTTCTTCAAAGTAGCCACCTTTTGCTTTGATGACTGTTTTGCACACTCTTGGCATTCTCTTGATGAGCTTCAAGAGGTACTCACCGGGAATGGTTTGCACTTCGCAGGTATGCCCTGTCAGGTTTAATAAGTGGGATTTGTTGCCTTCTAAATGGGGTTGGGGCCATCAGTTATGTTGTGCAGAAGTCTGGTGGATACACAACTGATAGTCCTACTGAATAGACTGTTAGAATTTGTATTATGGCAAGAAAAAAGCAGCTAAGTAAAGAAAAACGAGTGGCCATCATTACTTTAAGAAATGAAGGTCAGTCAGTCCGAAAAATTGAGAAAAGTTTGAAAGTGTCCCCAAGTGGCAAAAACCATCAAGAGCTACAAAGGAACTGTCTCTCTTGAGGATCGCCCCAGGAAAGGAAGACCAAGAGTCACTTCTGCTTCTGAGGATAAGTTTATCCGAGTCACCAGCCTCAGAAATAGCAGGTTAACAGCAGCTCAGATTAAAGACCAGGTCAATGCTACACAGAGTTCTAGCAGCAGACACATCTCTACAACAACTGTTAAGAGACTTTGTGCATTAGGGCTTCATGGTAAAATAGCTGCTAGAAAACCACTGCTAAGGACAGGCAACAAGCAGAAGAGACTTATTTGGGCTTAAAAAAAAACACAAGGAATGGACATTAGACCAGTGGAAATCTGTGCTTTGGTCTGATGAGTCCAAATTTAAGATCTTTGGTTCTAAACACCGTGTCTTTGTGCGACGCAGAAAAGGTGAACGGATGTACTCTACATGCCTTGTTCCCACCGTGAAGCATAGAGGAGGAGGTGTGATGGCGTGGGGGTGCTTTGCTGGTGACACTGATGGGGATTTATTCAAAATTGAAGGCATACTGAACCAGCATGGCTACCACAGCATCTTGCAGTGGCATGCTGTTCCATCCAGTTTGCGTTTAGTTGGACCATCATTTATTTTTCAACAGGACAATGACCCCAAGCACACCTCCAGGCTGTGTAAGGGCTATTTGACCAAGAAGAAGAGTGATGGGTGCTACGCCAGATGACCTGGCCTCCACAATCACCAGACCTGAACCCAATCGAGATGGTTTGGGGTGAGCTGGACCGCAGAGTGAAGGCAAAAGGGCCAACAAGTGATCTCTGGGAACTCCTGCAAGATTGTTGGAAGACCATTCCCGGTGACTACCTCTTGAAGCTCATCAAGAGAATGCCAAGAGTGTGCAAAGCAGTCATTAAAGCAAAAGGTGGCTACTTTGAAGAACCTAGAATATAAGACATATTTTCAGTTGCTTCACACTTTTTTGTTAAGTATATAATTCCACATGTGTTAATTCATAGTTTTGATGCCTTCAGTGTGAATGTATAATTTTCATAGTCATGAAAATACAGAAAAATTTTAAATCAGAAGGTGTGTCCAAACTTTTGGTCTGTACTGTATACTATGTACGCAGTGTTATTTACTACGTGGGAAGTGTTATTTACTACGTGGCAGTGTTATATACTACGTGCGCAGTGTTATATACTACATGGGCAGTGTTATATACTGTGTGGCAGTGTTATATGCTGTGTTATATACTATGTGGGCAGTGTTATATACTACGTGGGCTGTGCTATATACTACATGGGCAGTGTATATATATATATATATATATATACTACGTGGGCTGTCTTTTATACTATGTAGGCTGTGTTATAAACTATGTGGGCAGTGCTATATACTATGTGGGCAGTGTTATATGCTATGTGGGCAGTGTTATATACTGCGTGGCCTGTGTTGTATACTGCCTGGCTGTCTGTGTTATATACTACGTGGGCAGTGTTATATACTATGTGGGCTGTGTTATATACTACGTGGCAGTGTTATATACTACGTGGCTGTGTTATATACTACGTGGCAGTGATATATACTATGTGGGCAGTGTTGTATACTACGTGGCAGTGTTATATACTACGTGGGCAGTGTTATATACTATGTTGGCTGTGTTATATTCTACGTGGCAGTGTTACATACTACGTGCGCAGTGTTATATACTACTTGGGCTGTGTTATATACTACGTGGCAGTGATATATATACTACGTGGGCAGTGTTATATACTACATGGGTTGTGTTATATACTTCGTGGGCAGTGTTATATACTACGTGGGCTGTGTTATGTACTACGTGGGCTGTGTTATATACTACGTGGCTGTGTTATATACTACGTGGCTCTTATATACTACATGGTTGTGCTATATACTACGTGGCTGTTTGTGTTACGTGGCCTCTGCTAAATGCTATGTGGCTGCTATATATACACACATACATACATATTCTAGAATACCTGATGCGTTAGAATCGGGCCACCATCTAGTTATATATATAAATTCCATTTTTGCTACGCATGTAAAAATGCGCGGTGATTAGCACACATTTTGATCACAGTGTGTTTGACCTCCTGCTAGCAATAAGGTGATTTTGTAAATGGAACCCTATACTAAAGACTCACCTCTATATCTATACCTTAATTAAGCAGGGAATATATCGGTTATACTTATCTATGTTTAAGAACAGTCTAGGAAAAATGGATGAATAAGGTACAAGGACCTTGGAGGTAATCACTCCTACCACAGCATAATGCAGTATACAATTGGGCCAGGACTACCTGTAATAATATAAGAATGCACAGATCCATGACATTGGCTCCCTTACAAGATAATATATTTAAACAATATGCATCAGCCTTTGGATACATTATTTACATGAGTTCCAACTATATGGTAAATTTAGTATAAAAATGTATGATGGTTCTGTGAATAAGCTGTATTTATCATTCTGTTAGATTTGCAAAAATGTACCGTAGTACACTTGCATAGAGTGGTTTATCCCCTTTATAGACCATTGTGCTCTACTTGCTGACAATCAACTGTCACTGAATAGTGTTCTATTATCATTAGTTACACTGTAAGAAAAGCTCCACCAGAAAGTGACAGACAACAAAAAAAGGTGAATTAGAAATAAGTGAACAGTTATCCATGTATCACAAAAAGAATTTGTGGCATATAATCTTTTTCTTTGTGGCTGGGATTATTTTAAGGCAGGCATAAAAGGAAAATAAATAAAAAACATTTTGAGAATATATTGTGGATGATTGAAATAACAACTAGATATCGCAGTTGTAAGAATTATGACACGCTGATCCACCTACATTGTCATTCACAAGTAAATTACAAGGACAGAAAACTCCTTACCTGTCATTTGCTGCTATTTACTGCTGTATTTTACACAATCTATATTCTTCAATTGTATCCAGATCTGCTGATAATCTCCGACCACTTTAAAGGGGAATTCCCAGAAAAAAATATGGTTTGTTTTTAACGTACACAAGGGCTGTAAATTAAGTAAATTGTATCGCTGTTAATTTCCCTACTGGCAGCCTTAGGCTACTTTCACACTAGCGTTTTCTGCAATCCGTCACAATGCGTCGTTTTGCAGAAAAAACGCATCCTGCAAAAGTGCTTGCAGGATGCGATTTTACCCCATAGACTTGTATTGACGACGCATTTGCGACGGATTGCCACATGTCGCATCCGTCGAGCGACGGATGCGTCATGCTTCTGCGGACCGTCGGGAGCAAAAAACGCTACATGTAACGTTTTGTGCTCCTGATGGACCGCTTTTTCCGACCGCGCATGCGCAGCTGGAACTCCGCCCCCACCTCCCCGTACCTTACAATGGGGCAGCGGATGCGCCGGAGAAATGCATCCGCTGCCTCCATTGTGCAATGCGCTAAACGCTAGCATCAGAATCTCTCCCCGACGCATTGCGACGGGGAGATTCCGACGCTAGTGTGAAAGAAGCCTTAGGCTATGTTCACACATTGCGTTTTTGCTGCGTTTTTTTTTTACTGCATGCAAAACCTGCTCTCTTGGCAGTAAAGGAGCTGCTTACAAAAATCAGGTTTTGCTCAGTTTTCGCTGCATTTTTGTTTTTTGTGCATGCTGATAAAGTTTCTTGGTCTCAAGGAACCATCTTTTTTGGCCACAAAGAAAAAACCTGCTCCCAAAGGGGACGAAGATGGACGGATATGTCCCTTTTCCAAGGACTCCTTAACATAATTCCGCATAGCAGTATGCTCTGGCACTGACAGATTGAACAAACGACCTTTAGGGAATTTACTGCCAGGAATCAAATCTATAGCACAATCGCAATCCCTGTGAGGAGGAAGCGAACTGAGCTTAGGCTCCTCAAAAACCTCCCGATAATCAGACAGAAATACCGGAACCTCAGAAGGAGTAGATGAAGCGATAGAAATCGGAGATGCATCATCATGAACCCCCTGACATCCCCAGCTTAACACAGACATTGTTTTCCAGTCCAGGACTGGGTTATGAGTTTGTAACCATGGCAGACCAAGCACTAAGACATCATGTAAATTATACAGTACCAGGAAGCGAATCACCTCCTGATGAACGGGAGTCATACGCATGGTCACTTGTGTCCAGTACTGAGGTTTATTCATAGCCAAAGGTGTAGAGTCAATTCCTTTCAAAGGAATAGGAACTTCCAGAGGTTCCAGACTAAACCCACAGCGATTGGCAAATGACCAATCCATAAGACTCAGGGCAGCGCCTGAATCCACATAGGCATCGACGGAAATGGATGATAATGAACAAATCAGCGTCACAGACAGAATGAACTTAGACTGTAAAGTACCAATGGCAACAGACTTATCAACCTTTTTTGTGCGTTTAGAGCATGCTGATATAACATGAGCTGAATCACCACAATAAAAACACAATCCATTTTTCCGCCTATAATTTTGCTGTTCACTTCTGGACTGAATTCTATCACATTGCATTATCTCAGGTGCCTGTTCAGAAGACACTGCCAAATGGTGCACAGGTTTGCGCTCCCGTAAACGCCGATCAATCTGAATAGCCATAGTCATGGACTCATTCAGACCCGTAGGCGCCGGGAACCCCACCATAACATCTTTAATGGCCTCAGAAAGGCCATCTCTGAATTTTGCAGCCAGAGCGCACTCATTCCACTGAGTAAGCACCGACCATTTCCGAAATTTCTGACAATATATTTCTGCTTCATCTTGCCCCTGAGAGAGAGCCAACAAAGCTTTTTCAGCCTGAATCTCTAGGTTAGGTTCCTCATAGAGCAAACCCAATGCCAGAAAAAACGCATCCACATTGAGCAACGCAGGATCCCCTGGTGCCAATGCAAATGGCCAATTCTGAGGGTCACCCCGCAGGAAAGATATAACAATCTTGACCTGCTGAGCAGGGTCTCCAGAGGAGCGAGATTTCAAGGAAAGAAACAACTTGCAATTGTTCCTAAAATTCAGAAAACTAGATCTATCTCCAGAAAAAAATTCTGGGATAGGAATTCTAGGTTCAGACATAGGCGTATGTACAACAAAATCTTGCATATTTTGAACCTTAGCAGCAAGATTAATCAGGCTGGAAGCCAAACTCTGGACGTCCATGATAAACAGCTGAGGTCAGAGCCATTCAAGGATTAAGAGGAGGAAAAAAAACAGCCAAGCTGCAATTAAGGCTAGGCAGCAAACACTGAGGAGGGGAAAAAAAAAAAAAAACTTCCTCAGACTACTTTTCCTCCTACTTCAGCCAAAACGATGACCAACATTTTTTTTTTTTTTTTTTTAAGGCCGGCTATACTGTCATGATCCCAATGGCAGGGGATCACAAAAGGACAAGCACAAAAACAAAACAAGCTCTAGGGTGATGGAACCTGAGCTGACCGCGATCCTGAACCTAAACACACAACTAGCAGTAGCCGGGGAACGTGCCTACGATGATTCCTAGACGTCTCGCGCCAGCCGAAGGATTAACTTCCCCTATCAGAAGAAACACAGACCTCACTTGCCTCCAGAGAAACACCCCACAGAAATAGCAGCCCCCCACATGTAATAACGGTGAAATGAGAGGAAAGCACATACGTAGTTATGAAAATAGAATCAGCAAAAATGAGGCCCGCTAAAGCTAGATAGCAGAGGATACAAAAGTGAACTGCGCGGTCAGCGAAAAACCCTTCAAAAAACCATCCTGAAATTACTTGAACTCATGTGCCAACTCATGGAACATGAGGAGTAATTTCAGCCCACTAGAGCAACCAGCAGAAAGGAATCACATATCTGCAAGCTGGACTAAGACAAAAATTAAGCAAAACGTGGAACAGGAAAATCAAAAACTTAGCTTGTCCTGAAGATAACAGACACAGGGAGCAGAGGTAAAAAGACACGCTGATTACATTGATAGCCGGCGAGGAAATGACAAAAAAGCCAGGTTAGATAGGAAACTCCCATAACCTGATGGAACAGGTGGACACCAGAGACCGCAGAGAACACAAGTCACCCAGTACCATCAGTAACCACCAGAGGGAGCCCAAAAACAGAACTCACAACAGTTCAGATAAAAAATCCATTTGGCCTCACGTTGCAACAACAGTTGGTCCCAGTTACCTCCCCGTACCGGTTTGAAAACTTTTTCAATTGCTGTAAATTTCAGATGACTGGTCTGGCCATTATGAGCGGCATTCACATGCCTAGAGACAGAGGTGTCTCTCCCATGTTCCACATCACCAATGTGTTCCAGAACTCTTCTTTTGAACTCCCTAATGGTCTTTCACACGTATTCAATACCACAGGAACAAGAAATCTTATAGACTACCCCCTTAGTGCTACAGTTCATGAACTGGTGTATTTTATAGCTCTTTCCTGTGACATTACTCACAAAATGGGTACCTGTGCCGATATACTGGCAGGCTACACAATGACCACATTAATAACAGCCCGTTACACTGCTTTTTAGCCAACTCTCATTGCTAGGGCTAACAAAATGGCTGTGAACCAGTCTATCGTTAAGCGAGCGGGCCTTTCTGTAGGTGATAGCGGGTGTATCACTAAGATAATTGGAGATATCAGAGTCCATTTGTAAAATGGACCAATGTTTTTTGATAATCTCCCTTACCTGTATAGCCCCGTTATCATAAGTAGTGATAAAACGTACTGCATCATTATCCTGCGTCTTATTTATGGGATTCAAAAGTGTCGTTCTGTCTCTACTCCTCGCTTCATGGTAAGCCTTTTTCAAGATGGTGGGTGGATACCCTCTGTCTAGAAAGTTGTTCCTCAATTCCCTTGCATGGGTCTCAAAATTTGTGTCATCCGAGCAATTTCTCCGGACCCTAAGGTATTGACCCTTAGGGATCCCTCTTTTGAGATGGACTGGATGATGGCTGTTCCAATGGAGGAGCGCATTTGTGGCCGTAGGTTTCTTGTAATTGGACGTCTCCAAATTGCCATTGGCCCCCTTGGTGATCAGGATGTCCAAAAATGGTAGAGAAGAGGGCTCAATTACCGACGTGAAGAACAATCCAACGTCATTATGATTGAGTTTGTTTACAAAAGCCTCAAAATCATTAGTGGAAACCGTCCAAATCAAAAAGACATCATCTATGTATCGTGTCCAAATTTCAGGGACACGATACATAGAGAAAGGACTCCCAGGCTCCTCACTCCAAACCACAGTCTCCTCCCACCAGCCGAGGAAGAGATTGGCGTAGGTAGGGGCACAAGGGCTCCCCATTGCCGTCCCCCTCAGCTGGTGGTAGATCCTGCGGTTGAACGTGAAAACATTGTGTGTTAAACAAAACCTCAGGAGTCTTAAAATAAAGTGGTTGTGTTCCCGAAATTGGCAACCTCTTGTTTGCAGACAGAAATTTACAGCCTCTAAACCCTTTTCATGAGGGATAGAAGAGTAGAGGGCCTCCACATCAATACTTGCCAAGAAGGCATCTGGCTCGATGGTAAGGCCCTCTAAACAACGGAGGAGATCTGGAGTATCCTTGACAAAGGATTGCAATGCAGACACAAAAGGACACAACACGTGGTCCAAATAAATGCCCGCGTTTTGACACAAACTGCCTACCCCAGACACAATTGGCCTGCCTTTCAAGGGATTAAGGCCCTTGTGTACCTTGGGGAGGCAGTAGAAAGTAGCCATGACGGGATGGTCCGGTAGAATAAAGTAAAACTCGGTCTTACTTATGACACCACTCTCCAAGCCATCCTGTAAGATAAGACGAAGTTCTTCTCTAAATGTGCTACCAGGATCATTTTGAAGGATCTCATAAGAGCTTCTGTCCAGAAGAATGTTGCCATTAAGCCCTCAGATAAGGGTGGCAATATAGTCATCCTAGATACAACTCATTATCAGCAGATGTGTGAAAATATTCTTCTGGACAGAAGCTCTTATGAGTTCCTTCAAAATGATCCTGGTAGCACATTTAGAGAAGAACTTCCGGCGCTTGAACACGCAAGGAAGAATGGCCTTAGTCAGCGGCCAATTCCTGCGCTTAGCGTCTTGTGGGTTGCCCGGTAACCTTAACATCTGGGGCGCCCGCTGCATTCCGGCTGATAGGGGCTGCGGCTGGCGTCTCCGTTGCCCGGCAACACCTACTTCCGGCGCTCGGATACGCTAGGTAGAATGGCCTGAATCATCGACTAATTCCTGCGCCTAGCGTCCTGTGGGCTGCCCGGTAACTATAACATCCGGGGCGTTCCTTGCCACAGGATACACTGGCGGTGCCACATTGTGTATGATGGCGTTTTACTTCTGAATTTACAGCGCGGTATCAGGCTTGCAGCATAGCAGGGGCCCTAATGTATACAATATAGGGGTGCACTGTTAGGTACTCTTGCCGCATTTTAATTACACTATGGTGGTTTGCAATGTACGCTTTAGGCACAATATATGACAACATATAGTGGGTTCCCCCATTCGGTTTACCCAGTCGTCATGGTTACCTTTAGCTGCCATATGATTCCCTATGGGAAGTGGTCATATTAACACATGGTATCCGCCTCCCCTTTTTGCTATATAAGCATTAGCCCATTGCCGTGTTCACTCTCTGCAAGACAGCATTGAGGGTGGCAGGACTTAGTGTTCCTCCTTTTTAGCACTCTATCTCCATGCACAAGAAAGTCCCCTGAAGATTCTGCTTGGATGAAACGCGTCGGGACAGACTATACAGGGAGAGTGCAGGGCATGTTTGGACAGGGGTAGCTGTGGACTGCCCTTGTAAGGGCAGGAGCTTTGGGGATAGTCTATCGATAGCCCCATAGGGACTGACATAGGGACTGTCGTCTCCATTACTTTTCCGGACTTTCTTCTGACCAGAAAATTATTCGGTGCTCCTGGGCCCTCATCTTGGAACCAGTGAGATTGTTCCTTTTTATATTACTTATAGCCATCAGTGGCACTGTCTATATGCGACTATTGATGGTTTTTATTGCTTGTTCATGTAACTAGCCTGACGTTGTGTGCTGTTTGACGTTATTTTACTCCAGCTCCATATGTCAATTTCTAGTTCTTATGATATCTCCAATATGCTGTAGAGGATATCATTCTGTCCTATCTGGGGATAATCAGTCTCTGTGGTCACCATACCAATTGCCTGAGACTCTGCCCCAGTATTTTTATTCACTTGGGTGTTTGGTTTAAGTTTTCTTGTGTGTGACTTTTGCCATAAAGGCCTAACAATAATTCACCTAAATATCACTATATACATTTTCTGTCAAGTTGCATATTGTTTTATGCCCTACTCCTTCACTTCCTGTGCTGTGGCACCAGCTCTGCAGTCACAGCCATCACTTCCTCTTCAGAATCCTAAGACAGAAAATAATCATATACCCTGCTGTAAGTAAATACTGTAAGTGAAAGCAATAGTGCTTAGAAGTTCTTAGAAAACACAGTTTTTGACTTAAATAAAGTGTAAAAACCATCCCACCAGCATCAAGGTGTACCCAAATTCGGGATGGTCCTAACCTCTAATATTAAAACCTTACCATGCGTCATCGTGATGTGTGTGTGAATAAGGCATGAGCAGGATGGGCGTGGCCTTCCTTCCTTTGAGCTGGACACTACATTTAAATAGCTTCCCATTTGCTGTGTGTTCATGTTCGGAACTCGGTCCTGCGAAGCCCTTATTCACGCAAACATCAGGGTGAAGCATGGTCAGGTATTAATACAAAGGGAAACACTTCCTGCATTAGGGTTGGTAGTCACAGACAGTGTTAGTACAAGGTTCAAATTCACGTACAAGCTACAATGGGCCCTAAGAGTACCAAGCTTTCAAACAGCACCAAGGCGCACTGAGAGTCTAGAGTAGATCACTGGACAGTCCAGGGCCTATGGCCCGGAAGAGGCATTGGAGTCCATGTCTCATTCTCTCCTAAGAAAAAGAGGCTGATTGCGGAAGCGCAAGAAGAAACAGTGGCAGACCTCAAGAAATTTGGGTTGCTGGATGGGGAATCCCTAGTGCCAACAGGAGGCTATTGAGGTGGGGACAGTTTGGGCAGACCAGAGGTAGGACCTTGATGTGTACTGTTTTATGGGGACATTAACTAGAGGGAGCTCTGCACCATACTGCATTTGTATTTTAACTGTATAGTAAAACCGAACCTGTTCAACCGGACCCAAGGTCTCTTCGTCAGTGTGCTACTAATCTTGGTAATTGCAGAGCGTGTGCAACAGCACAGCACTAGTGATGAGCGAGTATACTCATTAACATCGTTAAATTGCCGGGGGTGGTCCGTTACCACTCCTGGCACATAGTGCCGGATGTCAGCTGCGATAGGCAGCTGACACCCGGCCGCGATCAGCCGCACTCCCCCCGTGCGCGCGGCCGATCGCTATGACGTACTATCCCGTCGAGGGTCAGATAGGCCCAGGTCACCTCGACGGGATAGTACATCAAAGGTCAGAAAGGGGTTAATTATGTAGCAAGGTTTGGGGTAGCCCCCTCACAGAATATAATGTAGCCCCCTCATAAAATATAATGCAGTCCCCTCTCATAGAATATAATGCAGCATCCCACAAAATATAATGCAATCCCCTCAGTTATAATGCTGTCCCCACCATAGAATATAATGTAGCACCCTCAGAGGGTATAATACAGCCCCCCCTCATATAGTATAATGCAGCCCACCACAAAATATAATGTAGTCCCCTGAGAGAATGCAGCCCCACCTCAGAATATAATGCAGCCCCCTCATATAGTATGATGTAGCCCCCATAATATAATGTAGTCCCCTGAGAATAATGCAGTCCCCCCACAGAATATAATGTAGCCCCCTCATAAAGTATAATGCAGCCCCTCTCAACCCCCATCATTGTTCTCATCACCACCTCCATCATTGCCTTCTCCCCCTCCACCCCTATCATTCTCCCCCACCACCTCCATCACTGCCCATTCCATCACCTGCATCATTGCCTCCTCCTCCACTGTCATTGACCATTTCATCACCGCCATCATCATCTCCATCATTGCCTCCCCACCACCATCTTTGCCCATCACCTCCATCATTGCCTCCTCCACCACCATCATTGCCCATTTCATCACCTCCATCATTGCCTCCCACCACCACTATTGCCCATCATCTCCATCATTGCCTCCCCCCACCACCATCATTGCCCATCACCTCCATCATTGCCTACCCACCATCATTGCCTATCACCTCCATCATTGCCTCCCCCACCATCATTGCCTATCACCTCCTTCATTGCCTCCCCCACCATCATTGCCCATCACCTCCATCATTTCCTTTCTGCCCCTTCATTGCCCATCACCTCCATCATTGTCTTTCCACCATCATTGCTCATCACCTCCATCATTGTCTCCCCCCACCTCCATCATTGCCCATCACCTCCATCATTGTCTCCCCCCACCACCTCCATCATTGTCTCCCCCCACCAATATCATTGTCCTTCACCACCACACACACATCTCACCGCAGCAGCAGCTCATCACACACACACGCAGGCACACACACTCACACACACACACCTCACCACAGCAGCAGCTCATCACACACACATGTAGGCACACACACGCAGGCACACACACACGCAGGCACACACACATGCAGGCACACACACATGCAGGCACCCTCCTACGCAAATCTGTTTTTAGGGTGGTGGGAGGAGTCGCTGGTCTATAAGCATAAGGCTTTTGGGAGCGGTGCCAGAAATGGTTTCGCTACATTGATGACATTGTGATGTTTTGGACAGGCACAAAGGAGGATTGCAATCAATTTATTGCGGATCTGAACACTAATCCTTTCAACATTACTCACTTCAAATATGTCATGGATTTCAGTGGAATTCTTGGATCTCAAGTTGAGTCTGGAAGGTTCGTATATTGTCACCACCCTCTATCGGAAACCGACAGCCACTAATAGCCTATTACACTATTCATGCTTCCATCCTAGGCATTTGAAAAATGGTATTCCAACAGGCCAATTTTTGCGGCTCAAAAGAATTGTAGTCTGACGTCAGATTTCCAATCTGAAGCAAAAAAGTTGACGGACCGCTTCAGACATCGTGGATACCCAAAGGGAATTATCTCCTCCGCGTACCAGAGGGCCAAGACTAGTGCACGCTCGGAGTTACTTCATAGACAGACACGTGAGTTATCTAGACCTTTGGGCATTGTTACTACTTTTAACAATCAGTGGCGGGACGTGTATAGGATCTTGGATCGGAGTTGGGGAATCTTACTGAGCGAACCCAAACTGGCATCCCATATTTCGACTACGCCCAAATTGATAGCTAGACTGGCAAAAAATTTGAAAGATTTATTATGCCATAGCCACTATGTACGCTGAACAACCAACCTAAACAGGAGAACTAGGGTCTTTGGTACTTATCCTTGTGGCAATTGTAATATTTGTCAACATACAATTGCACAAGATGACTTCTCATGGACTGAAAGAGGAACTGCTTTTTACCGGTTTTTATAAACAGCTATAGCAGGATTTGTTTATAAGGAAATTAAACATTTTCCAGCATTCGTTACATAATCCCCCACCCAACTTCCCCCCCCCTCCCTTTTTTCCCCTTTCCCCCTCCCCCTTTTCCCTGCCTTTCTAGGTCCATTTATATGGAGCCCAGGTGCCTTCTGGGAAGAGCGAAGAGTCTCCCTAAGCTAGAAGATCGTTGGGTACAGCCGGGACCAGCTGCTTGGAAAGCATCACCAAACCAGGGATTCAAGCTTGAGGAGGCTAATTTGCATATCCCAGGTGCCTTCTGGGAAGAGCGAAGAGTCTCCCTAAGCTAGAAGATCGTTGGGTACAGCCGGGAACAGCTGCTTGGAAAGCATCACCAAATTTTTGCCTGGAGGACATTATTGCAAGAGAGCTTGGCTGAGTAGATTACACAAGAAGGAAAACACACAGCAAGTCAGCAGGATCTAGGAGCAACATGGCAGATGTGACAACCTACATGGTGAGCTGCAGCATGTGCTACATGTTCACAGATCGACCAGAAGAAGAATCAAATTTCACCTGTCAGAAGTGTAGACTAGTGGCCCTTTTAGAAGAAAAGGTGCGGGGTCTGGAAGAAAGAATAGCAACTTTGAAACTCATCAAAGAGAATGAAGACTTTCTAGACAGAACAGAAGCATCTCTACTGGTCACAGAAGGTGAAAAAAGTGTCAGAGAACCTCCAAAAGCAGATGAGTGGAAGCATGTGACCAAAAGAAGCAAGAAGACCATGGAGAAATCACCAACCACACAACTGAAGAACCGATATCAAATCTTTGTAGAGGATGAAGATGGCACACCTAAGGATGAAGCAATACCAGCAAGCAAAAAAGAAAAGGGCACACAGCAACAAGTGACAGCAAAAAGTACAGCCAAGAAGCAACGAAGAGTGGTGGTGGTGGGAGACTCACTACTGAGAGGCACAGAAGCAGCCATCTGCAGACCGGACATAACCGTAAGAGAAGTATGCTGCCTTCCAGGTGCGATGATCAAGGATGTGACCGATAGGATACCAAAGCTCTTGAGCTCCAAGGACGTCCACCCATTTCTTCTGATACATGTTGGCACCAATGACACGGCAAGGAAGGACCTACCGACAATCTGCAAAGACTTTGAAGAGTTGGGGAAGAAAGTAAAGGAACTGGATGCACAGGTAGTTTTTTCTTATATCCTTCCAGTAGACGGGCATGGCACCAGGAGATGGAACAGGATCCTTGATGCAAACAACTGGCTAAGACGATGGTGCAGACAACAAGGATTCGGATTCCTGGACCACGGTGTGAATTACTTGTACGATAGACTCCTCGCCAGAGACGGACTACACCTCAACAAACCTGGGAAACACACATTCGCCATAAGACTCGCTACACTCATCAGGAGGGCGTTAAACTAGATGAAGAGGGGACGGGAAGAAAAACATTAGACTTGAACAAAGAAGACCCAGGAAAACATACTCAGAAGGGAGGTAAGAACATTTCTAAAACAATCCACAGCGAGGAGATTGGAACAAAACAAAATCCTCTAAACTGCATGCTCGCCTGACAAACAAGATGGAAGAACTAGAAGCAGAAATATCTACAGGTAACTTTGACATAGTGGGAATAACCGAGACATGGTTAGATGAAAGCTATGACTGGGCAGTTAACTTACAGGGTTACAGTCTGTTTAGAAAGGATCGTAAAAATCGGAGAGGAGGAGGGGTTTGTCTCTATGTAAAGTCTTGTCTAAAGTCCACTTTAAGGGAGGATATTAGCGAAGGAAATGAGGATGTCGAGTCCATATGGGTCGAAATTCATGGAGGGAAAAATGGTAACAAAATTCTCATTGGGGTCTGTTACAAACCCCCAAATATAACAGAAACCATGGAAAGTCTACTTCTAAAGCAAATAGATGAAGCTGCAACCCATAATGAGGTCCTGGTTATAGGGGACTTTAACTACCCGGATATTAACTGGGAAACAGAAACCTGTGAAACCCATAAAGGCAACAGGTTTCTGCTAATAACCAAGAAAAATTATCTTTCACAATTGGTGCAGAATCCAACCAGAGGAGCAGCACTTTTAGACCTAATACTATCTAATAGACCTGACAGAATAACAAATCTGCAGGTGGTTGGGCATCTAGGAAATAGCGACCACAATATTGTACAGTTTCACCTGTCTTTCACTAGGGGGACTTGTCAGGGAGTCATAAAAACACTGAACTTTAGGAAGGCAAAGTTTGACCAGCTTAGAGATGCCCTTAATCTGGTAGACTGGGACAATATCCTCAGAAATAAGAATACAGATAATAAATGGGAAATGTTTAAGAACATCCTAAATAGGCAGTGTAAGCGGTTTATACCTTGTGGGAATAAAAGGACTAGAAATAGGAAAAACCCAATGTGGCTAAACAAAGAAGTAAGACAGGCAATTAACAGTAAAAAGAAAGCATTTGCACTACTAAAGCAGGATGGCACCATTGAAGCTCTAAAAAACTATAGGGAGAAAAATACTTTCTCTAAAAAACTAATTAAAGCTGCCAAAAAGGAAACAGAGAAGCACATTGCTAAGGAGAGTAAAACTAATCCCAAACTGTTCTTCAACTATATCAATAGTAAAAGAATAAAAACTGAAAATGTAGGCCCCTTAAAAAAATAGTGAGGAAAGAATGGTTGTAGATGACGAGGAAAAAGCTAACATATTAAACACCTTCTTCTCCACGGTATTCACGGTGGAAAATGAAATGCTAGGTGAAATCCCAAGAAACAATGAAAACCCTACATTAAGGGTCACCAATCTAACCCAAGAAGAGGTGCGAAACCGGCTAAATAAGATTAAAATGGATAAATCTCCGGAAAAGTCCGGATGGCATACACCCACGAGTACTAAGAGAACTAAGTAATGTAATAGATAAACCATTGTTTCTTATTTTTAGGGACTCTATAGCGACAGGATCTGTTCCGCAGGACTGGCGCATAGCAAATGTGGTGCCAATATTCAAAAAGGCCAGTAAGTCTAACCTCTATTGTTGGTAAAATATTTGAAGGGTTTCTGAGGGATGTTATTCTGGATTATCTCAATGAGAATAACTGTTTAACTCCATATCAGCATGGGTTTATGAGAAATCGCTCCTGTCAAACCAATCTAATCAGTTTTTATGAAGAGGAAAGCTATAGGCTGGACCATGGTGAGTCATTGGACGTGGTATATCTCGATTTTTCCAAAGCGTTTGATACCATGCCGCACAAGAGGTTGGTACACAAAATGAGAATGCTTGGTCTGGGGGAAAATGTGTGTAAATGGGTTAGTAACTGGCTTAGTGATAGAAAGCAGAGGGTGGTTATAAATGGTATAGTCTCTAACTGGGTCGCTGTGACCAATGGGGTACCGCAGGGGTCAGTATTGGGACCTGTTCTCTTCAACATATTCATTAATGATCTGGTAGAAGGTTTACACAGTAAAATATCCATATTTGCAGATGATACAAAACTATGTAAAGCAGTTAATACAAGAGAAGATAGTATACTGCTACAGATGGATCTGGATAAGTTGGAAACTTGGGCTGAAAAGTGGCAGATGAGGTTTAACAATGATAAATGTAAGGTTATACACATGGGAAGAAGGAATCAATATCACCATTACACACTGAATGGGAAACCACTGGGTAAATCTGACAGGGAGAAGGACTTGGGGATCCTAGTTAATGATAAACTTACCTGGAGCAGCCAGTGCCAGGCAGCAGCTGCCAAGGCAAACAGGATCATGGGGTGCATTAAAAGAGGTCTGGATACACATGATGAGAGCATTATACTGCCTCTGTACAAATCCCTAGTTAGACCGCACATGGAGTACTGTGTCCAGTTTTGGGCACCGATGCTCAGGAAGGATATAATGGAACTAGAGAGAGTACAAAGGAGGGCAACAAAATTAATAAAGGGGATGGGAGAACTACAATACCCAGATAGATTAGCGAAATTAGGATTATTTAGTCTAGAAAAAAGACGACTGAGGGGCGATCTAATAACCATGTATAAGTATATAAGGGGACAATACAAATATCTCGCTGAGGATCTGTTTATACCAAGGAAGGTGACGGGCACAAGTGGGCATTCTTTGCGTCTGGAGGAGAGAAGGTTTTTCCACCAACATAGAAGAGGATTCTTTACTGTTAGGGCAGTGAGAATCTGGAATTGCTTGCCTGAGGAGGTGGTGATGGCGAACTCAGTCGAGGGGTTCAAGAGAGGCCTGGATGTCTTCCTGGAGCAGAACAATATTGTATCATACAATTAGGTTCTGTAGAAGGACGTAGATCTGGGGATTTATTATGATTGAATATAGGCTGAACTGGATGGACAAATGTCTTTTTTCGGCCTTACTAACTATGTTACTATGTTATATGGAGTATTTTGAAAGTATGCTATGGGACAAATGGGTGACTATTTATTAACCCCTTTCTGACATTGGACGTACTATCCCGTCGAGGTGGGGTGGGCCCCTATGACCACCGACGGGATTGCACGTCATATGCGATCGGCAGCACTCACGGGGGGAGCGCGGCCGATCGCGGCCGGGTGTCAGCTGCCTATCGCAGCTGACATCCGGCACTATGTGCCAGGAGCGGTCACGGACCGCCCCCGGCACATTAACCCCTGGCACACCGCAATCAAAGATGATCGCGATGTGCCGGTGGTACAGGGAAGCACCGCACAGGGAGGGGGCTCCCTGCGGGCTTCCCTGAGCCCCCCGCAGCAACGCGATGTGATGCTTCTAAGTCTGCATTCCAAATGGAGCTCCTTCCCTTCCGAGCCCTCCCATGCGCCCAAACAGTGGTTCCCCCCCACATATGGGGTATCAGCGCACTCAGGACAAATTGGACAACAAATTTTTGGGTCCAATTTCTCCTGTTACCCTTGGGAAAATACAAAACTGGGGGCTAAAAAATAAATTTTGTGGGAAAAATTTTTTGTTTTATTTTTACGGCTCTCCATTATAAACTTCTGTGAAGCCCTTGGTGGGTCAAAGCGCTCACCACACATCTAGATAAGTTCCTTAGGGGGTCTAGTTTCCAAAATGGTGTCACTTGTGGGGGGTTTCTACTGTTTAGGTACATTAGGGGCTCTGCAAACGCAATGTGACACCTGCAGACCATTCCATCTAAGTCTGCATTCAAATGGCACTCCTTCCCTTCCGAGCCCTCCCATGCGCCCAAACAGTGGTTTCCCCCCACATATGGGGTATCAGCGCACTCAGGACAAATTGGACAACAAATTTTGGGGTCCAACTTCTCCTGTTACCCTCGGGAAAATACAAAACTGGGGGCTAAAAAATTATTTTTGTGGGAAAAAATTTTTGTTTTATTTTTACGGCTCTCCATTATAAACTTCTGTGAAGCCCTTGGTGGGTCAAAGCGCTCACCACACATCTAGATAAGTTCCTTTGGGGGTCTACTTTCCAAAATGGTGTCACTTGTGGGGGGTTTCAATGTTTAGGCACATCAGTGGCTCTCCAAACGCAACATGGCGTCCCATCTCAATTCCTGTCAATTTTGCATTGAAAAGTCAAACGGCGCTCCTTCCCTTCCGAGCTCTCCCATCCGCCCAAACAGTGGTTTACCCCCACATATGGGGTATCAGAGTACTCAGGACAAATTGTACAACAGCTTTTGGGGTCCAATTTCTTCTCTTACCCTTGGAAAAATAAAAAATTGGGGGGAAAAATAATTCTTGTGAAAAAATATGATTTTTTATTTTTACGGTTCTGCATTATAAACTTCTGTGAAGCACTGGGTGGGTCAAAGTGCTCACCACACCTCTAGATAAGTTCCTTAGGGGGTCTACTTTCCAAAATGATGTCACTTGTGGGGGGTTTCAATGTTTAGGCACATCAGGGGCTCTCCAAACGAAACATAGCGTCCCATCTCAATTCCAGTCAATTTTGCATTGAAAAGTCAAATGGCGCTCCTTCGATTCCGAGCTGTGCCATGCGCCCAAACAGTGGTTTACCCCCACATGTGGGGTATTGGCGTACTCAGGACAAATTGTACAACAATGTTTGGGGTCCATTTTCTCCTGTTACCCTTGGTAAAATAAAACAAATTGGAGCTGAATAAAATTTTTTGTGAAAAAAAGTAAAATGTTCATTTTTATTTAAACATTCAAAAAATTCATGTGAAGCACCAGAAGGGTTAATAAACTTCTTGAATGTGGTTTTGAGCACCATGAGGGGTGCAGTTTTTAGAATGGTGTCACACTTGGGAATTTTCTATCATATAGACCCCTCAAAATGACTTCAAATGAGATGTGGTCCCTAAAAAAAAATGGTGTTGTAGAAATGAGAAATTGCTGGTCAACTTTTAACCCTTATAACTCCCTAACAAAAAAAAATTTGGGTTCCAAAATTGTGCTGATGTAAAGTAGACATGTGGGAAATGTTACTTATTAAGTATTTTGTGTGACATATCTCTGTGATTTAATTGCATAAAAATTCAAAGTTGGAAAATTGCGACATTTTCATAATTTTCTCCAAATTTCCATTTTTTTCACAAATAAACGCAGGTACTATCAAAGAATTTTTACCATTGTCATGAAGTACAATATGTCACGAGAAAACAATGTCAGATTCACTGGGATCCGTTGAAGCGTTCCAGAGTTATAACCTCATAAAGGGACAGTGGTCAGAATTGTAAAAATTGGCCCGGTCATTAACGTGCAAACCACCCTTGGGGGTAAAGGGGTTAAAGGGGAAAAAAATATTTTTCATCAATTGATACTGTTATTATATGATATGCCCTGCTTGGGTTTTCATGCGTTATACCTTCTAAATCGGTATAGATGTTCTTACGGATTAACTAGTTTCTATTTGTTGAAAACCATGGTTTTCTATATGTAGGTGGTTATGCAATTCTTTACATTTTTTACTTTATCATGCACTTATGTTTATATAAATTTCTCCTTCCAAATATGCCAGGTTTGAAGCATTGGGTTTTCCCTATTGTCTCTTTAAATATCCAGAGACTTTCCTTAAACCTTACCTGTTTTTGGGCCGACCATATTTGCGCTGCACTTATGTGATTAGATGTTTGCATGTTTCTCATCGCTGCAAGGTAGATGCATCTTGATTGCTACTGCGCATGCGCCTGACGGCAGTAATATACTTTGTTTATCTCCGGCCAGAGTGGGCTTCTCAGCCTTGCAATCTTCCTTCCTCTGTGTGCTGCACACGCGCCGATTGGCGCATGCGCACATTATCTCCTTTCAGACATCTTTAAACAGGAGCTTCGGCTTCTTTCATAGCTTTGCGCTAGCGCCGGCATGCTGACTACTTCCGGTTTCCGGCTAATGCCGGCGCTATGAGATTGTTTCCTTATGCGCTCCTGGACTACAGCTGTTTCCTGACCAGCGTTAATTGCTAAGGCATTTAAGATTGATATACGCTCACTGCAACCACCGCCCCTGAAGAAGCCAGGGTTCCTGGCAACACGCGTTGGGCATTTAGTGCCCTTGTCTCCCCATTTCTTCTACCTCTTATTGCATTGATGCTCCTCACTGAGATCCTATTCTGGAAGCCCTATTCACAGGCTCAGGTTGTATAGGTCTTCTTTTGTCTCCCCATTTGAGGGAATTATTCTACTATTGTGGCCAAATGTTTAGTGTCATTCCATAAAGGGCGATCGCTTTTTCTCACAGGTTTGGAGCATTTATCTATGCATTTTATAGCCCACGAGTATGGGCTTCCTTCATGTATGCGCTTATTATACCACACTGATAGGATGACTTCGTTTTCCCTGTGTAGCTACTTTTGAGTGATTATTAGCATCATAGATATTGATCTTTGGGGTGCGACAAGGGTATGACCCTATTATGGGTCTGTGTAGTTGTTTGTTGTTTGCAATTTTAAATGTTTTTAATCCTTTTGCAGTGTTTGTATTATGACCAAATAAAACTTACTATTTTTTCTGATACTTTTGTGTGGTGAGCCATGCAAAATGCATGCTATCTTTTCTTAGTTTGTTGCACACTCTCTCTCACACACACACACATATGCAGGCACACACACACACAAACGCAGGCACACACACACACACACACACAAATGCAGGCACACACACACGCAGGCACACACACACGCAGGCACACAGCACTGCTCACCTTCCCGCAGCAGCAGCTCATCCCTGCAGCCTCTTCCTTGCTGGAAGCTTTCTGTCTGAGACAGCACACTGGATGATGACATCATCCAGCTGGGCTGTCTCAGACAGGAAGCAGGATGCCGGGAGGTGAGCTGCTCTGTGTGAGTCTGTGTGCCTGCATGTGTGCGTATGTGTGCAGTGCTGTGTGTGTATGTGTGCATGTGTGTGTAGTGCGGTGGTGCGGCTTTATATGCGGGCAGTATTAGCTGCAGTTTGCGGCTAACGCTGCCCGCTATTAAAGAGAAATGTTATTCACGCCCATAGGGGCGTGGGGAAGCGTGAATATTCATTTTGCTTTAGCAGCGGGGACAGGATCCTTTCTCCAGCTGCTGATACTGGCACAGGGCGGGCCCCCTTGACTCAGGAGCCCCATAGGCACTGGCTGGGGGCCCCTGGAGCAGCGGGGGCCCTAGGCAGCTGCTGGCCAGTATGCCAGCAGGTGTCAGTGCCTGGGCCCACCAGAGAATTCTCCGGTTCTCTGGTGGGCCAGTCCGAGCCTGCCCACAGCACTGGCCTTGAACCCCCCTTCAGGTTCATGAAACATCACAGCAACTGCAATCACTATGGGCCTGATATATTAACACTGATGATGTTCATGCCGGTCTTGATGAGGAGGTGTGCTGGAGTCAGACGCTTCAAATTCATGAAGAGACATACACTCGAAATGTGCCAAAATGCCTGCATTCTCTTTTTTGTGAACACAAAATTTTAATCTTTGCTTCGTATACCTTGGATAATAAAAAACACTTTTTTGCATTTCATCTGTAGGCTGGATTTTTCTGCTTTCTCCATACACCTCTGTTTGCCTCTCACCACAAGTCCCACTACAGCAGTATACTAAATATATTTTGTATTTGTAATGTTTTTATAATTATAAAATATGCATTGGATATATATAGTTGTGTCAGCTGTTTACGGGTTAAGCTTATCTGAATTATACAACATTTTATATGTGGCACAGAATTTAATTTCTCTAGGTATTCTTATACGGCCATGTTCACGTGATACTTTCTTTACGTTTCTGGGTTTTTTTTGGCATGATTTTCCAAAAACAAAATGAAAAAGAGGGGCCTGAGGGCACTACAGATGTTTTAAGGGGATCACTGAACACACAGAGAAAATAGCATATGCAAGACAAGAGAGGAAAGAAGTGTGTACAAGTTGATCAGGATCACCCTCAAGAAATGATTTAATAAGTAAATGTATTAATGAAGAAAAAACACAAACAGAACAAAAACAGCAATAAAAACAATGAAAAGAGCCAAAAACTGGCCATACAAAAGAACGACTGACGGTCAGTATAGAGATCAACATCTGTCCTTCTCCAATGTGCTAGCAGCAGGTACAATGAACATGGTTTATAAACACAATGGAAAATACTTTATATTATGGTGTATCAAATTTAGATCAAATTTAGATCAAAATGATATTATATAAAAGCCAACTGGTGACATTTAGCCAATGAAGTAAAGACAAGACCAAAAAAGCAGCGTACAGCGAAGTGCTTAAAAGAACAAAATTGTAAAGATGTATCAAATGTTAGATGAGATCTGAGCCTATTATCTCCTATATAGACTTATTTAAATAAAACTGCATGACATCTGGAATAGGAAAATCGCAAAGAGAAAATGCAGTAAATGATATAAAAGTTCCAACACAGCATTAAATCTGCACAGCTGAAATAGAGAGCATTCTAACAGATAATCAGATGGAAACATAAAGAGCAGAAAGATAGCCTTGCCCAAAATATGCAGAATGAATATATCCTGACTATAAAAAGCAGTCAAAGAGACACCAGTCTTAAGGCAAAGACAACCTAATGGTAATGTTGAGGCAATATTGCTACTTGCTGCCAGCATGATGGTGAGGGGAAGGGCCCAGGCGTATCGCCACCTGAAAGCGTGGCTTCCTCAGGGGAGAAAAAGTACAACAAACAGGATCTCCATGCATGTGTCGTGACTGTAACACAGCCGCGAAACATGCACCTGCAGAGCCAAACAGCAGCTGCATCAAAAGTAAAATTTCAGCATCAATAGTAAAAGATAGAATATTAAAAATAATAAAAAAATAAAAAAATAGTTATTGTCACCTTCCGACAGCCCGATCTCCTCAGCGGCGCTCCCGATACTTTTCGTTCCCAGGGATGCTTTGCGCAAAGGACCTTAGTGACGTCACGGTTGCATGACCATTACGTCATCCTAGGTGATTCCCACAATGCATCCCTGGGAACGGAAGCAGCCGCGTTCACCGCTGAGAGGCGGGAAGACTCCGGGGGCCATTAGAAGGTAAGTATATCCCTATTTTTTATTTCAATTCTTTTTTTTTACAGGACTATTGTACCCAGGGCCTGGAGGAGAGTCTCCTCTCCTCCAAACCCTGGGTACCATCCGCACATGAAGCGCTCACTTTACGCATGGTGGGCAAAGCCACATGCATAAAGTGAGCGTTTCCACCTCAGTTCTGCAGAAATAATGAACATGCTGCAGATTTTACCGCTATGTGATTCCTCAGCGGAACAATCCGCAGCATGGGCACAGCAACTGCAGAATCCCATAGGATTGCATGGGAATGCTTTTTTAAGCGTTTCCGCTGCGGCAAAAATCATGACGGAAACATATAAAAAACGCAACGTGGGCACACAGCCTTACTGAGATAAGAAGAAACTGCTCATACTGTCCCAGTACTTCTGATCTAATATTTCAGATACTTTAGGCACTCAGGTAAGAAGAGATTACTCACATTGCTGTCCACCTTGTCTTCCTGACCTAATGTTTGAGATATCAGGGGTGCTGTGGTAAGCAACGACTACTCACACTGTTGTCTACAAAGTATTTCTTATCTAATATTTGAGATACTTTGGGCAATCAGGTAAGAAGAGGCTACTCGCATTGCAGTCCACCCTGTTTTTCTAATCTCTTAATGAAGATTCAAGGAGTGCTAAGGTAAAAAGAGGCTGCAAATACTGCTGTCCACCCTGCCTCTCTTACCTAATATTTGAGATATCATGGTTGCTGAGGTAAGAAGAGACTGCTCACACTACTGTTCACAAAGTATTTCTGATCTAATATTTGAGATACTTGGGCACTCAGGTAAGGAGAGGCTATTCGCATTGCTGTCCACCCTGTTTTACTGACCTAATATTTGAGATACCAGAAATGCCGTGGCATGAAAAGACTACTCACACTGCTGTCTATCATGCTTTTCTGATCTTTTACTCAAGTTTCAAGGAGTGCTGAGGTAAAAAGAGGCTGCTTATACTGGTGTCCACCCTCTCTTTCTGATCTAATACTATAGATGCCAGGGGTGTTGAGGTAAGAAGAAACAGCTCACACTGTTGTCTATCCTGTATTACTGCTCTAATATCAGAGATACTAGGAGTGTTAGGGTAAGGAGAGATTGCTCATTGCATGCCCCCTTTGGAAGAAGCACGGATGCGAAACGGTGCTGTCAGGGTAGGAGCGCGCAACACATGAAAACCCTGCATTGTCACTTTGTGAGTACCTTCTCTAAGCTCTGAAGATACTTTTTATCTACTCTCCTCTATTGCATCCATATGTTTTTCTTTGCAGATAACATTTTTTGCCTAATCACTGATGAATATGTTACTTTGACCTAGGTTGGTTTGTGCCTCTGCCATATTGTATGCATATCCTACATTATGAGGATTTCTCTTTTTTTGCACTAGGCACTTTAATATGAATTCTTACACTTTGACAGAGACTCAACGTACTCTGTAAATCTTTTTGTCACTACATTTGGCAGATTGAATATGATTTTCATATATATTTGTACTAGCATGTGATTGCAGACTGTTCATACTGTAAGTTATTACCATCATAAGATACAACCGTGGTGCCAGCATACTCCTTTTCTTAGTTATGTAGCTTGAATTTTAATATTTTTAAACCAATTATAATTAAAGATTTATTTTTTACATACAATTCAACCACCTTTTTCTCATTTATATGAGGTTGTGTGTCATATAGTGATTGGTGGACTGGTTGTGCCACAGAAGTATGAAATTGTGTTAAAATCTAATACTTGAGATGCTAGGGGTGCTGAGGCAAGAAGAAACAACTCACACTGTTGTCTATCCTGTATTACTGATCTAATACCAGAGATACTAGGAGTGTTATGGTAAGAAGAGACTGCTCATACTGCTTCACATGATGTTTTTCTGATTTAATACCAGAGGTTTCACGGGTGCTGAGGAAAGAAGAAGGTTATTACACTGCTTAACACCCTGTTTTCCTGAATGCTGAATATCTGCCTTGACCCAGAGAGAACATATAATGTACATTAGTTTACAACAGCTGAGCTTCAGACTGTACATTTTCACTGGCACCTGTCTTATTAATTTTCTAGTTAAGTAAATAAGGCAGCACACTGCAGCGCTAGAACATGCAAACATGAAACACGAAAATTGAACTGCATTACTGCACTAGAAATATGAAAAATGAGAGCGTTTAGCGCATAAAAATGGCCAATTTTATGTGTACCTGGGAGCCACATTAGGGCATCTCTCTTATACCAGGTCCTAAACTTGCCTTTCCTCGCTGAGAATAAACGTCTCCATCTGAGTGGGTACATGTGAAACCTCTTCTTAGACTAAAATTCTCTCTCTCTGTGGAGGGGTATTGGACCTGCTGTAATTAAAACACCTGTGGCTAGAAGGCGGAGTGCACGATCAGAAGGCTAAAGAATACATTTCAAAAACCTGACCGGCACATCCAAACATAGACTAAGTGTGAACAGGTGCTGAACCTAAAGTTGCCAACTTGTATATAGTTAAGTAAATAAGGCAGCACACTGCAGCGCTAGAACATGCAAACATGAAACACGAAAATTGAACTGCATTACTGCACTAGAAATATGAAAAATTAGAGCGTTTAGCGCATAAAAATGGCCAATTTTATGTGTACCTGGTAGCCACATTAGGCCATTTTTATGCGCTAAACGCAAATAAGTTGAAACGAAAGGCACACGTTTCTCTCTATTCCTATTTCTATGAGATTGTAATTCCCCATCATTTAGTGTAATCACCTGATTTTTTTGACACATCACCTTCTCTTCAGGATAACCTCTGCAGATGAACTTATTGCACATTTCGTCCAACCTAATATCATATATGTCATCATCTGAGACAATACGGCGTACTCTTAATAATTGGCTCCACGGGAGCGAATCAATCATCCTCCTGGGATGATAGCTGCCATACTCCAAAAGACTGTTCCTGTCGGTTGCCTTAATAAACAGATCTGTACACAATCTATCATCTTGTTTGTATACCATGGTATCAAGGAATTGTATCCTGTCCATGGAATGTGTGACAGTAAATTTAAGCTGTGAATGTATATTATTCAGTTCAGACAAAAAAATCAGAAAGCTCAGTTTGAGTTCCCGCCCATATACAAAAAATGTCATCGATGTGTCTGATATCTGTATACTTGTTTTTAATGTTGATATCTTTGTTTTTGTTTTTGTTTCCTTCTAGTACACTGGTGATTTGACATCCAAGGAGATTTGGAAGTTACTGGACTATTTTTCTTTTGTTTGTTATGTGTTTGTGTATATATAGTTGGTGTTGTTCACCTATTTCTTCCTTGTCCCCTTGTGTGCCAAATCGCGATATATAAAATATTTGTGTGTACACACGCTGGTTACCATGGAGTTGGTTATATCCGGTTCTTACCATACAGACGGGGATTCGCTGCGTCCCGTGGTGGTCAGGTGATGTGTGTGGGCGGTTCGCCTATGCTCCTCCCTGGCTCTGACGTGGCCGCTGGCGCTTCCCTGTACTGTGGGTGAGCGATGTCTGGCTCGGTGCTGCTGGCGCTTGCGCTGTAGGTTGGGTCGGTGCTGCGGTCATGTGACCGCGTGCACGTGACGCACCTGCACGTTTGCTCTCGCGGCTTCTGACCGGCCGATATGGCGGTGTGCTTGCAGGCTGTTAGGTATAAGGCGATTGACTGATGGGTATCAATAACAGCACAGAAAGACCCTTCAGGATTGGAGGATACACCTGTTATGGAGGTTATAAGGATTCATTGGTGGATCATCGTCATGACAGCAGAGACAACAAATCTAAGATTTAATTACAGCTCCAGTATTGAATGGTTCCTGACGCCCTTTTCTAAGTATTTTGTATCTTCTATGTAATATGATGTCAATGTTATGTGGGTATTTATATGTTTTATAGATAATAGTGTAATCTGTGTATTTATAGTATTGTTGTTAAATGAAGGCCGCCCCTTGTCAGTGATTGGTGCCTGATTTTGGCTCCACACTATTTAAGGTAGCCAGGTGAGCTATATTGTGTACTTGACAAAGGTCATATCTGGCCGAAACGTTGTATGATGGTGGTGGAATAAAGACTTTATACCTTTCACCTGGAATGGATGCTGCTTCTTTTTCTACATTGTGAGTATCAGTCCAGTGGATCCATGGACGTTGGAGCGTGCATCCTGGCTGATTGAGTGCTGCTGGTTGCTGGTTTTTTTTCATATGTATTTTGGATCCTAACCAGCGTGCACCTATTCCGTGGCTATGGAGCCGTCTATCAATCCAGAGGTGGGTGAACTGGATACCGCCACAACTTTTTCGTATACAGATTAGGACGCTATACGGATTCTGTCCGGCACCTCTATAGACAATGCCTTTCTTAACAAACCTACTGCTGACATGCTCCGTAAGAAATATGAGAGCGAGAAAAGAAGGTTAATTTCTTTTGAGTTACATGTGACCACACTCACTGAATATTATAAGGCACGTAGGATACCTCGTGGGCTACGCCCACATTTACGCCCAACCCTGTTGGCTGACAACACACAGTTTTGCAACAAATTTGAGTCCATTACCAACAAATTCTCATTTGATCTAATGCTCCTGAACATTGAATTTCTACGTATGGAAATGGAGCTGATCAAGATTGTTGTGGCAGATTTGGAGCAACAACTGATTAGTCTTATGACTACACAGGAATTGGATTCCTATAAAATCCAACTGGATGTGAATTTGTTGAAATTTCGCAGTGACATTGAGAAAACCAAGAGATCTAAATGGTTTCGTGATTTGGAGGACTATAGATGTGGTCGAGTGTTTTCTTGGCATGCTGGTGTACAATCATCCTTCAATAGGAGGTCTAGATTTCAGCAAACAAGGAGGAAGAAAAGACCCTATGATAAAGACACACAGGGATTTGGTTTTACCACTGCTGAATCTGATTCCACTGATGACTCCAATATGGGAGCTGCTTCTTCCTCTTCTAGTTTTTTAGGAAACAGAAAACCAGAGGGTGTGGCAACGAAAGGAGGATCCGGAGAGGTGGCCGAAAACACAAAAGGTGGAGGCATCATTCGGGAACGGAGGAAGTTCCACAAATCACCAATGAGGACCCGGAACATGGACGAGCGGCGGAAAGTGAACTAGACTGTAAAGACTAAGTGGTAAATATATCATCTGTAGATCTGTCAGAAAATGACTATGCTGTGCTATCCAA
Organism: Ranitomeya imitator; assembly: GCF_032444005.1. Taxonomy (NCBI): domain Eukaryota; kingdom Metazoa; phylum Chordata; class Amphibia; order Anura; family Dendrobatidae; genus Ranitomeya; species Ranitomeya imitator. The sequence goes on from NC_091285.1 coordinate 228,355,572, forward strand.
AGGACTTACCTTTTGCCCAAGAAACTTTCCGGATTGGTTTCAGATAGAATGTGACTTACATGCCTTTTTTAGATGTTTACGGCTTGCTGTATATTTTTCTGACAAACAGTTGGTTGATAATTATGATAGTGAGGTTGTCGATGGCTTCACCTTGAAAGGAACGGGCCTATTTAACAAAAGCTCTTTTCAACCTCCTGTGAGAAATCATTTTGTTGAATCTTACATTGAGTTGGAAGAGAAAGATGTGAAACTATTGAAAGATGGGTTTCGGAATACAGGATTCAACAATTTATCGTATATTGAGAGGCAGTCACTTGACAGACTAGCAGGTAATGCTGAAATTACAATCAAACCGGCCGACAAAGGCGGTGCGGTTGTAATTATGGATACTATTAAGTATGAGGCTGAAATTCTTGGACAATTGGCTGATACTGCTGTATACAGGAAATTGACGGGCAATCCCACTAGTCAATTTCAGAGGGATTTACAGCTCCTGATCGAGGACTCCTTGACTGGTGGACTCATCGATCAGAAGCTGTCTGAATTTCTTTTTGTGGATGCACCTATTACTCCCATCCTGTATACATTGCCTAAGATACACAAAGATCTGTGTAACCCCCCAGGACGACCCATTGTGTCGGTGAGGGGGTCTATGTGTCATAAAGTGGCTATCTTTCTCGATAGAATCTTGCGTCGTTTTGCCATCTCATCTCGATCCTATATTAGAGACACTAACGACTTTTTGGACAAATTGAGGGATGTCAGGGTGGGTACCTCTACCATCCTGGTATCCTTCGATGTAGTCTCCTTATATACTTCAATTGAGCACGAAAAGGGGTTACATGCTGTTGATATGGCGCTATCAGGCTCGGACTTGGCTCCAGCGTGTGCACAGTTGGTCCTCACCTTGCTGGAGTTGATCCTCAGGAGGAATTTTTTCCTCTTTGGGGATGACTACTATCTCCAGCTAAGGGGTACCGCCATGCGGTCCAATGTGTCCACAACTTATGCCAACATCTATATGGCGGTACTTGAGGACCAATCTGTGTACAGTTCCAGCTACTGGTGCCACGTCCGGGCCTGGTGGCGCTACATCGATGACATTTTTTGTATATGGGAGGGAACTCAAACTGAGCTTTTTGATTTTTTGTCTGAACTTAATAATATACATTCACAGCTTAAATTTACTGTCACACATTCCATGGACAGGATACAATTCCTTGATACCATAGTATACAAACAAGATGATAGATTGTGTACAGATCTGTTTATTAAGGCAACCGACAGGAACAGTCTTTTGGAGTATGGCAGCTATCATCCCAGGAGGATGATTGATTCGCTCCCGTGGAGCCAATTATTAAGAGTACGCCGTATTTTCTCAGATGATGACATAAGTGATATTAGGTTGGACGAAATGTGCAATAAGTTCATCTGCAGAGGTTATCCTAAAGAGAAGGTGATGTGTCAAAAAAATCAGGTGATTACATTAAATGATGGGGAATTACAATCTCATAGAAATAGGAATAGAGAGAAACGTGTGCCTTTCGTTTCAACTTATTGTCCAGCTAGTGGTAGAATTGCGAGCATTTTGAATAAACATTGGGGTTTTTTGAATAGAGGGTTGCCTCAGATTCAAGATTTTCGTTCACGGCCTATTCTTTCTTATAGACGTGGACATAACTTGAAAGATAGACTGGTAAAATCTGATGTGGGTACAAGGAGAGTTGCCATCCAGCGGACTTTGTGTCCACCTAGGATGGGCAATTTTCCTTGCCTCAGCTGTGCTTGTTGTAGCAATATGCTTAAGGGGGATAGTTTTCATCACCCTCATACTGGGAAGAAATTTTCGATTAAAGAACGTTACACATGTTCCTCTAGTTTTGTCATCTATTTGCTAGTTTGTCCTTGTGGACTTATGTATGTAGGGGAGACTACGATGGAGATTAGAGCTCGCATAAGCAAACACAAGAGCACAATTAGGACTAAATTGCTTGAACTACCAGTCCCTAAACACTTTGAGGAATGTCGACATTCTGTCAATCAGCTCCGATTTAGGGTGATCGATGGGGTCCCTACACTGAGAAGGGTGTTGTGAATTCTGTTGTCAGGCTCCCTCCTGTGGTCATGAATGGTACTTCGGCTGGTTCTGTCCATGGACTTTCTCTGGTGCCTGTGGGTGTTTCTGAGTTTCCTTTCACAGGTGACGAGGCTAATTCGTTAGTGGGCTGCTCTATTTAACACCACTTAGATCTGTGCCCCATGCCAGCTGTCAATGTTGTACTATGGCTCTAGTTCGCTCCTGGATCGTTCTGAGTTCCTGTTGCTCCAGCAGAAGCTAAGTTCCTCTGTGCTATTTTGCTTGTTTGCTATTTTTTCTGTCCAGCTTGCTTTTGTCAATATTGCCTTGCTTGCTGGAAGCTCTGGGACGCAGAGGGGCGCCTCCCGCACCGTGAGTCGGTGCACAAGGTATTTTTCCCTGCACTCTCTGCGTGGTCTTTTGTAGGTTTTTGTGCTGACCGCAAAGTAACCTTTTCTATCCTCGGTCTGTTCAGTAAGTCGGGCCTCACTTTGCTAAATCTATTTCATCTCTGTGTTTGTATTTTCATCTTTACTCACAGTCATTATATGTGGGGGGCTGCCTTTTCCTTTGGGGAATTTCTCTGAGGCAAGGTAGGCTTTATTTTCCTATCTTCAGGGCTAGCTAGTTTCTTAGGCTGTGCCGAGTTGCATAGGGAGCGTTAGGCGCAATCCACGGCTATTTCTAGTGTGTTTTGATAGGTTTAGGGATTGCAGTCAGCAGAGTTCCCACGTCCCAGAGCTCGTCCTTATTATCAGTAACTATCAGGTCCATTATTTGTCCTAACCACCGGATCATAACAGTACAGCTGGCGAAAAGTATTGATGCATCTCAATAGAGGGATAAGTGAAGCTCTGAGACCATTTTTTTTTCTTTGCAGCGTGTTCTGTCTCACTTTTCCCCTTTACCTCTGGGTGGTTCAGAACAAAGGTGTAGACATGGACATTCAAGGTCTGTCCTCTTGGATGGATAATCTCACTACAAGGGTACAAAACATTCAAGATTTTGTGGTTCAGAATCCGATGTCAGAGCCTAGGATTCCTATTCCTGATTTATTTTTTGGTGATAGATCTAAGTTCTTGAATTTCAAAAATAATTGTAAATTGTTTCTAGCTTTGAAACCTCGCTCCTCAGGTGATCCTGTTCAACAGGTAAGGATCATTATTTCCTTATTACGTGGCGACCCTCAAGACTGGGCATTTTCTCTTGCGCCAGGAGACCCGGCATTGCGTGATGTAGATGCGTTTTTCCTGGCGCTCGGATTGCTTTATGACGAACCTAATTCAGTGGATCAGGCAGAGAAAATCTTGCTGGCTCTATGTCAGGGTCAGGATGAGAGAGGTATATTGTCAGAAGTTTAGAAAGTGGTCTGTGTTCACTCAGTGGAATGAATGTGCCCTGGCAGCAATCTTCAGAAAGGGTCTCTCTGAAGCCCTTAAAGATGTCATGGTGGGATTTCCCATGCCTGCTGGTCTGAATGAGTCTATGTCTTTGGCTATTCAGATCGATCGGCGCTTGCGTGAGCGTAAAACTGTGCACCATTTGGCGGTACTATCTGAGCATGGGCCTGAGCCTATGCAGTGTGATAGGACTTTGACCAGAGCTGAACGGCAGGAACACAGACGTCGGAATGGGCTGTGTTTTTAGTGTGGTGACTCCACTCATGCTATCTCCGATTGTCCTAAGCGCACTAAGCGGTTCGCTAAGTCTGCCACCATTGGTATGGTACAGTCTAAATTTCTTTTGTCCGTTACTCTAATTTGCTCTTTGTCATCCTATTCTGTTATGGCGTTTGTGGATTCAGGCGCTGCCCTGAATTTGATGGACTTAGAGTACGCTAGGCGCTGTGGTTTTTTCTTGGAGCCCTTGCAGCATCCTATTCCATTGAGAGGAATTGATGCTACGCCTTTGGCCAAGAATAAGCCTCAGTACTGGACCCAATTGACCATGTGCATGGCTCCTGCACATCAGGAGGATATCCGTTTTTTGGTGTTACATAATCTGCATGATGTGGTCGTTTTAGGGTTACCATGGCTACAGGTCCATAATCCAGTATTGGACTGGAAATCTATGTCTGTGTCCAGCTGGGGTTGCCAGGGGGTACATGGTGATGTTCCATTTTTGTCAATTTCGTCTTCTACTCCTTCTGAAGTTCCGGAGTTTTTGTCGGATTATCAGGATGTATTTGATGAGCCCAAAGCCAGTGCCCTACCTCCTCATAGGGATTGCGATTGTGCAATTAATTTGATTCCTGGTAGTAAGTTTCCTAAGGGCCGATTGTTCAATTTATCTGTGCCAGAACACGCCGCTATGCGGAGTTATATAAAGGAATCCTTGGAGAAAGGCCATATTCGCCCATCGTCATCACCGTTGGGAGCAGGGTTCTTTTTTGTGGCCAAGAAGGATGGTTCTTTGAGACCTTGTATTGATTACTGCCTTCTTAATAAGATCATAGTCAAATTTCAGTATCCTTTGCCGTTGCTGTCCAACTTGTTTGCTCGTATTAAAGGGGCTAGTTGGTTTACCAAGGTAGACCTTCGAGGGGCCTATAATCTTGTGCGTATTAAACGGGGCGATGAATGGAAAACAGCATTTAATACGCCCGAGGGCCATTTTGAGTACCTGGTGATGCCATTCGGGCTTTCCAATGCTCCATCAGTATTTCAGTCTTTTATGCATGACATCTTCCGAGATTACCTGGATAAATTCCTGATTGTGTATTTGGATGATATTTTGGTCTTTTCGGATGATTGGGAGTCTCATGTGAAGCAGGTCAGAATGGTGTTCCAGGTCCTTCGTGCTAATTCCTTGTTTGTGAAGGGGTCAAAGTGTCTCTTTGGAGTTCAGAAGGTTTCATTTTTGGGGTTCATTTTTTCCCCTTCTACTGACGAGATGGACCCTGTTAAAGTCCAGGCCATTCATGATTGGACTCAGCCGACATCTGTGAAGAGCCTGCAAAAGTTCCTGGGCTTTGCTAATTTTTATCGTCGCTTCATCGCTAATTTTTCTAGTGTTGCTAAACCGTTGACTGATTTAACCAAGAAGGGTGCTGATGTGGTCAATTGGTCTTCTGCGGCCGTGGATGCTTTTCAGGAATTGAAGCGTCGTTTTTCTTCTGCCCCTGTGTTGTGCCAGCCAGATGTTTCGCTCCCGTTTCAGGTTGAGGTTGATGCCTCTGAGATTGGGGCAGGGGCTGTTTTGTCGCAAAAAAGTTCTGATGGCTCGGGAATGAAGCCATGTGCTTTCTTTTCTAGAAAGTTTTCGCCTGCTGAGCACAATTATGATGTTGGTAATCGAGAATTGTTGGCCATGAAGTGGGCAATCGAGGAGTGGCGTCATTGGCTTGAAGGAGCCAAGCATCGCGTGGTGGTCTTGACAGATCACAAAAATTTGACTTATCTTGAGTCTGCCAAACGGTTGAATCCGAGACAGGCTCGATGGGCGTTGTTTTTCTCCCGTTTTGATTTTGTGGTTTCGTACCTTCCGGGCTCTAAGAATGTGAAGGCTGATGCCCTGTCAAGGAGTTTTGTGCCTGACTCTCCGGGTGTTTCTGAGCCGGCAGGTATTCTCAAAAAGGGGAGAATTTTGTCTGCCATCTCCCCTGATTTGCGGCAGGTGCTGCTGATAGACCTGACCGTTGCCCAGCAAAGAAACTGTTTGACCCTGATAAATGGAATAATAAAGTTATCTCTGAGCTTCATTGTTCGGTGTTGGCTGGGCATCATGGAATCTTTGGTACCAGAGATTTGGTGGCTAGATCCTTTTGGTTGCCGTCTTTGTCATAGGATGTGCGTTCTTTTGTGCAGTCCTGTGGGACTTGTGCTCGGGCTAAGCCCTGCTGTTCTCGTGCTAGTGGGTTGCTTTTGCCCTTGCCGGTCCCGAAGAGGCCCTGGACGCATATTTCTATGGATTTTATTTCGGATCTCCCCGTCTCTCAAAAGATGTCGGTCATTTGGGTGGTTTGTGATCGCTTTTCTAAGATGGTCCATTTGGTACCCTTGTCTAAATTGCCTTCCTCCTCTGATTTGGTGCCATTGTTTTTCCAGCATGTGGTTCGTTTGCATGGCATCCCGGAGAATATAGTTTCGGACAGAGGTTCCCAGTTTGCTTCGAGGTTTTGGCGATCCTTTTGTGCTAGGATGGGCATTGATTTGTCTTTTTCCTCGGCTTTCCATCCTCAGACAAATGGCCAAACTTAACGAACTAATCAGACGTTGGAAACATATCTGAGATGCTTTGTTTCTGCTGATCAGGATGATTGGGTGTCCTTTTTGCCGTTGGCTGAGTTCGCCCTTAATAATCGGGCCAGCTCGGCTACCTTGGTTTCACCATTTTTCTGCAACTCTGGGTTCCATCCTCGTTTCTCTTCAGGACAGGTTGAGTCTTCGGACTGTCCTGGTGTGGATGCGGTGGTGGATAGGTTGCAGCAGATTTGGACTCATGTGGTGGACAATTTGACATTGTCCCAGGAGAAGGCTCAACGTTTCGCTAACCGCCGGCGCTGTGTGGGTCCCCGACTTCGTGTTGGGGATTTAGTTTGGTTGTCGTCTCGTTATGTTCCTATGAAGGTTTCCTCTCCTAAGTTTAAGCCTCGTTTCATTGGTCCATATAAAATTTCTGAGGTTATCAATCGTGTCATTTCGTTTGGCCCTTCCTGATTCTTTTGCCATCCATAATGTGTTCCATAGGTCGTTAGGTCGTTATTGCGGAGATACGTGGCGCCTGTGGTTCCATCCGTTGACCCTCCTGCTCCGGTGTTGGTTGAGGGGGAGTTGGAGTATGTGGTGGAGAAGATTTTGGATTCTCGTATTTCGAGACGTAACTCCAGTACTTGGTCAAGTGGAAGGGTTATGGTCAGGAGGATAATTCCTGGGTTTTTGCCTCTGATGTTCATGCGGCCGATCTGGTTCGTGCCTTTCATTTGGCTCATCCTGGTCGGCCTGGGGGCTCTCGTGAGGGTTCGGTGACCCCTCCTCAAGGGGGGGTACTGTTGTGAATTCTGTTGTCAGGCTCCCTCCTGTGGTCATGAATGGTACTTCGGCTGGTTCTGTCCATGGACTTTCTCTGGTGCCTGTGGGTGTTTCTGAGTTTCCTTCCACAGGTGACGAGGCTAATTCGTTAGTGGGCTGCTCTATTTAACTCCACTTAGATCTTTGCCCCATGCCAGCTGTCAATGTTGTACTATGGCTCTAGTTCGCTCCTGGATCGTTCTTAGTTCCTGTTGCTCCAGCAGAAGCTAAGTTCCTCTGTGCTATTTTGCTTGTTTGCTATTTTTTCTGTCCAGCTTGCTTTTATCAATATTGCCTTGCTTGAGGAAGCTCTGGGACGCAGAGGGGCGCCTCCCGCACCGTGAGTCGGTGCACAAGGTATTTTTCCCTGCACTCTCTGCGTGGTCTTTTGTAGGTTTTTGTGCTGACCGCAAAGTAACCTTTTCTATCCTCGGTCTGTTCAGTAAGTCGGGCCTCACTTTGCTAAATCTATTTCATCTCTGTGTTTGTATTTTCATCTTTACTCACAGTCATTATATGTGGGGGGCTGCCTTTTCCTTTGGGGAATTTCTCTGAGGCAAGGTAGGCTTTATTTTCCTATCTTCAGGGCTAGCTAGTTTCTTAGGCTGTGCCGAGTTGCATAGGGAGCGTTAGGCGCAATCCACGGCTATTTCTAGTGTGTTTTGATAGGTTTAGGGATTGCAGTCAGCAGAGTTCCCACGTCCCAGAGCTCGTCCTTATTATCAGTAACTATCAGGTCCATTATTTGTCCTAACCACCGGATCATAACAGAAGGGGAGGGAATAGGGTACAATTACTCAAACAAAAGGAACTCAGGTGGATCTCTATACTAGAGACATTACAACCGAAAGGGTTAAATATTGAATATAATTTGCAGATATGTAATCTTTGATCCCTCTCTCTTCCCAGATAGTGTCTGATATCTGTATACTTGTTTTTAATGTTGATATCTTTGTTTTTGTTTTTGTTTCCTTCTAGTACACTGGTGATTTGACATCCAGGGAGATTTGGAAGTTACTGGACTATTTTTCTTTTGTTTGTTATGTGTTTGTGTATATATAGTTGGTGTTGTTCACCTATTTCTTCCTTGTCCCCTTGTGTGCCAAATCGCGATATATAAGATATTTGTGTGTACACACGCTGGTTACCATGGAGTTGGTTATATTCGGTTCTTACCATACAGACAGGGATTTGCTGCGTCCCGTGGTGGTCAGGTGACGTGTGTGGGCGGTTCGCCTATGCTCCTCCCTGGCTCTGACGTGGCCGCTGGCGCTTCCCTGTACTGTGGGTGAGCGATGTCTGGCTCGGTGCTGCTGGCGCTTGCGCTGTAGGTTGGGTCGGTGCTGCGGTCATGTGACCGTGTGCACGTGACGCACCTGCACGTTTGCTCTGGCGGCTTCTGACCGGCCGATATGGCGGTGTGCTTGCAGGCTGTTAGGTATAAGGCGATTGGCTGATGGGTATCAACAACAGCACAGAAAGACCCTTCAGGATTGGAGGATACACCTGTTATGGAGGTTATAAGGATTCATTGGTGGATCATCGTCATGACAGCAGAGACAACAAATCTAAGATTGGATTACAGCTCCAGTATTGAATGGTTCCTGACGCCATTTTCTAAGTATTTTGTATCTTCTATGTAATATGATGTCAATGTTATGTGGGTATTTATATGTTTTATAGATAATAGTGTAATCTGTGTATTTATAGTATTGTTGTTAAATGAAGGCCGCCCCTTATCAGTGATTGGTGCCTGATTTTGGCTCCACACTATTTAAGGTGGCCAGGTGAGCTATATTGTGTATTTGACAAAGGCCATATCTGGCCGAAACGTTGTATGATGGTGGTGGAATAAAGACTTTATACCTTTCACCTGGAATGGATGCTGCTTCTTTTTCTACATTGTGAGTATCAGTCCAGTGGATCCATGGACGTTGGAGCGTGCATCCTGGCTGATTGAGTGCTGCTGGTTGCTGGTTTTTTTCATATGGTTTACACTGAATGTCCCAGCTTTCCCTGGTTCCCATATGTCTGTTTGAATTGCATTATTTGCTCTGGTATGCACTGAATGTCCCAGCTTTCCCTGGCTCCCGAATGTCTATGTGAATTGCATGCCACGATCCTCTACACATTCTTGCAACCTTAATAACCTCATTCCCATTCATCTATCCCCCACTCCCCGAATCCCCTTACCTGGAGCACTATGGAACGCATGTTCTGTTTCCAATAAACTGCCGTTTATCCATGACCCCCTCACCCCCTCTGATTCAGCCTCTCCAGCTACACTTTCCTACGGTGGACTCCATCTCTCTCACTCCCCTTGCCCCAGCAACAAATGTGGTGGAGAAGTCGGCCTGCTCCTTTTACCCCAATTCCGCTACCACCCTCTGCCACTCTTCCCTTGTTTGAGATGCTCTCCATCCGCATCTACACCCCCTCCAACCTCCAGCTGGCTGTCATCTACCACCCCCCAGAACTAGCCATCTCCACCTTCCTTCTGTTCCCTTACTAATCTCACTAACTCCCCTTCCCTCTTTCTGACCACAACCTACTGACAGTCTCTTCCCTCTCCTCTCCTAGTGTGCAACCCCCACTTCACAAACTCACTCACCTATGCAGAAATCTCAAACACGTCAATTTACAATCACTCTCTGAGTCCTTTCTTCCTCTTACAGACATAGCTTCCCTTCATGACACAGATGCTGCTGCCACTTTCTATAACACCACAATAACAGCAACACTTGATTCGGCTGCCCCCTCACGCATAGCATAACTCAACAGTCAACAGACAGCCCTGGCTGACCAACCTGACCAAAGAACTGAGATGGGCTTCCAGGGTCGCTGAGTGAAGATGGAAGCGATCCCGCTCTACCGAGTGCTTCATCGCATACAAGCAGTCCTTCGGCAGCTTCAAGTCCACGCTCACAGTTGCAAAACAAACTTACTTCTCATCTCTCATATCCTCCCTGTCTCACAACCCTAAACAGCTTTTCAACACTTTCAATTCTCTACTCCATCCCACAGCACCTCCTCCCTCTCAACTCATTACTAGTGTTGAGCGATACCTTCCGATATTCGAAAGTATCGGTATTGGATTGGATCGGCCGATATCATAAAAATATCGGATCTCGCCGATACCGATACCCGATACCAATGCAAGTCAATGGGACCAAAATATCAGAATTAAAATAAATCCTTTCTTTCCATGTAGGTAATTCTACATGAAGGAAAACAACTAAGACTAACTTAGAATGTATTGGAGGAGGTGGAGGAGACATTAAAGGCATAGAGGTTTAGCCCATTCAAATGGAATAGCAGGAATTATAAATTTTTTAAGACGTTCGGAGTTACAAAGATTTTGACTATGTTTATTTTTTTAGATTTTGTCATATATTTATGTTTCTCTACTTCCATGCTCTGCACCTTTTTTTTAACTTCTACCACACTTTCTTCTTCATCATCCTCAGCAGCAGCATCTTTTTCATTAACTTCTTCTTCACCTTCTTCTTCTCATTCAACTCTTCTTCTTCTTCATATTCAACTTCATCATCTCCTTCATATTCCTCTTCTTCATCAAAATCTTATGTGTGACAAACAGGCATTCCTGTAGTTGTTATCTGTCAAAGTTTGAAGATTACACCTTCCGTTCTGCCTGTCACAAAAGATTTAAAACAGGATTTGTCCACGTTCAGTTTGGCCTGCAGCAGCAGGTTTTTTCCAGGGGCACCACGAGGAGGAACGGACTCACCCCCATACACTGCTAGTCTTCTTCTGCTTATAATTTAGATAATAACTTTTGCTCTGATTTTTAGTCTTATGCTTAATGTTCTTCTGCTTTTTGTTCTGCAGCTTCTTGTTCTTTTGCTTTTCAGTCTTCAGGGTCATCATGCTTAGGTTATTGAACTTTGAACTGTAGCAGGAGGTACAAGAAGGCCGAGGAACTGCAGAGAACCAGCTGACGGTACTGGTACCCGGATGGCTACCCGAAGGTGCAAGAGCCAATGGCACAACCAAGGACCAGCTGACGGTACTGGAACCCGGTTACTAAGCATGAGGTACCCGTGCCACAAAGCACTACCAAGGACCGCCTGACGTTGGTGGAACTCGGATACCCAGAAGGAGGCACCAAAGCCAAAGGCTCTGCCCGGAACCAGCTGACGGTGCTGGAACCAGGATGGGGAGCAGAAGGTAAAAGAGCAAAAGACCTTGCCGAGAACCAGCTGACGGTACTGGAACCCGGATGGCTACCCGAAGGTAGAAGAGCCAATGGCACGACCGAGGACCAGTTGACGGTGCTGGAACCCAGTTACTAAGCAGGAGGTACCCGTGCCACCAAACACTAGCAAGGACCACCTGACGTTGGTGGAACTCGGATACCCAGAAGGAGGCACCTAAGCCAAAGGCTCTGCCCGGCACCAGCTGACGGTGCTGGAACCAGGGGGACCTAGATAAGATTGTGTTTCCAAGAACCAGCTAATGGTGCTGGAACTCAGGCGGCAGAAGGTCCACAGTAAAAGAAAAAATAGGTAGGCCACGATCCAGCCACAGTTACTGATAACCAACAGTCCTACAGGGGGAGCTTGTCCTATTGGCACTACAGAACCAGCCTTGATTGCCACTTCCCGCAGCCCACATAGGCAGCACCTAAACTGCAGGCACCATGGAGTCGGCTAACCCGACCGCAACACGACAGGACAATGTTTCGGAGTCTAAGTGACCTTGACACTACCTGGAAACAGCTGACGGTGCTGGAACCAGGCAGGGCAGGAGGGAGTACCCGTGCCAAAGACACTGCCGAGAACCAGCTGACGGTACTGGAACCCAGATGCGTTGCCCAAGGTGCAAGAGCCAATGGCACGACCGAGGACCAGCTGACGGTACTGGAACCCGGTTACTAAGCATGAGGTACCCGTGCCACAAAGCACTACCAAGGACCACCTGACATTGGTGGAACTCGGATACCCAGAAGGAGGCACCTAAGCCAAAGGCTCTGCCCGGAACCAGCTGACGGTGCTGGAACTAGGGGGACCTAGATAAGATTGTGTTGCCAAGAACCAGCTAACGGTGCTGGAACTCAGGCAGCAGAAGGTCCACAGTAAAAGAAAAAATAGGTAGGCCGCGATCCAGCTGCAGTTACCAATAACCAACAGTCCTACAGGGGGAGCTTGTCCTATTGGCACTACAGAACATAGCCCACATAGGAAGCACCTATACTGCAGGCACCATGGAGTCGGCTAACCCGACCGCAACATGACAGGACAACATTTTATAGGATAAGTGACCTTGACACTACCCGGAAACAGCTGGCGTGCTGGAACCAGGCTGGGCAGGTGGGAGTACCCGTGCCAAAGACACTTCTGAGCAGCAACTGGCGGTGTTGGAGCCCAGGGATTACATGACAGAGTGTAGGCTGAGGCCTAATTTGAGCAAGTTGAAAGGGAACCTTTAACCCCCCCCAGACATTAGCAACTTAAAAAGCCACCTTGCACAGCACTAACACTGCACAAGGAAAAGTTGGCTCTTTTAGTTATGCTCCTTGCACACGCAGAACTAAACACTTATAAAATGTGTCCCCTGATACCAAGAAACCATCCCGGAGGTGGGACTTTCCTTCGTTTAAAAACATTTTTTTTTACTTGTGCCATGCTTCAATAGCCTCCATGGGAGGCTAGAAGCTGGCATAGTCTGATCGCCTCTGCTACATAGCAGCGATCATCAGATCGCTGCTATGTAGCTGAAATGCAGGTGTGCTGTGAGCGCCGACCACAGGGGGCGCTCACAGCAGGCTGGCATCAGTAACTATAGAGGTCTCAAGGACCTCTATGGTTACCTTCCTGATGCATCGCCGACCCCGATCATGTGACGGGGGTCGGCGATGACATCATTTCCGGCCACCCGGCCGGAAGCGCCGGTTAAATGCCGCTGTCTGCATTTGACAGCGGCATTTAACAGGTTAATAGCGGCGGGTGAATAGCGATTTCACCCACCGCTATTGCGCGCACATGTCAGCTGTACAAAACAGCTGACATGTCGCAACTTTGATGTGGGCTCACCGCCGGAGCCCTCATCAAAGGGGGTGACACGGCATGCGCAGTAATAGTATGGCGCATGTCGTGAAAGGGGTATATAGCACAGCCCGCATAGTAGATAACACAGCCCACACAGCAGTATACAGCACAGCCCACACAGTAGTATATACAGCCAAGCCCAAACAGTAGTATATACAGCACAGCCCACACAGTAGTATATATAGCACAGCCCACACAGTAGTATATACAGCACAGCCCGCACAGTGGTATATCCAGCACAGCCCGCACAGTGGTATATCCAGCACAGCCCGCACAGTGGTATATCCAGCACAGCCCGCACAGTGGTATATCCAGCACAGCCCGCAGAGTGGTATATCCAGCACAGCCTGCACAGTGGTATATCCAGCACAGCCCACACAGTGGTATATCCAGCACAGCCAGCACAGTGGTATATCTAGCACAGCCCACACAGTGGTATATCCAGCACAGCCCACACAGTGGTATATCCAGCACAGCCCGCACAGTGGTATATCCAGTGTTATGACCTGGTGGTTAAGAGGCCACACTGATATGACCTGGTGGCTAAAATGCAACATGGAGCGAGCTCTGAGAAGGTGGTATCTCTACTGACTGCAGTCCCTAATCCTAACAACAACACTAGAAATAGCCGTGGAATGTTCCTGACTCTCCCTAGACACCTCTTCACAGCCTAAGAAATAACTACCCCTAAAGAAGGAAATAGAAAGCTATCTTGCCTCAGAGAAAACCCCCAAAAGGAAAGACAGCCCCCCACAAATATTGACTGTGAATGGAGAGGGAAAAGACGTACACAGAAATGAAATCAGAATTCAGCAAAGGAGGCCAATACTAAACTAGATAGACAGAGAGAAAAGGATACTGTGCGGTCAGTATAAAAAACTACAAAATCCACGCAGAGTTTACAAAAATGAACTCCACACCGACTCACGGTGTGGAGGGGCAAATCTGCTTTCCCAGAGCGTCCAGCTAGCCTGAATAAGACATAGAGACAAGCTGGACAAAAAGATACATATTTGCAAAGCAATAGAGTCCAAACAAATAGACAAACAAAAACTAGCAAAAACTTATCTTTTGCAGACAAGGACTGGCCATATGAAAATTCGAAGGAGAGAACCAAATCCAACCAAGAACATTGACAGCAGGCATGGACTAAAGCCCAGAGCAAGTTTAAATAACAAACCCAGGCAAGGCAATTAGTGAAGGCAGCTGCTACAGCTACCTAAAGGAGCAGCAGTTCCACTCGAAACCACCAGAGGGAGCCTAAGGGCAGAACTCACAAAAATACCATTAGCAACCACAGGAGGGAGCTCCAGAACGGAATTCACAACAATCCAGCACAGCCCGCACAGTGGTATATCCAGCACAGCCTGCACAGTGGTATATCCAGCACAGCCCGCACAGTGGTATATCCAGCACAGCCCGCACAGTGGTATATCCAGCACAGCCCGCACAGTGGTATATCCAGCACAGCCCGCACAGTGGAATATCCAGCACAGCCTGCACAGTGGTATATCCAGCACAGCCTGCACAGTGGTATATCCAGCACAGCCCACATCTCTCCTCCTCCCCCCGAGAATGTCTCCACAGTTCAGCAAAAAAACAAAAAAAACACTCTTCTCACCTTTCCTCGTGCCCCGTGTTGCTTCCTGCTCTTGTCTCAGTCTCAGCGGCTGCAGTCTGTCCGGGACACAGCAGGTGCGTGATGATATGACGTCATCGTGCACCCGCAGTGTCAGAGGCAGAGCGGGGAATGATGGGAGAGGGAGCGTCTGTAGACGCTCTCTCCTCCATCATTGCATTCAACTGCACCGGCGTCATAGACACCGTATAGTTGAATGCGACGGCAGGGGGGTGAGTTGTCGACGGCGGTGGGGAGGCCGATCGAGCGGCCCACGACTGGCACCGGCCCTTCTGGCATTTGCCAGAAGTGCCCGATGGCCAGTCTGGCCCTGGGTGTAAGTGCGATCTGCACTTATGAACCGATACTACAATCGCCTAGGCATGAACCCTTAGGCTATGTGCACACGTTCAGGATTTCTCGCAGAAAATTCCTGAGAAAAACCGGACATTTTCTGCAAGAAATCCGCTAGAAAACCGCATGCGATTTTTCAGCGGTTCTGACGCGTTTATGCCGCGTTTTTTTCCAGACACTTCCCAATGCATTTTGTAGTGGGAAATCCACAAAAAACCCGCAAAATTAATGAACATGCTGCGGTTTTTACCGCGATGCGTTTTTTTTCGCGGAAAAAAACGCCTCATGTGCACAAAACATGCGGAATTCATTCTAAATGATAGGATGCTTATTGTATGTGTTTTTTTTGCGGTTTTATAGCATTTTTATTGGGAAAAACCGCGAAAAAAACACGAAAAAATGCAACGTGTGCACACAGCCTTAGAGCGATATTCTTTCAGTATAATAACAGCTTTGCAGACGCTCTCTTTGTTTAATTTTACAAGGATTAAATGTAGCTGTCATTTTATAAAACTTCTGACATGTCATAATCAATTTATGATTGACACTCAAATCAAAGGATAGGAACACCAAATTTTTATGTGAGAGGCCAAGCTCACCTTGTTCTCTAAAATAAAGATACTCTTTGTATAATGAGAGTTGAAAGTGTAAAGACAAGAATTGTTGCGATTTGTCGAGGTCACAACACCCAGACCTTCACTTAGCCCAGCTCTTTTCAAAGATTACAGTTACACTTTATCCTGCTGTGTATTCTCCAGTCCATCTTCTGTGATCATGTGTATTACTGTTTTTTTTTAATATAAGAACAGAAAAGATCAAATGACAAAATAAATAGACAGATGAGTTTTACAGGGCAATAGAACAATTTATTTACTATTGTTCAAGAAAATGAAGATGCTATTATTAAAGAATAACTAAACTTTTGCAAAAAATTGCAATAATTTTTGTCCCTTTAAGTGGATTGTAGATTAGTGGGGTCTGGACCCTGAGTTCCCCACCAATTATTCAATAGACCACAACAAGAGCACAGACTTTCTATTAAATCTGTACTTTTTCAATGAGTGTGTGCTCTGGTAGGAACTGTGAGCTCTTGTTTCCTAGCTGCACAGCTTCTCATGGGTCTTTGGTGTGATCGGTGGGGGTCTCAGGGTCTGGATTCCCAACGATCCATGGGTAATTGAACGGACAGAAAAATATGTCTCAATATTTTGCAATCATCATATTATATAGCACTGTGCTCTCACAATTTCACATTTTGCCCTTCTACCCAGCTAATACTGCTTTTTTCCTATAGGTCTATGACATCACGTGATTAAAAATTGACTAGCTGAATCCTTCTAAGCTTTATGTAGAAACATGAAATTTGCCCTGCGTGAGTCATGAGTCACTGCAAAAGTCCTTGGCAGGGGAGGAGGGAGCAGCTGGGTCAGGAGATGGAGAGGGGAATGATATATGCCAGGACAAGAGACTTCTTGTTGCTACATAGAACAGAGAAAAAAGAATTTGCTGCGTAGAAAGGCAAAATGAGCAATTGTAATTACACAGTGCCATTTAAAATTATGACTGCAATATGTTGAAAGGATAAATACTTAATGGGAGTGCTTCTTTAACCCCTTTCTGACAGTAGACGTACTATCCCGTCGAGGTGGTATGGGCCGGTATGACCACTGACGGGATAGTACGTCTAACGTGAGTGCGGCCGATCACGGCCGGGTGTCAGCTGACCGGATGTCACGGACCGCTCCTGGCACATTAACCACCGGAACACTGCGATCAAAGTCGATCGCAGCGTTCCGGCGGCATTGAGAAGCATCGCGCAAGGAGAGTGCTGAGACCCTCGGTACAACGCGATGTGATCGCGTTGTACCGAGCATCTCCTCTCTGCAAGCCTCATATTAAAAATGGCTGCGTGGCTCCTTCCAGGTCCTGCAGGGAGGTGGCTTTCAAGCACCTCCACAGAGCAGGCGTCGGGAAGCCTCCCTGCAGTGCCTGTCAGATCGCTGATCTGACACAGTGCATTGCAAAGTGTCAGATCAGCGATCTGTCACTATATTGTGATGTCCACCCCTGGGGCAATGTAAAAAAGTAAAAAAAATAATATTCACATGTGTAAAAGAAAAAAAAAAACCTAAATAAAGAAAAAAAAATATTGTTCCAAAAAATACATTTCTTTATCTAAAAAAAAAACAATAAAAGTACACATATTTAGTATCGCCATGTCCGTAACGACCCAACCTATAAAACTGTCCCACTAGTTAATCCCTTCAGTGAACACCGTAAAAAAAAAAACGAGGCAAAAAATTATGCTTTATTATGATACCGCCAAACAAAAAGTGGAATAACGCGATCAAAAAGACAGATATAAATAATCATGGTACCGCTGAAAACGTCATCTTGTCCCACAAAAAATGAGCTGCCATATAGCATCATCAGAAGAAAAATAAAAAAGTTATAGTCCTCAGAATAAAGCGATACAAAAATAATTATTTTTATGTAAAATTGTTTTTATCGTATAAAAGCGCCAAAACATAAAAAAAAAATATATGAGGTATCGCTGTAATCGTTCTGACCCGAAGAATAAAACTGCTTTATCAATTTTACCAAACGTGGGACGGTATAAGCGCCCCCCCAAAAGAAATTCATGAAAAGCTGGTTTTTGGTCATTCTGCCTCACAAGAATCGGATTAAAAAGCGATCAAAAATGTCACGTGCCTGAAAATGGTACCAATAAAAATGTCAACTCGTCCCGCAAAAACCAAGACCTCACATGACTCTGTGGACCAAAATATGGAAAAATTATAGCTCTTAAAATGTAGAGACGCAAAAACTATTTTTTGCAATAAAAAGCTGCCAATCATAAAAATCAGCTAAAAACCTGCTATAAAAGTAAATCAAACCCCCCTTCATCACCCCCTTAGTTAGGGAAAAATAATAAAATTTTAAAAAATGTATTTATTTCCATTTTCCCATTAGGGTTATGGTTGGGGCTAAAGTTAGGGTTAGGGTTGGGGCTAAAGTTAGGGTTAGGGCTACAGTTAGGGTTGGGGTTAGGATTAGGGTTGGGGCTACAGTTAGGGTTAGGGCTAAAGTTAGGGTTAGGGTTGAGGCTAAAGTTAGGGTTAGGGTTGGGGCTATAATTAGGGTTGGGGCTAAAGTTAGGATTAGGGTTGGGGTTAAAGTTAGGGTTGGGGCTAAAGTTAGGCTTTGGGCTAAAGGTAGGATTAGGGTTGGGGCTAAAGTTAGGGTTTGAATTACATTTACGATTGGGATTAGGGTTGGGATTAGGGTTAGGGGTGTGTTTGGGATAGGGTTTCAGTTAGAATTGGGGGGGTTGTCACTATTTAAGCACATCGGGGGCTCTCCAAACTCAACATGGCGTCCAATCTCAATTCCAGACAATTCTGCGTTGAAAAAGTAAAACAGTGCTCCTTCCCTTCCGAGCTCTCCCGTGCGCCCAAACAGGGGTTTACCCCAACATATGGGGTATCAGCGTACTCAGGACAAATTGGACAACAACTTTTGGGGTCCAATTTCTCCTGTTACCCTTGGGGAAATAAAAAACCGGGGACTAAAAAATAATTTTTGTGGAATAAAAAGATTTTTTATTTTCACGGCTCTGTGTTGTAAACTGTAGCGATACACTTGGTTATTCAAAGTTCTCACAACACATCTAGATAAGTTACCTGGGGGGGTCTAGTTTACAATATGGGGTCACTTGTGGGGGGTTTCCACTGTTTAGGTACATCAGGGGCTCTGCAAATGCAACATGACGCCTGCAGACCAAGCCATCTAAGTCTGCATTCCAAACGGCGCTCTTTCCCTTCTGAGCTCTGCCATGCACCCAAACGGTGGTTCCCCCCACATATGGGGTATCAGCGTACTCGGGACAAATTGGACAACAACATTTGGGGTTCAATTTCTCTTGTTACCCTTGGGAACATACAAAACTGGGGACAAAAAAATTATTTTTGCGGCAAAAAAAAAGATTTTTTATTTTCACGGCTCTTTTTTATTTTCACGTTATAAATTGTAGTGAAACACTTGGGGTTCAAAGTTCTCACAACACATCTAGATAAGTTCTTTGAGGGATCTATTTTCCAATATTTGGTCAGTTGTGGGGCGTTTCTATTGTTTAGGTACATCAGGGGCTCTGCAAACGCAACGTGACGCCAGCAGACCTTTCCATCTAAGTCTGCATTCTAAATGGAGCTCCTTCCCTTCCAAGCTCTGCCATGCGCCCAAACGATGGTTCCCTCCACATATGTGGTATCAGTGTACTCAGGACAAATTGCACAACAACTTTTGGGGTCCAATTTCTCCTGTTACCCTTGGGAAAATGCAAAACTATGGGCTAAAAAATAAATTTTGGGGAAAAAAAGGATTTTTTATTTTCACAGCTCTGCGTTATAAACTGTAGTGAAACACTGGGGGCTGCACAGTTCTCACAACACATCTAGATAAGTTCCTTGGGGGTCTAGTTTCCTGTATGGTGTCACTTGTGGGGGGTTTCTTCTGTTTAGGTACATCAGGGGCTCTGCAAACACAATGTGATGCCTGCAGACCATTCCATCTACAGTGGGGCAAAAAAGTATTTAGTCAGTCAGCAATAGTGCAAGTTCCACCACTTAAAAAGATGAGAGGCGTCTGTAATTTACATCATAGGTAGACCTCAACTATGGGAGACAAACTGAGAAAAAAAAATCCAGAAAATCACATTGTCTGTTTTTTTAACAATTTATTTGCATATTATGGTGGAAAATAAGTATTTGGTCAGAAACAAAATTTCATCTCAATACTTTGTAATATATTCTTTGTTGGCAATGACAGAGGTCAAACGTTTTCTGTAAGGCTTCACAAGGTTGCCACACACTGTTGTTGGTATGTTGGCCCATTCCTCCATGCAGATCTCTTCTAGAGCAGTGATGTTTTTGGCTTTTCACTTGGCAACACGGACTTTCAACTCCCTCCAAAGGTTTTCTATAGGGTTGAGATCTGGAGACTGGCTAGGCCACTCCAGGACCTTGAAATGCTTCTTACGAAGCCACTCCTTCGTTGCCCTGGCGGTGTGCTTTGGATTATTTTCATGTTGAAAGACCCAGCCACGTTTCATCTTCAATGCCCTTGCTGATGGAAGGAGGTTTGCACTCAAAATCTCACAATACATGGCCCTATTCATTCTTTCATGTACCCGGATCAGTCGTCCTGGCCCCTTTGCAGAGAAACAGCCCCAAAGCATGATGTTTCCACCACCATGCTTTACAGTAGGTATGGTGTTTGATGGATGCAACTCAGTACTCTTTTTCCTCCAAACACGACAAGTTGTGTTTCTACCAAACAGTTCCAGTTTGGTTTCATCAGACCATAGGACATTCTCCCAAAACTCCTCTGGATCATCCAAATGCTCTCTAGCAAACTTCAGACGGGCCCGGACATGTACTGGCTTAAGCAGTGGTACACGTCTGGCACTGCAGGATCTGAGTCCATGGTGGCGTAGTGTGTTACTTATGGTTGGCCTTGTTACATTGGTCCCAGCTCTCTGCAGTTCATTCACTAGGTCCCCCCGCGTGGTTCTGGGATTTTTGCTCACCGTTCTTGTGATCATTCTGACCCCACGGGGTGGGATTTTGCGTGGAGCCCCAGATCGAGGGAGATTATCAGTGGTCTTGTATGTCTTCCAATTTCTAATTATTGCTCCCACTGTTGATTTCTTCACTCCAAGCTGGTTGGCTATTGCAGATTCAGTCTTCCCAGCCTGGTGCAGGGCTACAATTTTGTTTCTGGTGTCCTATGACAGCTCTTTGGTCTTCACCATAGAGGAGTTTGGAGTCAGACTGTTTGAGGGTGTGCACAGGTGTCTTTTTATACTGATAACAAGTTTAAACAGGTGCCATTACTACAGGTAATGAGTGGAGGAAAGAGGATACTCTTAAAGAAGAAATCTTGATTGTTTGTTTCTGACCAAATACTTATTTTCCACCATAATATGCAAATAAATTGTTAAAAAAACAGACAATGTGATTTTCTGGATTTTTTTTTCTCAGTTTGTCTCCCATAGTTGAGGTCTACCTATGATGTAAATTACAGACGCCTCTCATCTTTTTAAGTGGTGGAACTTGCACTATTGCTGACTGACTAAATACTTTTTTGCCCCACTGTAAGTCTGCATTCCAAATGGAGCTCCTTCCATTCCGAGCTCTAGCATGCGCCCAAACAGTGGTTCTCCCCATATATGGGGTATCAGCATACTCAGGACAAATTGGACAACAACCTTTTGGGGTCCAATTTCTCCTGTTACCCTAGGGAAAATACAAAACTGGGGGCTAACAAATAATTTTTGTGAAAAAAAAGAAGAATTTTTATTTTCACGGCTCTGCGTTATAAACTATAGTGAAACACTTGGAGGTTCAAAGTTCTCACAGCACATCCAGATAAGTTCCTTAGGAGGTCTTCTTTCCAAAATGGTGTCACTTGTGGGGGTTTTCTATGTTTAGGCACATCAGGGGCTCTCCAAACGCGACATGGCGTCCTATCTCAATTCCAGTCAATTTTGCATTGAAAAGTCAAACGGCGCTCCTTCCCTTCTGAGCTCTGCCATGCGCCCAAACAGTAGTTTACCCCCACATATGGGGTATCAGCGCACTCAGGACAAATTTTCCAACAACCTTTGGGGTCCAATTTCTTGTGTTACCATTGGGAAAATAAAAAATTGGGGGCGAAAAGATCATTTTTGTGAAAAAATATGATTTTTTATTTTTACGGCTCTACTGTTATGATAAGGTAATTCAGTACCACAATGGACATAGAAGTCAGAGCACATACAGTGAACTGACAATAACCCAAAAACATAGAACGAGCTCTGAGACGTGGGAACTCTGCTGACCGCAATCCCTAATCCTCTCCAACCACACTAGAGGCAGCCGTGGATTGCGCCTAACGCTCCCTATGCAAATCGGCACAGCCTGAGAAACTAGCTAGCCTGAAGATAGAAAATAAGCCTACCTTGCCTCAGAGAAATACCCCAAAGGAAAAGGCAGCCCCCACATATAATGACTGTGAGTTAAGATGAAAAGACAAACGTAGAGATGAAATAGATTTAGCAAAGTGAGGCCCGACTTTCTGAACAGAGCGAGGATAGGAAAGGTAACTTTGCGGTCAACACAAAACCCTACAAAAAACCACGCAAAGGGGGGCAAAAAGACCCTCCGTACCGAACTAACGGCACGGAGGTACACCCTCTGCGTCCCAGAGCTTCCAGCAAGCAAGAAAAACAAATAAGCAAGCTGGACAGAAAAAAACAGCAAACAAAATAGCAAAAGCGGAACTTAGCTATGCAGAGCAGCAGGCCACAGGAACGATCCAGGAGGAAACAGGTCCAATACTAGAACATTGACTGGAGGCCAGGATCAAAGCACTAGGTGGAGTTAAATAGAGCAGCACCTAACGACTTCACCACATCACCTGAGAAGGAAACTCAGAAGCCGCAGTACCACTTGTGACCACAGGAGGGAGCTCTGCCACAGAATTCACAACAGTACCCCCCCCTTGAGGAGGGGTCACCGAACCCTCACCAGAGCCCCCAGGATGACCAGGATGAGCCATATGAAAGGCACGAACAAGATCGGGAGCATGGACATCAGAGGCAAAGACCCAGGAATTATCTTCCTGAGCATAACCCTTCCACTTAACCAGATACTGGAGTTTCCGTCTTGAAAGACGAGAATCCAAAATCTTCTCCACAATATACTCCAACTCCCCCTCCACCAAAACTGGGGCAGGAGGATCAACAGATGGAACCATAGGTGCCACGTATCTCCGCAACAATGACCTATGGAATACGTTATGTATGGAAAAAGAATCTGGAAGGGTCAGACGAAAAGACACAGGATTAAGAACCTCAGAAATCCTATATGGACCAATGAAACGAGGTTTAAACTTAGGAGAGGAAACCTTCATAGGAATATGACGAGAAGTTAACCAAACCAAATCCCCAACACGAAGTCGGGGACCCACACAGCGTCTGCGATTAGCGAAACGTTGAGCCTTCTCCTGGGACAAGGTCAAATTGTCCACTACATGAGTCCAAATCTGCTGCAACCTGTCCACCACAGTATCCACACCAGGACAGTCCGAAGACTCAACCTGTCCTGAAGAGAAACGAGGATGGAACCCAGAGTTGCAGAAAAATGGTGAAACCAAGGTAGCCGAGCTGGCCCGATTATTAAGGGCGAACTCAGCCAAAGGCAAAAAGGACACCCAGTCATCCTGATCAGCAGAAACAAAGCATCTCAGATATGTTTCCAAGGTCTGATTGGTTCGTTCGGTCTGGCCATTAGTCTGAGGATGGAAAGCCGAGGAAAAAGACAAGTCAATGCCCATCCTAGCACAAAAAGCTCGCCAAAACCTCGAAACAAACTGGGAACCTCTGTCAGAAACGATATTCTCTGGAATGCCATGTAAACGAACCACATGCTGGAAGAACAATGACACCAAATCAGAGGAGGAAGGTAATTTAGACAAGGGTACCAAATGGACCATCTTAGAGAAGCGATCACAGACCACCCAAATGACTGACATCTTTTGAGAGACGGGAAGATCTGAAATAAAATCCATAGAGATATGTGTCCAAGGCCTCTTCGGGACCGGCAAGGGCAAAAGCAACCCACTGGCACGAGAACAGCAGGGCTTAGCCCGAGCACAAATCCCACAGGACTGCACAAAAGAACGCACATCCCGCGACAGAGATGGCCACCAAAAGGATCTAGCCACTAACTCTCTGGTACCAAAGATTCCAGGATGACCAGCCAACACCGAACAATGAACCTCAGAGATAACTCTACTCGTCCATTTATCAGGGACAAACAGTTTCTCCGCTGGGCAACGATCAGGTTTATTAGCCTGAAATTTTTGCAGCACCCGCCGCAAATCAGGGGAGATGGCAGACACAATTACTCCCTCTTTGAGAATACCCGCCGGCTCAGATAAACCCGGAGAGTCGGGCACAAAACTCCTAGACAGAGCATCCGCCTTCACATTTTTAGAGCCCGGAAGGTACGAAATCACAAAGTCAAAACGGGCAAAAAACAGCGACCAACGAGCCTGTCTAGGATTCAACCGCTTGGCAGACTCGAGATAAGTCAAGTTCTTATGATCAGTCAAGACCACCACGCGATGCTTAGCTCCTTCAAGCCAATGACGCCACTCCTCGAATGCCCACTTCATGGCCAGCAACTCTCGATTGCCAACATCATAATTTCGCTCAGCAGGCGAAAACTTCCTGGAAAAGAAGGCGCATGGTTTCATCACAAAGCAATCAGAACTTCTCTGCGACAAAACAGCCCCTGTTCCAATCTCAGAAGCATCAACCTCGACCTGGAATGGAAGCGAAACATCTGGTTGACACAACACAGGGGCAGAAGAAAAACGACGCTTCAACTCTTGAAAGGCTTCCACAGCAGCAGAAGACCAATTGACCACATCAGCACCTTTCTTGGTCAAATCGGTCAATGGTTTAGCAATACTAGAAAAATTGCAGATGAAGCGACGATAAAAATTCGCAAAGCCCAGGAACTTTTGCAGACTTTTCAGAGATGTTGGCTGAGTCCAATCATGGATGGCTTGGACCTTAACAGGGTCCATCTCGATAGTAGAAGGGGAAAAGATGAACCCCAAAAATGAAATCTTCTGAACACCAAAGAGACACTTTGATCCCTTCACAAACAAAGAATTAGCACGCAGGACCTGAAACACCGTTCTGACCTGCTTCACATGAGAATCCCAATCATCCGAGAAGATCAAAATGTCATCCAAGTACACAATCAGGAATTTATCCAGGTACTCTCGGAAGATGTCATGCATAAAGGACTGAAACACTGATGGAGCATTGGCAAGTCCGAATGGCATTACTAGATACTCAAAATGGCCCTCGGGCGTATTAAATGCAGTTTTCCATTCATCGCCTCGCTTAATACGCACAAGATTATACGCACCACGAAGATCTATCTTGGTGAACCAACTAGCCCCCTTAATCCGAGCAAACAAATCAGATTACAACGGCAAGGGGTACTGAAATTTAACCGTGATCTTATTTAGAAGGTGGTAATCTATACAAGGTCTCAGTGAACCGTCCTTCTTGGCCACAAAAAAGAACCCTGCTCCTAATGGCGACGATGACGGGCGAATATGCCCCTTCTCCAAGGACTCCTTCACATAACTCCGCATAGCGGCGTGTTCAGGCACAGATAAATTAAACAGTCGACCTTTTGGGAATTTACTACCAGGAATCAAATCGATAGCACAATCACAATCCCTATGCGGAGGTAGGGTATCGGACTTGGGCTCATCAAATACATCCCGGTAATCAGACAAGAACTCTGGAACCTCAGAAGGGGTGGATGACGAAATTGACAGAAATGGGACATCACCATGTACCCCCTGACAACCCCAGCTGGACACAGACATGGATTTCCAATCTAATACTGCATTATGGACTTGTAGCCATGGCAACCCCAACACGACCACATCATGCAGATTATGCAACACCAGAAAGCGAATAACCTCCTGATGTGCAGGAGCCATGCACATGGTCAGCTGGGTCCATTACTGAGGCTTATTCTTGGCCAAAGGCGTAGCATCAATTCCTCTCAATGGAATAGGACACTGCAAGGGCTCCAAGAAAAACCCACAACGCCTAGCATACTCCAAGTCCATCAAATTCAGGGCAGCGCCTGAATCCACAAATGCAATGACAGAATAAGATGACAAAGAGCAGATCAAGGTAACAAACAAAAGAAATTTTGACTGTACTGTACCAATGGTGGCAGACCTAGCGAACCGCTTAGTGCGCTTAGGACAATCAGAGATAGCATGAGTGGAATCACCACAGTAGAAACACAGCCCATTCAGACGTCTGTGTTCTTGCCGTTCAACTCTGGTCAAAGTCCTATCGCACTGCATAGGCTCAGGTTTATGCTCAGATAATACCGCCAAATGGTGCACAGATTTACGCTCACGCAAGCGTCGACCGATCTGAATGGCCAAAGACATAGACTCATTCAGACCAGCAGGCATAGGAAATCCCACCATGACATCCTTAAGGGCTTCAGAGAGACCCTTTCTGAAAATAGCTGCGAGCGCACCTTCATTCCATTGGGTGAGTACGGACCACTTTCTAAATTTCTGACAATATACCTCTATCTCATCCTAACCCTGACACAGAGCCAGCAAATTTTTCTCTGCCTGATCCACTGAATTAGGTTCATCGTACAGCAATCCGAGCGCCAGGAAAAACGCATCGATATTACTTAATGCAGGATCTCCTGACGCAAGAGAAAATGCCCAGTCCTGAGGGTCGCCACGTAAAAAAGAAATAATGATCCTAACTTGTTGAACTGGGTCACCAGAGGAGCGAGGTTTCAAAGCCAGAAATAGTTTACAATTATTTTTGAAACTCAGAAATTTAGTTCTATCTCCAAAAAACAAATCAGGAATAGGAATTCTTGGTTCTAGCATAGAATTCTGAACCACAAAGTCTTGAATATTTTGTACTCTTGCCGTGAGCTGATCCACACATGAAGACAGAACTTTAATGTCCATCGCTACACCTGTGTCCTGAACCACCCAAATGTCTAGGGGAAAAAAAAGGCAAAACACAGTGCAGAGAAAAAAAAATGGTCTCGGAACTTCTTTTTTCCCTCTATTGAGAATCATTAGTACTTTGGGACTCCAGTACTGTTATGATAAGGTAATTCAGTACCACAATGGACATAGAAGTCAGAGCACATACAGTGAACTGACAATAACCCAAAAACATAGAACGAGCTCTGAGACGTGGGAACTCTGCTGACCGCAATCCCTAATCCTCTCCAACCACACTAGAGGCAGCCGTGGATTGCGCCTAACGCTCCCTATGCAACTCGGCACAGCCTGAGAAACTAGCTAGCCTGAAGATAGAAAATAAGCCTACCTTGCCTCAGAGAAATACCCCAAAGGAAAAGGCAGCCCCCACATATAATGACTGTGAGTTAAGATGAAAAGACAAACATAGAGATGAAATAGATTTAGCAAAGTGAGGCCCGACTTTCTGAACAGAGCGAGGATAGGAAAGGTAACTTTGCGGTCAACACAAAACCCTACAAAAAACCACGCATAGGGGCAAAAAGACCCTCCGTACCGAACTAACGGCACGGAGGTACACCCTCTGCGTCCCAGAGCTTCCAGCAAGCAAGAAAAACAAATAAGCAAGCTGGACAGAAAAAAACAGCAAACAAAATAGCAAAAGCGGAACTTAGCTATGCAGAGCAGCAGGCCACAGGAACGATCCAGGAGGAAACAGGTCCAATACTAGAACATTGACTGGAGGCCAGGATCAAAGCACTAGGTGGAGTTAAATAGAGCAGCACCTAACGACTTCACCACATCACCTGAGGAAGGAAACTCAGAAGCTGCAGTACCACTTGTGACCACAGGAGGGAGCTCTGCCACAGAATTCACAACACTCTACATTATAAACTTCTGTGAAGCACTTGGTGGGTCAAAGTGCTCACCACACATATAGATAAGTTCCTTAGGGGGTCTAATTTCCAAAATGGTGTCACTTTTGGGGGGTTTCAATGTTTAGGCACATCAGGGGCTCTCCAAACACGACATGGCGTTCCATCTCAATTCCAGTCAATTTTGCATTGAAAAGTCAAATGGTGCTCCTTCCCTTCCGAGCTCTGCCATGCGCCCAAACAGCAGTTTACCCCCACATGTGGGGTATCAGCGTACTCAGGACAAATTTTACAACAACTTTTGGGGTCCAATGTCTCCTGTTACCCTTGCTAAAATAAAACAAATTGGAGCTGAAGTAAAAATTTTTTTTTAAAAAAAGTTAAATGTTCATTTCTTTTTAAACATTCCAAAAATTCCTGTAAAACACCTGAAGGGTTAATAAACTTGTTGAATGTGGTTTTGAGCACCTTGAGATGTGCAGTTTTTAGAATGGTGTCATACTTGGGTATTTTCTATCACATAGACCCCTCAAAGTGACTTCAAATGTGATGTGGTCCCTAAAAATAATGGTGTTGTAAAAATGAGAAATTGCTGGTCAGTTTTTAACCCTTATAACTCCCTAACAAAACAAATTTTGGGTTCCAAAATTGTGCTGATGTAAAGTAGACATGTGGGAAATGTTAGTTATTAAGTATTTTGTGTGACATAGCTCTGTGATTTAAGGACATAAAAATTCAAATTTGGAAAATTGCTAAATTTTCAAAGTTTTTGCCAAATTTCCATTTTCACACAAATAAACGCAGGTAATATCAAAGAAATTTTACCACTATCATGAAGTACAATATGTCATGAGAAAATAATGTCCAAATCATCAGAATCCGTTGAAGTGTTCCAGAGTTATAACCTCATAAAGAGACAGTGGTCAGAAGTGTAAAAATTGGCTGGGTCATTAACGTGCAAACCACCTTTGGGGTTAAAGGGGTAAAGTGAAGTAAAAGTTTTGGAAGGTTTTAGGTACGCAATAGTATGTTGTAGCCATCCCCCCTTAGACTTCATCGCGGTCAATAGTATTAATGGCCACACAATATTAGCTGCTATGGTACTTCACTTGGGGCTCCTCAAAGGTGTTTTTTGGCTTTCTTACTGACTTTGCTGCTGCAACAAATAACACTGAAGTTGCATCTGTAGACAATTAGCACCCTATGCTAGAGACCTTTGTGTGCACCTGACCAAAGCAACATGTACATCAATGCCGGTATTTTAACTCTTCAAATACTATGGTATTTAGAAAAGAAGCACATCTAGGATATAAAAAAAACCCTTGTCTTTGTCTTCCTCTTCATCTTTATACAGTTTTATATCATTACTTTATTAACATTACACCGTTGTTCCAAAGATGTCTATTGTTGAACTTGCACTTGTAAAGACATTTCTTAGATGAAAGTTTAACTGGTCATAGTTGTGCACTTAAATGTATTATTTCTTCAAAATTTTGACTTTATTTCTGAAGATCTGAACTTTATTCTCCTTTTCCTATGCCTTCTGCTCCGGCAACTGTAGATGTCATTGTGTATCCTAAAAAGAGGGAAAGTCATAACAAACAGCACATACAGTGGGGCAAAAAAGTATTTAGTCAGTCAGCAATAGTGCAAGTTCCACCACTTAAAAAGATGAGAGGCGTCTGTAATTTACATCATAGGTAGACCTCAACTATGGGAGACAAACTGAGAAAAAAAAATCCAGAAAATCACATTGTCTGTTTTTTTAACATTTTATTTCCATATTATGGTGGAAAATAAGTATTTGGTCAGAAACAAACAATCAAGATTTCTGGCTCTCACAGACCTGTAACTTCTTCTTTAAGAGTTTCCTCTTTCCTCCACTCATTACCTGTAGTAATGGCACCTGTTTAAACTTGTTATCAGTATAAAAAGACACCTGTGCACACCCTCAAACAGTCTGACTCCAAACTCCTCTATGGTGAAGACCAAAGAGCTGTCAAAGGACACCAGAAACAAAATTGTAGCCCTGCACCAGGCTGGGAAGACTGAATCTGCAATAGCCAACCAGCTTGGAGTGAAGAAATCAACAGTGGGAGCAATAATTAGAGAATGGAAGACATACAAGACCACTGATAATCTCCCTCGATCTGGGGCTCCACGCAAAATCCCACCCCGTGGGGTCAGAATGATCACAAGAACGGTGAGCAAAAATCCCAGAACCACGCGGGGGGACCTAGTGAATGAACTGCAGAGAGCTGGGACCAATGTAACAAGGCCTACCATAAGTAACACACTACGCCACCATGGACTCAGATCCTGCAGTGCCAGACGTGTCCCACTGCTTAAGCCAGTACATGTCCAGGCCCGTCTGAAGTTTGCTAGAGAGCATTTGGATGATCCAGAAGAGTTTTGGGAGAATGTCCTATGGTCTGATGAAACCAAACTGGAACTGTTTGGTAGAAACACAACTTGTCGTGTTTGGAGGAAAAAGAATACTGAGTTGCATCCATCAAACACCATACCTACTGTAAAGCATGGTGGTGGAAACATCATGCTTTGGGGCTGTTTCTCTGCAAAGGGGCCAGGACGACTGATCCGGGTACATGAAAGAATGAATGGGGCCATGTATCGTGAGATTTTGAGTGCAAACCTCCTTCCATCAGCAAGGGCATTGAAGATGAAACGTGGCTGGGTCTTTCAACATGACAATGATCCAAAGCACACCACCAGGGCAACGAAGGAGTGGCTTCGTAAGAAGCATTTCAAGGTCCTGGAGTGGCCTAGCCAGTCTCCAGATCTCAACCCTATAGAAAACCTTTGGAGGGAGTTGAAAGTCCGTGTTGCCAAGCGAAAAGCCAAAAACATCACTGCTCTAGAGGAGATCTGCATGGAGGAATGGGCCAACATACCAACAACAGTGTGTGGCAACCTTGTGAAGCCTTACAGAAAACGTTTGACCTCTGTCATTGCCAACAAAGGATATATTACAAAGTATTGAGATGAAATTTTGTTTCTGACCAAATACTTATTTTCCACCATCATATGCAAATAAAATGTTAAAAAAACAGACAATGTGATTTTCTGGATTTTTTTTCCCCAGTTTGTCTCCCATAGTTGAGGTCTACCTATGATGTAAATTACAGACGCCTCTCATCTTTTTAAGTGGTGGAACTTGCACTATTGCTGACTGACTAAATACTTTTTTGCCCCACTGTAGATATGGAAAATACACAACAGGCAACAACAATAGTCTTAAATATAATTTGTTTCACAGTGATATTAGATCTATGCTATAATAACATATTAGGCATTACTTAGGATTTGGATAAATACTTTATTTCGCAATCAATTATTAGCCCAGACCTAAGAGATAATTTAGGGTGAGCTCAGAAGACTCTCATGCCCTGCGTATGGACCACTCCCTGGGACCAGCGTGATGCAGGCAGCTTGCTACAGCTTGTATGAGGTGGATTTGTATCAGACACCATAGTCTCCTCCCATTCATTCCTCCTCTTAACCCAGCTCTGATGGAACATGTGCAGATCCGTCATCATCACCCAGTGTATACACAGCAGGCGTGCTCTCTGATCACATCACCCATCAGCCTCATCTTCTTTCCTTAGGGAGGTAAGGTGTATCATTTTCTAACCAATATTTTATTGATGTGGAGGGGAGGTGAAAGGATTTTATGTGCGGTGGTGATGCTGCGTGCTGATCCTTACAAAGCACTGGAGGCCTTTCTGATGCTGATGGGATTTTATTCCTAAACAGACTCGACCATGGGATGGAGAGTGTGTGTCCGCCACATGTCTGCAGCTAGTGCTCCCGCCAGTGTGCTTGTGGTTGGAAATCAGGTGGCATTCTTCTTCTTACTGCCATGTAGGTGTCCATACATCATAGGAAGATGATCAACCGCCTAGCAGGACGCGGCTTTATTACATTATGTAGCTAAGGAGAGCCGGCACCTATTTTATAGGACTAGAGATATGGATGTTATATTATGGAATTGTAAAAAATAAAAGAATAGACTACCTAGTTAGAGATGTTGTCTAGGTCAAACAATTGCTACTTCTTATTTCATTTCAGAGTAGATATACGGTATTGACCGGATGAAGAAGCCCTTTACGTCTGCGCAATGTGAATGATTCATTTTCTACTGATATCAGCCCCAGGCGCCTGTGAAGGTCAAAAGGTAGAATTGTGGTTAAATCTTGATGTCATTACCCTTTTTGATGGCCCTAGTAAATCTCATTAGGACGATGCAGGTTCCTAATCATATAAGCTGACAGGGAGGATAAAGGGATGAAGGTTGGTGCTACTACTGCTATAGCGTCTCTGATATCCATCGCTCAGCTGCAGGAACAAAAGACCTGGAATAAATAGTCGCAGGAAATATTATCGATCAATGTGTCCGACAAGTTAGAATATTTGGAAAACTCGGTACGGCCCATGCTCTGTGGTAGTGTATTGCCTTTCAAGGGCAGCCTCCATTGCCCCCCTTCCTCCATGTAAACTGTGGTAGAGTAAACCCTGCCCTGCTGCTGCTGCTGCATGAAGCTGTGTGGATTGCCTTGCTTGCAGAGAAGTGTCCTCCTCCTCCCATTCCTCTTAATTCTATTCTCCTCAATGACAAGGATAGGCCCTTTTTCATCTGAGTGGAACGCCCCTGTTCATTGTATTCTTGTCATCTTTTAAACATGAACTCTCCAGCAGCACTCCAGCATGGGAACAGTTGCTTTCAAAAGAGAACATATAGCAATATGTCCAAGAACGTTCAACCTTTTATATGTTAAAAATTATGCACTTTTTGGCTGTTCCAGGCATCACGAATACATCTATACACAAACTTACATGTGAAACTGAGCAAATCTACTTTAAAACTATAAGAACTGGTCAGACATTTGCTTTTGCTGTATAACTTTCACCTCACAGATGTTTGGTTCCTCTGGTTTTGGTGATTTGGTGGTTTTACCAAAGTAAATAAGTATGTTTTACTGAACTAAATGGGTTTCACACATGGTATTTAGGCTAATCTACACTATATATAGAATATATGTTTATATATATCTCATACATGTTGGCCAAGTGGTTAGAGAAGAAATGCTGTAGTTGATTTAAACTGGGTGATCTACTTCCATCTGGATTGTGCTGTCAACATCTTAGCTTTTACTTTAGCATTGGTACAAAACCTCCATCCTGAGGGGTCACATATGACTATTAAGGCCCTTCTTTGCAGCCCCAACCATATACATATATTTTTCATGTCAGAGAGAAGAAGAGGAACAGCATGTAGTGTAGGAGCAGAGATGGGTTAACTTAATAGCAATTTCTTTTACCCCATACATTGGTAGATTGGGAGTCTTCTGACCTAGGTGGCACTCTAGAAGAGGCGTGATGAGTTGGTAAGGCCACACTTGTGATTAGTAGGCCAAGTGCAACATTATTCGGTGATGATGTGCTAGACCATCTAACTAATAATTAAGAGAAGGTTTTCCACTAGTCCAGTGGGCACAGATCATTGACCTATTGAAGTAATTTTAGCAACTCATATAAGCTAGGAACCATATCAGATATGATTTGATGTATATGTTTCATAAATGTCTTAGATTTTAATTCTGGTCCCTGGGATTGGTTCAATCTGATGATGTAGGCATTAAAAGAGAAAATGTTGTACACCCCTGTTCTATAGTATATATCAATTGAACAATTGATTGACTTAGTTTCCTTAACAATGATTGAACCTAGTAATAATAATAATAATAATAATAATTTTATTTCTATAGCGCCAATATGTTGTGCAGCACTTCACATTTTAGAGGGGACTTGTACAGACAATAAAAGACATTACAGCATAACAATAATCACATAAATCCACAGATACCAAGAGGAATGAGGGTTCTGCTCACAAGCTTACAAACTATGAGAAAAAGGGGAGACACGAAAACCTAGTGTATGTTTGTGTATGTTTCTACTGCTATTAAAGCTCATTGATTTCTTTAGTGAGTGCATTATCAGTGAAAAAAATCTATTTGCTTGATGATGCAATAGAGCCATTGTGTTGCAAACCTTCAGAGTTCTAATGGCTCTTATTGAAGAGACACTTTCATGAATGCAGACTTATTTATAAACAATGTGAATTGCGAAAAGATGTAAATTTACTGGCTTCCAGAAAAAAGGCTGTCTTATATCAGCCACACCAGATGTCCATCCAAAAGGAAGAGAGAACATTCTACAGGGCACTGGTTGGCTGGATGAGATGTCTTAGACAAAGTTGATTGAGAGTACTGCCACTTAATAACAATACATATACCAAGAGTATATTAAAGAGGGTCTCCACTACTGTTTGATTGATAACCTATTCCTAGGATAGGTCATTAATGTCTGATCGGCAAGGGTCCAACACACCGGCGGCCGCCAGTCGGAACTACTCATTTGCAATTCAGCTCCATCTTCTGATAGTGGCCGTGGCAGGGTACAGCACATCCACCTCCTATTGATTTGAATAGGATGCAAATGTGTAGTATCCTGCCGCAGACACTAAGAACAGCTAATTGGCAAGGTTGCCGGGTGTCCATCTCGGACCGAGCAGACATTGATTGATTGATTGATAACCTATACTATGGATAGGTCATCAATTAAAAAGTTCATATATATCCACAAAAAAACAAAAGATAGTCAGCTCTCCTGACTATCGGCTATTCCACACCTGTTCCTGCACGGAAAAGTTGAGCACTCAGTCCACAGAAAAATCGATGAATCCAGCAGGAATGTAGTAAAATCACTAAATTTATTTCTTCATTTTTTTAAAAAAAAGGAAAGGGTTGTATCCTATGGTACACCACTTGTAAATAAGTCTAATTTCTTACAGCATTATGCACACATGGCAGCGTTCTTCCGACGCGTTTCGACTAACGTCTTAACCATGATACTGTACCAGTATCCTGTGAATCTTTTTGCCCAACTCTAGTTTAGTCCAATCATTTTGTATTGTGTTCCTGAGTTAGGATCTTGGGTACCATGCGTCTACGTATGTGCTGTGCATATTTACATACATCCACACAGAACTGTCTACAAATGACGTCAGTACACATCCATAAATATAAAATCAAAACCTCCGTAGGTCCACCTTGCAAAGAGCAGTACGGCGATTTTCAAGACACTCATCAATCTCTGACCATTGAGGTTCACAATGTAAATTTTAAACTTACCTATCAGTATGGATTTATTTTATAGTGATTGGTAATTTGAGCATCCAGAGAAAAGCCATTCACACATTGTCAGAATATACACTATGCAGAAGTTGCTCTTGGTCAGATTCAAATCCAAGACACTAGTCCTGCATCCCGATTAGTACTGACCACTGAACCACTGTGCTGTCCAGGAACATGTCAAAATGCTAAAACACAGTGTGAAGCCAGCTTTAGAGTGATCGAAACCCAAAGGCCCCAATTCTTCAAAGCGATTATGCCACAATTTTGGCGTAAATCACTTTAGAAAGTTGGAACATTTTGCACTATTTTCATCTAATAGGTGAAGATGATGGGTGGAGGGACAGGGGCATGATGCCACAGTTTGTCATGAATTAGTCCCTTATACTAGAAATCTTATTCCAGGCTTTGACTAGAGTAAAATGTGTGGTGGGGTGCAACCAACTTTGTAGACATGCCCATTTCATAAAGAGGCACGTGCCGGTTAATAAATCCAGCACCACTGACTCCAGCGTACACCCTCATCAAGACTGGCGTGAGCAGCACCAGGTTTGATAAATCAGGGCCAAAATGTCTTCAGAACCAAAAGTAACGGTGATAAATATCACATTATCAGACTGGCCTTAAAAGGTGTCATAATCATCTTTATTTGTGTAATAAAGTTCAGTAACTTTGTAATTTAATTTATATTTCAATAGCTCCTCATTTTCATAATCTCTAGTGCGGGTTTGCTGCAATTGTATTCAGTCTAGTCGAT
This sequence comes from Ranitomeya imitator, assembly GCF_032444005.1. Lineage (NCBI taxonomy): Eukaryota > Metazoa > Chordata > Amphibia > Anura > Dendrobatidae > Ranitomeya > Ranitomeya imitator. The sequence continues at coordinate 228,391,154 of NC_091285.1, forward strand.
TCTCTGTAATCTAATATCCACACTTCGGGCTTATACATCTTAGTTAGACCATGTTCGCACTTTCAGAATTTATGTCAGTATTTTGAAACAAGATATGTAAGCCAAAATAAAGTAGGGGGAAAAATACAGAAGTGGTGACGTGTTTCAATTAGGCTTTTCCTCTGATTGTTCCTCTCATGGTTTTTGCTTACACATACTGAGGTAAAATAGTGACCAAATACTGAACATATGAACATGGCCTTACACTGATACATAGGAAGAAATGATCAGAACAAGAGAGACTTGTAAGCCTAAACCAGGAGTGGGTGATAAATACAGAAGTTGAGCCGTGTTTCTATTATACTTTCCTCTGATTGTTCCTCTCATGGTTTTGGCTTACACATACTGAGGTAAAATAGTGACCAAATGCTGAACATGTGAATGTGGCCTTACACTGATACATAGAAAGAAATGATCAGAACAAGAGACAGACTTGCACTCCAAAACCAGGAGTGGGTGATAAATGCAGAAGCGGTGCATATTTTTCTATTATACTTTCCTCTGATTATTCCTCCTGGTTTTGGCTTACACATACTGAGGTAAAATACTGACCAAATACTGAACATGTGAACGTGGCCATACACTGAAACATATAAGGGAATGATCAGGACAAGAGAGAGACCTGTTCTGCTGATGCACTTACCAGATCTACGATACATACAATTGTAGCAAAAACCCCAACAAACCTTAGATGATGTAGGAAAGTTTTCAGCAACCGTCAACCGTCAGCAACTGGCACGAGAATGAAAACATGAGAATGGGGCAGAATGTCAATGAGTAAGCTTTATTCCCATAAAACTGGAAAACCCTCCATTATATTTATAGCCTGTTATTTCATTTAGACAGATAAATTATGGCTCTGCTGTATGGAGCCATATGGGACTTTGTTTGCCAATGTACAGTCTCTATGTTTAGAAATAGGAGGAATCCTTGCATGTTATCCTGTCTATGTAGGTTCTCGGAATAAGACAGAATTACCATCTAATAGATGGCTTATGATAACATGTTTTTGAACAGGAGGAACAAATTTAGCAAATTTTCCTCGATTATTTTATTATAATAACACAAATTATAATATACAACGGTTGTCTCAGACTTCACAGAATGACCCTCCCGTGTCAACAACCCCTATAAATATATAAACAATGTATGAAATAATAAAATAATGTCTAATAAAGTCCAACTTAAATCCTACTTTCTGTGGAACTATATCTTAAAAACCCAAGGTTCATGATGTTAAGATTTTGACGCATAGAGGTGGGAGAGCTGGAAATAAATGTTCACAAATTCACATTCTTGGTACATATCCTCCAAATGCCTAAGTGCACTTGTCAGATAAATACGCAATATGCGGCATTGGATAAAACAGTTGCATTTCTATGGCTACTGAAACTATGGAAATTAACTTTTTTTTCTCTTTAATCCTCAGAGGACTGTTGTCACATGATGGAAACTCTACTGCCATTTCATTTTTGGCAAACTTTTCAAACGGCTATATTGATAGCTTTGAAGTTTCTTTGAGTATGTCATGTGAATAAGATATTTATGATTATTCAGAATAATTTGTCTTTCCAAGTTACATTCTCATTTAATTTTTGAAGCAGAAGATGTGAGATTTGTTCTCTTGTCAAGAAAAAAAAAGTTTTATTAAAAAATATATTAAGTTAATTTTCCTTTAGGAACTGAGGTGATATGAGTAAAGAAGATGAATGGAAATATATGTGAAAATGGTAGATTAGATAATTAGCATAGGAATTACAGTCATGTCCAAAAGTATTGACACCCCTGCAATTCTGTCAGATAATACTCATTTTCTTCCAGAAAATGATTGCAAACAAAAATTATTTGGTATTATTATCTTCATTTAATTTGTCTCAAATGAAAAAAAACACAAAAAGAATTGTCCTAAAGCCAAATTGGATATAATTGCACACCGAACATAAGAAAGGGGGTGGACAAAAGTATTGGCAAAAATCATGTGATGCTTCTCTAATTTGTGTAATTAACAGCACCTGTAACTTACCTGTGGCACCTAACAGGTGTTGGCAATAACTAAATCACACTTGCAGCCAGTTGACATGGATTAAAGTTGACTCAACCTCTGTCCTGTGTCCTTGTGTGTACCACATTGAGCATGGAGAAAAGAAAAAAGACCAAAGAACTGTCTGAGGACTTGAGAAACCAAATTGTGAGGAAGCATGAGCGATCTCAAGGCTACAAGTCCATCTCCAAAGACCTGAATGTTCCTGTGTCTACCGTGCGCAGTGTCATCAAGAAGTTTTAAGCCCATGGCACGGTGTCTAACCTCCCTAGATGTGGACGGAAAAGAAAAATTGACAAGAGATTTCAACGCAAGATAGTGCGGATGTTGGATAAAGAACCTCCACTAACATCCAAACAAGTTCAAGCTGCCCTGCAGTCCGAGGGTACAACAGTGTCAACTCGTACTATCCATCGGCATCTGAATGAAAAGGGACTGTATGGTAGGAGACCCAGGAAGACCCCACTTCTTACCCCGAGACATAAAAAAGCCAGGCTGGAGTTTGCCAAAACTTACCTGAAAAAGCCTAAAATGTTTTGGAAGAATGTTCTCTGGTCAGATGAGACAAAAGTAGAGCTTTTTGGGCAAAGGCATCAACATAGAGTTTACAGGAGAAAAAAAGAGGCATTCAAAGAAAAGAACACGGTCCCTTCAGTCAAACATGGTGGAGGTTCCCTGATGTTTTGGGGTTGCTTTGCTGCCTCTGGCACTGGACTGCTTGACCATGTGCATGGCATTATGAAGTCTGAAGACTACCAACAAATTTTGCAGCATAATGTAGGGCCCAGTGTGAGAAAGCTGGGTCTCCCTCAGAGGTCATGAGTCTTCCAGCAGGACAATGACCCAAAACACACTTCAAAAAGCACTAGAAAATGGTTTGAGAGAAAGCACTAGAGCCTTCTAAGGTGGCGAGGAATGAGTCCAGACCTGAATTCCATAGAAGACCTATGGAGAGATCTAAAAATGGCAGTTTGGAGAAGGCACCCTTCAAATATCAGGGACCTGGAGCAGTTTACCAAAGAAGAATGGTCTAAAATTCCAGCAGAGCATTGTAAAAAACTCATTGATGGTTACCGGAAGCGGTTGGTCGCAGTTATTTTGGCTAAAGGTTGTGCAACCAAGTATTAGGCTGAGGGTGTCAATACTTTTGTCCGGTCCATTTTTGGAGTTTTGTGTGAAATGATCAATGTTTTGCTTTTTGCTTCATTCTCTTTTTTTTTTTTTTTCATTTAAGACAAATTAAATGAAGATAATAATACCAAATAATTTGTGTTTGCAATCATTTTCAGGAAGAAAATGAGTATTATCTAACAGAATTGCAGGGATGTCAATACTTTTGGCCATTACTGTAGATCCTCCACTTATACTTTTACAGCCAAGTATCTACTCCTGTTACTGCTAAATCCTTGTCCTTTTTGAATCCTGTAGGATCAAATATTATTGCCATTATCTGGATACTTGTTGTTTTCAACAGCTGACATGTGCCCACAATAGGCGAGGGCGGAATCGCGATCCGCCCATGCCTATTAACTATTTAAATGCTGCTGTCGAACTCTGACAGCTGCATTTAACATGCGCTTACAGCCATCAGGCTGGAAATACGAGCACCGCTGACCCCCCCAAGACCCCCATGAAGACCTCTATGGTTGTTGATGCCTTATTGGTATGAGCACCACCCTATGGTCAGTGCTCATAGCAATGCAGTAATTCTGCTACATAGGGGCGATCTGAGCATCACCTTTATGTAGCAGAGGAAATCGAGTTGTGGCAGTTTCTAGCCTCCCATGGAGGCTATTGAAGCATGGAAAAATAAAAAAAAATGTTTTTAAAAATATGAAAAAAAAAATATGTAAAAGTTTAAATCACCCCCCTTTTGCGCCATTCAAAATGAAACAATAAAAATAAAATCAAACAAAGACATATTTGGTGTCAACACATTCAGAATCACCAGATCTATCAATAAAAAAAGGATTAACATGATCGCTTAACGGTGTAGTGAGAAAAAAATCAAAACACTAGAATTACGTTTTTTTGGTTGCTGCGATATTGCATTAAAATGCAATAACGGGCGATCAAAAGAACATATCTGCACAAACGTGGTATCATTAAAAATGTCAGCTCGGCAAACAAAAAATAAGCCCTCACCCAATCCAAGATCATGAAAAATGACGCCACGGGTCTTGGAAAATTTGACATTTTTTTTCTCCACTTACATAAAAAAGAACCTAGACATGTTTGGTGTCAATGAACTTGTAATGACCTGGAAAATCATGATGGCAGGTCAGTTTTAGCATTTAGTGAACCTAGCAAAAAGCCAAGCAAAAACCAAGTGTGGGATTGCACTTTTTTGCAATTTCACCGTACTTGGAATTTATTTCCCATTTTCGAGTACAAGATATGCTAAAACCAATGTTGTCATTCAAAAGTAGAGCTCGTCCCGCAAAAAATAAGCTCTTGCATAGCCATATTGACGAAGAAATAAAAAGTAATGGCTCTGGGAAGGAGGGGAGCAAAAAACGAAAAAGCAAAAACAAAAAAACTCTGATCATGAAGGGGTTAAAAATGTTAATACATCTAAAATAAAGATTGAACCAACTTTCCAACAGGCCTTGGTTAAAAAAAAGTCCTATTATTTTGTTTCTACAGCCATTATTTTGTCCCCTGCATGTTCCGTTTTTGGTATCAGAAAACAAATATATCTAACACCGATCACGAGAACTGGCTTCTAAATGTCAAGTTTGAACAAAGTTGTGGCCATGCAATCCAACATCTTCTTCTTTCATTCTCTATGGGACTGCCAGAGTTGGCCAAATACAGCGCTCCGCTTTTTGTTGGCAGTCTGAGTATAAATAGAGTGTTGGTGAGCCTACCTGGCCTCTGCACCATTTAGTCCTGTTCTCATAAATCGGTGGAGATTCATTGGTCAAACTTCATGCAACCACCAAATTATCACCTAGCCTATGGATAGATGATAACTTCTAAATATGGGAGTAACCTTTAAATTAAGACTTTTGACAAACTTTTGAAAGTTTGACCTAGTCTTTACAAAAGATACAGTTCCTCACCTGGGATCTTTGAATATTTTCAAAATCTAAACCACTTAATCACTATATTGGCTTTATTTATATTTTACACAAGGCCTATAACATTTGTTGAGATCTATCTATTTTCAAAATGATGAAGACCGCCCTCTATCTCTCGATCTAGCTCTGTATCCATATCTATGTGTACAGTACATATAGTGCATATACACATAACAGTATTTTCTAATTTAAGTTACCATTGTGACACATTTTGTAATAGTGTCATAAAAATTACATTTTACAAAAGATGGCTGAGGAAGTTAACGCAGATCTGTCAACAGATTTTGGCATATTATCAGATAGGTCTCCTAAACCAGGCTGGTGAGCTTGTTCACAAGTATAGGAGTTTAGTAAAATTCTGTTTTTCATTTCAGTCAGGAATATTTTAGAAAAGAATTATACAGGTATTCTCCAATTCTGGCCAATAATTTTAACCCTTCAGTATTCAACCATAAAAACCTTGACTCTCGATCTTAAGGTCTACTGTAATCTGGGAAAGTTTTGTGTGGTAACTTTCCTCATGCTGTGGGAACAATTCTGTATATTCCAGTTCTAGCAATGTACTTCAGAGAAGGGGGCTACATTGAATAAAGCCATTATGCCTCACATAATGAGTTGTGAACGTGAAATAATCCTTCCAAACTAATATTACAGTCATTTTAATCTCATGCTTGGCTTTTCCCCAGCAGTTAATAAATATTCTGTACAGTCCATTTAAAAATTCCTTTTGAAAGTGAAGCAATGAATCGGGTGTTAAAATAACCAAGAAGATTACTTTCATATACTAAAACCTTATATTCTAATATGTGTATATATGCCATCTATTTCTTTCATAGGTACCAACCACTATGGATGTTTAGAGAAAGTCGCCAGTGATGACGCAAATATAAACTTAACTAATACTTAAAAGTAAACCTATTTTATAAGATCAACTTTGCTGTCAAGATCCAGTACTTGAGGACATTTGTCTTTCTATCTTGAGCCAATACAGAAACTGTATTATACCTTCAGATGCCTAAGAACAGTAAGGTAGCTAAAAGAGAGCTGGACGATGATGTTGTGGATTCGGTTAAGGATCTGCTGTCCAATGAAGACTCATGCGACGAAAGCTTTAAGAAGAGTGAGCTGATGGTCCAGGATGAGTTGGACAAGCTTAGAGATATTGAGGATGGATCTGATATTGATGATGAACGACCAGCCTGGAACAGCAAACTACAGTATATCCTCGCACAAGTTGGCTTTTCAGTTGGCTTGGGAAATGTTTGGAGATTCCCATACTTGTGCCAGAAGAATGGAGGCGGTAAGAAATAAATATGCTCTATTATGATAAATTAACAAATAATGGTTGTATATTATTAACAGCATAAAAATCAAATTAGTGCAACTTATCATTAGTTTTGGAAGAAGAAAAGAACAGAATACAAAATTTAGAGAATGATATGACAGTGACAGGTGTTACCCAATAATACAAATCTGGTGTTTGGTAAAGTACCTCTGTAAATCTTCTACTTTATTCAGTACTATGCCATGCTTCTACCTCACTCAGGAGGGGTCTCCATAAAATAGTCTGAACTACGAAAAATTTGAGTCAGCGCTATGCAAAGGATCTGGGAATATTTAGCTTGCAAAAAAGAATGCTAAGAGGAGCCATAATAGCTGTCTATTAATATCTGAAGGGATGTCATAGTGTAGAGGGGTCATCATTATTCTCTTTTGGACATGGATACATGAGAAGCAATGAAATGAAAATGAAAGGTAGAAGATATAGGTTAGATATTAAAAAAAACTTTTCAACAGATAGGGTGATCAATGAGAGGAACAGGTTGCCACGAGAGATGGCGAGGTCTTCTTTAATGGAAGTCTTCAAACAGAGGCTGGACAGACATCTGTCTGAGATGGTTTACTGAATCCTGCAATGAGCAGGGGGTTGGAAGCAATGACCGCGGAGGTCCCTTCCAACTCTAACATTTTATTATTCTATGAAATGGGCTAAAATAACAGGTATAAAAAATGCTGTTTTATTTTAACTTCTGGAATCTCTTTCTGGTTTTGGTGGAGAACTGATCTCCTGCAGGTTATCCTGACATGACTGTAAGATATTTCTCTTGTAGTCTTTACGAACCTGTTACTTCTGAGATTTAGCATACCAATAAAAGCTTTTCACAATTTCCTGATTTAGTTGCCCCTTTCCATGAAGATTTAAGGGGTTGTCTGTGAAATTATTTTTGCTGACATATGTGTAGGGTAGATCATATGAATCAGATGGCTGGGGGTCAGATTCCTGGTACCACTACAAATCAGATGATTAAAGGGGTCGCGGTGCATCAGAAGGGTCACTGCTCAGTACAATATGGAGTTGCTGCCAATGGTACAACAAGCTTTACAAATTAACAGAAAGCTACTACAACACCTCATGCACACTCTCATATAAAAGGGAACCTATCACCGGATTTCTGCTGCCCAAACCATGAGCAGCATGAATAAGAGAGCAAGATCATTTTTGCACTTGTATAAGTTTGACTCTCTAAAGCTGCATCCAGTCTGGGGTTATCTGACTAGGATGACTAGTCCAAGAGACAGGTCCATGGTGGCTTCTCTCTGCCCTGTACCCTTAGACTGACAGGACTCTCACTGTACACACATGTGTGTTTTCCCTGAAATGCCGCATCGTTTGAAATTGTAACATACATGGCTTTAATAACTGAGCCAGTCTCTGATTAACGTTGTCCATATTTCGGGCAGCATGAATCAGCTGAGAGATTCCCTTTCAGGCTCCAGACCTATTTGTTTTACAGTCTGTTTTCTTATGGACTATATTTGTATGTACATATGCTAAAATGACAAAGATCTGTATTCTGGTTCATTATCTCTACCATGTAGTAGGATTAAATATCCTTAATTTTACTTTTATATTCCTTCCAGGGGCTTACCTGGTGCCATATTTAATACTTCTATTAGTTATTGGAATTCCACTTTTCTTCCTGGAGCTTTCTGTGGGCCAGAGAATACGTAGAGGAAGTATTGGGGTCTGGAATTATATCAGCCCTAAAATGGGTGGAATCGGATTTTCCAGCTGTATTGTAAGTATTCATGTTAGTGTTAACTTTGCCAAACTCACACTCACTCAGGTCGTCATTTTCACTCAGTGAGCAGAAACATGAAATAATGGTGTCAAAGAAAAGTGGCAACACGAATGTAGAACCGAGTCATCAGGAGGGTAAATTAGATGAGCTTATTCTTCAGATGCTGGAGGGAGAGGAAGATGACAAGCCACTCTGCCCTGGTCATGGTAATTACTGTAAGTACAGTGAGGAAAATAAGTATTTGATGCACTGTTCATTTTGCAAGTTTTCCCACCTACAAAGAATGGAGAGATCTGTGATTTTATATATATTATTAGAAAATGGAAGTAACGCAAGATTACTTCCTTGGTCTGGCGCTCCATGCAAGATCTCACCTTGGTGGGGTAATGATGATTCTGAGAAAGGTCAAAAATCAGCCCAGAACTATATGGGAGGACCTAATAAATGATGTGAAGTGAGTTGGGACTATAGTCTCAAACATTACCATTAGTAACACACTATGCTGTGATTAAAATCTTGCAGGGCCTGCAAGGTCCCCCTGCTCCCACCAGCACATGTCCAGGTCCGTTTGAAGTTTGCCAATGACCATCTGGATGATCCAGAGGAGACATGTGGGAAGGTAATGTGGTCAGATGAGACCAAAATAGAACTTTTGGTGTCAACTTCACTCACTATGTTTGGAGGAAGAAGAAGGATGAGTACAACCCTAAGAATACCATCCCAATCGTGAAGCATGGTAGGGGAAACATTATACTTTGGGGGTGCTTTTCTGCAAAGGGGACAGGAAGACTGCACCATAGTGAAGGAAGTATGTATGGGGTCATGTATTGTGAGATTTTTGCCAGCAATCTCCTTACCTCAGTAAGAGCACTGAAGATAGGTCTTAACTGGGTCTTCCAGTGACCCGAAACACACAGCCAGGGCAACTAAGGAGTGGCTCCAGTAGAAACATTTCAAGATCCCGGAGTGGCCTAGCCAGTCTCCAGATCTGAACCCAAAAGAAAATCTTTGGAGGGAGCTGAAACTCAGTGTTGTCCAGCGACAGCCCCGAAACCTGAAAGATCTGGAGAAGATCTGTATGGAGGAGTGGGCCAAAATCTCTGCTGCAGTGTGTGCAAACTTCGTCAAGAACGGCAGGAAATGTCTGATCTCTGTAATTGCAAACAAAGATTTCTGTGCAAATTTTAAGTTCTGTTTTCTATTGTATAAAACATTGATTTATTTTTAATTTTACATTCAATAAAATGCAAATTAATTACATTAAAATTGCACAATGTGATTTTCTCGAATTTTTCTTTAAGCATTTTGTCTCTCACAGTTGAAATGTACCTACGATAAAAATTACAGCCCTCTCCATTCTTTGTAGGTGGGAAAGCTTGCAAAATTGGCAGTGTATCAAATACTTTTTTTCCCCACTGTATAGGTTTGGGCAACAAACCAAATTATAGCTCGGGTGAAACAAGCCTAGCTATGACTCTGCAGCATATAATAAATTCTAACTGAAAACCTAAAGAGCAAAAGAAGATTCTTTACTTCTACAATATTCTGGTATGTGAATCAGCAATATCAGTAGATAATGGAGAGGTCATGAATAGGGTTGAGCGACCTTGACTTTTTTAGGGTCGAGCCGGGTTTCGCGAAACCCGACTATCTCAAAAGTCGAGTCGAGTGAAATCGGCCGATTATGGCGAAAAGTCGAGGATCGACCGAAACACGAAACCCAATGCAAAGCCAATGGGAATTTTTTATTTATTTATTTTTTTCTCTCTCTCTCTCTCTCTCCCCCCTCCGTCCGTCCCTGAACTGAAAAGCTGGTGTTACACAGTGCAAATCGCTACAGCGCACAAGCGACAACATGGCGATAGGCGTCCACGCCCCTAAGACCTATGTCATCACTCTGCCCACGCCCCTTCATTGGCTGAAAAAAATGGCGCCAAGCGCGTCATACGAAACGCGACTTTGGCGCGAAAGTCGCGTACCGCATGGCCGACCCCACACAGGGATCGGGTCGGGTTTCATGAAACCCGACTTTGCCAAAAGTCGGCGACTTTTGAAAATGAACGATCCGTTTCGCTCAACCCTAGTCATGAAGCTAATCCTTTGATTAAAGGGCCTAGCAATCAGTAAACAGACAGATAAAGGGTGATCAGCTAAGGGTCATGCATCTAAAAAGGTCCTGCATCCTGTGATTTCAATAGAGTGATTGTGAAGCATTCCTGAGTCATAACCTCTAAGAACCTGGGAGTTCCAGCAGGTGTCCAGCAGCAAGGATGCCATTGTTCAGAGTATTCATAAAAGGGTACTTTAAGTCCATTACTATTATTATTAGTATTATTACACTGGGGAACAAGTTGAAAAAAATTTTCTGTTGAGTTAGGTTTTTGAGCTGATTTATACTAAAATTGGCATGCTGATTCCAAAAAGGTAGTCAGTTTTTTTCTAGCACGTCAAGTTTTTCCTCCACAACTTACCTGCCAGAGAAGCACAATTGCACTGATATCTGTAATAAGACTTGTTATCTGATTACAATTCGACTCATATAGAGCTACGTGGCAACTTGTAAGAGTAGTCACAACTGAGACAGTGTGGTGAGAGGTGTGTGCAGCTCCCAATACGTCATAATTATCAATATCTTTACACAAAAATTTTATCATAGTAGGAATAAATAGGATTTGTGATAGCTTTTCTCTTTACATTGGGCGCTTAGTTGTAATTTATATATCTTTTATGATTTTTATCTTTGTTAGTTTTCAAAGCTTGTAACTTTCCATCTCAGTGTTTTATTTACATATGTACATATTTCCTTTGTTTCAGATCATGTCTGCTCCTTCTTCCTCTCGTCGTAAATGCCTATTTGTACTATTTAAAAAAAAAAAACACTTTTTAGGTACAGTAGTTTACATATTTTTGAGAAGACAAAAATCCTATAGTTCAAAAACTTGACATGCTAGAGAAAAACTGAGATCATTTCTGGATTCAGCATCCAAAAATTAGTTAAGAACAGTTGTCTGACCTAACTCCTAAAAAATTGTGTTCTCCAGTGTTATTTATTATTATAGTGTCATTTATTCCATGGCACTTTACATGTGAGGAGGGGTATACATAATTAAAAACAAGTACAATAATCTTAAACTAAACAAGTCACAATGGTACAGAAGGAGAGAGGACCCTGCCCGCGAGGGCTCACAAACTACAAGTCCATTATTTGATACTCTTCCCTTTTATGTCAGGCAACAGTATTTGTGTATTAATATTCCAAGGTTTGTTCACCTGAACAGTACAGCAGGTTTCCCTCATAAACGTCATAGTATGAATCTACTTTTTATTTACAGATTTTATGTACTCATATAGAACCATTAATTTCCACAGAGCTAGACACTACCGTTCAAAAGTTTACGGTCACCCAGACAATTTTGTGTTTTCCATGAAAAATCATACTTTTATTAATCAAATGAGTTGCCAAATGAATTGAAAATCTAGTCCAGACATTGACAAGGTTTGAAAAAAGAGATTTTTATTTGAAATAATAATTTTCTCCTTCATACTTTGCTTTCGTCAAAGAATGCTGCCTTTGCAGCAATTACAGTATTGCAGACCTTGGGCATTCTAGCAGTTAATTTGCTGAGGTAATCTGGAGGAATGTCACCCCATGCTTCCAGAAGCCCCTCCCACAAGTTGGTTTGGCTTGATGGGCACTTTTTGCGCACCATATGGTCAAGCTGCTCCCACAACAGTTCAATGGAGTTGAGATCTGGTGACTGCGCTGGCCACTACATTACAGATAGTATACCAGCTGCCTGCATCTTCCCTAAATAGTTCTTGCATAATTTGGAGGTGTGCTTTGGGTCATTGTCCTGTTGTAGGATGAAATTGGTTCCAATCAAGTGCTGTCCACAGGGTATGGCATGGCGTTGCAAAATGGAGTGATAGCCTTCCTTATTCAATATCCCTTTTACCTTTTACAAATCTCCCACTTTACCAGCACCAAAGCAACCCCAGACCATAACATTACCTCCACCATGCTTGACAGATGGCGTCAGACACTCTTCCAGCATTTTTTCAGTTGTTCTGCGTCTCACAAATGTTCTTCTGTCTCATCCAAACACATCAAACTTGTATTTTTCTGTCCATAACACTTTTTTCCAATCTTTCTTTGTCCAATGTCTGTGTTCTTTTATCCATATTAATCTTTTCCTTTTATTAGCCAGTCTCAGATATGGCTTTTTCTTTGCCACTCTGTCCTGAAGGCCAGCATCCCGGAGTCGCCTCTTCACTGTAGACTTTGACACTGGTGTTTTTCATGTACTATTTAATGAAGCTGCCAGTTGAGGACCTGTGAGGCATCGATTTCTCAAACTACAGACTCTAATGTACTTGTGTTGTTGCTCAGTTGTGCAGCAGGGCCTCCCACTTCTCTTTCTGCTCTGGTTAGAGCCTGTTTGTGCTCTCCTCTGAAGGGAGTAGTACACATCATTGTAGGAAATCTTCAGTTTCTTGGCAATTTCTCGCATGGAATAGCCTTCATTTCTAAGAACAAGAATAGAATGTCGATTTTCACGTGAAAGTTCTTTTTTTTTGGCTATTTTGAGAGTTTAATGGAACCAACAAATGTAATGTTCCAGTTTCTCAACTAGCTCAAAGAAAGGTCAGGTTTGTAGGTTCTCTAATCAGCCAAACTGTTTTCAGCTGTGCTAACATATTTGCACAAGGGTTTTCCAGGGTATTCTAACCATCCATTAGTCTTCTTACACCGTTAGCAAACACAAAGTACCATAAGAACACTGGAGTGATAGTTGTTGGAAATGGACCTCTATACACCTATGAAGATATTGCATTCCAAACCAGACGTTTGCAGATAGAATAGTCATTTACCACATTAACAATCTATAGAGTGTGTTTCTGAATCATTTAATGTTAGCTTCATTGGGAAACCGGTGCTTTTCTTTAAAAAATAAGGAAATTTCTAAGTGACCCTAAACTTTTGCACGGTAGTGTATATCACCACGTTTTACTTAAAATCATACCAATGTGGGTTCCCACTAGAAGAACTGGATTGCTGGCATAGTTTAAAAATGGCATAATAATTAGGACATACCATACATTTAAGTTTTATTGTTATCAATGTGTTATCTACCAAGAAAAATTGTCCTGCTACACATATGATTGGGATTTATGCTGAAAAATATAAATGTAGTAATGAATAATGAGATGTGCATGCATCATTCTCATAGAAAGTTTGAATTTCAGGCTTGTTTTTCTTAAAGGGATTGTCCACAACTAGAACAACTAGTTCCTAAACTAAATGTTGGCCCCAATAAAATTTTAAAGCCCTTACTCACCTCCCATGCCGGCACTTGCACTCTCCGGGGCTGTGACGGTGTGTTGTGACACGTGACGCTGGCGCCCAATTTGTGTTGGCGTCACGTGTGAACTGAACATGAAGAGGAAGCCGGGGCTGCAGCACATGCTGGACTCCCTCTTCATGTTCAGTTTCTCCAAAGGTGGAGACAGTGACACCAGCACTGATTGGGAGACGGGCATCATGTGTCATTCCATTGCATCACAGCCCCAGGATCGCGAGTGCTGACAGCACTGGAACAGTGCCGGCACAGGAGGAGAGTATAGGCTTTATTATTTTATCAGGCCAAACAGTAAGTTTAAGAAGGGATTATCCTAGTAGTGGAAAACCCCTTTAAGTGAAATAAGTTTATCCACTTTGAAATATTTTTAGCTCAAAGACTCAGTTATGTATAAAATAACAAACAGATCTATACTTAGCCTTCCTCAGTCCAGTGAGATGGCTCTGCCATTGGCCCAGTATCTGTTTGGCTGCAGCGGTGACATCACTTCGATAATACTGCAACAAATCACTGATATCAGCAGCTCCTGCCATCTAAATCACGCAAAATTGGCTGCAGCTCTATTGGTAGGATGTTACCACTGTAGCCAATCCACAGGGGTCGGATGAAAGGCGGATATACCTCGCTGGACTTGGCAAAGGGAAAGTCTAACTTATTTTCTACATACCTGAGCTGATAGCTAAGTATAACTGATTGGAGACAATCCCTTTAATGACATAAGTTAGGATGTCTAATTGTCCACTTCAATGTCATGCACTTCAAATATTGCATTGCGACTACTGATGCATGCAGTCATGCTGATGGCCATTTGTTGTTACACAGTCATGTGAGTTTGCACCTTTACTAAAGGGGTCCTCTGGTTTAGAAAACCCATAGTTGTATGCCCTAATAATGAATTATGGGTTAATGGAGGGTTCATTGTTCAGAATCCTGATCTTTGGTCCGGAGGGCAGAGTGGATATAAAGAGCATCGCTCGTTCAGGAGGATACTTGGGATCAGCTTGTTATCAATGGCTAATAGTCAGTAGATAAGTATTCGGAAGAGAAAACATTTTCTCCACTATTTATATTCTATCCCCCTATAGTCTTAGGTTAGGGTGACAGGACCATATTTTCCCTCATCCTTGAGAATCGGGCCGATGCTAATCACACCATGATTTCGAGTATGAGCAGAGTGTGATCTGATTCTCTCGGATGATGAGAAGATAGAATAGAGAAGATGGAGAATGTTTTTTCCCGTCAGTGTGTGAACATCAGACTGCACTCAGATGTCACCCACATGCAGGAGATATTTTCCAGAGAATTATTGACGTGCATAACTGAGTTTGATCCAAATATGGAATGCAAATTTGTCATCGGGCGGACTTGTATCGAGGAAGAAATCAGACATGTGTATGGTGCCATAGACTAAGATTGGTCAGAGTGCGATGTTTTGTCGGAGCGCACTCGGACCAAAAATATGATCATCTGCACGAACCCTTAGTTAACTGATGATGAGAAAATTTATATCTTTATCAATTTAATTTGAGAAGATTAACACAAAGAAATGTGCAGGGAAAGTTATTTCAGTTGATTACATAAGCTGGTCACATAGTAGTAAAATAGGTTTAGATTAAATGGAAAGTTCCTGTAGTGAAAGTGGAACAATGATTAAAACTGCTTTATTTTCCGGTGTAGAAGGATCTAGGAAACAATTCATCATCAGGACATTATCTAGAGGATGATATGGCATGTGAACCCTCACGCTCTGTGGTAGCATACCACCTACACTGTAGTATGATATGTATTGCATTGGTCGTTTTTCAGTCCATGGGTCACATTGGAACATGGACGGCAATAAACTTATGATATGTTGTGGGCTGCAAACGTATTATTTCTACTACTAACCATAAATTTGGACTCATACACTTACTCTGTTTTACAGGTCTGCTTGTTCGTGGCTCTCTACTACAATGTCATTATTGGATGGAGTCTCTTTTATTTCTCACAGTCCTTCCAACATCCTCTGCCTTGGGACCAATGCCCTTTGGTGAAAAATGCTTCTTATACCTGTGAGATATTAACATATTATTATTTACTTGGATTAAAATGAGTGATGAGCGAATATACTCGTTACTCCAGATTTCCCAAGCACGCTCGGGTGTCCTCCGAGTATTTTTTAGTGCTCAGAGATTTCGTTTTCCTCACCCCAGCTGAATGATTTACAGCTATTAGCCAGGCTAAGTACATGTGGGGGTTGCCTGGTTGCTAGGGAATCCCCACATGTAATAAAGCAGGCTAGTAGCTGTAAATCATCCAGCTGCGGCGAAGAAAACTAAATCTCCGAGCACTAAAAAATACTTGGAGGACACCCGAGCATGCTTGGGAAATCTCGAGTAACGAGTATATTCGCTCATCACTAATTAAAATGCATCCCATGGCGTAGATATTAAGGGTAAGTTCTCATGGGTAGGATGAGCAGTGGATATACTGGTCAGAAAATGATCTGAACGTTTCACTACCAACATAGCGGAAGAGCCTTCATGAATTATCCTTCATACGCTAAAGAGACAATCAACAGCAGTTTATGATGCAAATATTCATGCAAATGGTGAAATCTGTGGTAAATCTCCAGCATTTATGTAGCAAAAACCACGATTTGGAACAGAGTCTGTCGCTGTCCACCAAACCATTACTTTTTATATAGTTACTTTTTGGCAACCCTCCTGAAGGCAACCTGCCACGTGAAAAAAAGGTATTAACCTGCAAATATGGGATTAAATTGTAGGCTAATGGCGTTATGAACCAGCCCGGTGCCCGCACTTTGAGCCCCGATGCCAGGAAGAAACAAACTTTATTCTCCTGTCAGGGATTGGATTTCAGTCACGGGGCGGGTTCAGTCTGTCTGTGTATAGATAGCGGCGGCGGCAGCCACACCCCACAAACTGACAGCAGCTCAGCATTAGTAATTGTCGGGGGCATGTTTACTGCTGTTGTTTTCTATACACAGACTGTACCCTTGCTGCCACCTCCCCCGTGACTAAGCACTGAACGCTGTTGGGGGATAAAGTTCATTTCCTCTCACAGCGGGGCTCTAAGTGCGTGCGCCGGGCAGGTTCAGAACGCCAATAACCTGCATATTAACCCCGCTCCTGGAGGTTATTAGTAATTTTTCACATGACAGGTTTCTATTAAGGCACAGCATTCTAGTTGCCTATAGACACCAGGCTTAGATATATCCTGTACAGTTTTTTTTTTTTTTATCTTAAAGCAGATGCCATAATATAATGTAGGGGATATATAATTGGTGCAACCAGGGCAGCTGTACAGGGGGCCAAGAAGTAAGGGGATCAACTACCACCTCCAAAGTAGCTGAAATTATGCATTATGATGAGCTACTGGACTGCAAAGGGTCCAGTTACTGTTCTTGCACAAGGGCCTTCTTCTCTCAGTATACGCCATTTTTATCACCTCTCTGAGTCCGTTAATAAGGGGCTAATTATGCGCTATGTGAGGTTTAAATAACTGCAAACACCTGTAAGCTTATGTGTTACACGCCTAGAAGAATTCATACCATTCATACTACAGTTTTAATGTTTTACAGATATTGAACCTGAATGTGAAAAAAGTTCTGCAACTACTTACTATTGGTACAGAGAGGCATTAAATATTTCCAATTCAATCACAGAAGGTGGAGGCCTCAACTGGAAGATGACTCTGTGCTTACTAGCGGCATGGATAATGGTGTGTCTCGCTATGATCAAAGGCATTCAGTCTTCAGGCAAAGTGAGTATATATGAGCAGGCTGGAGACATCCTCCATGTACTGACATCGGTTTATAGGTTCATAAAAAGGGGCAGGGGGAAACCATGTTAGTTCCATATTATTGTAATTATATTGAGATTACCATATATTGTTACCAGAAAATGTGCAGCATGTTGCAAATCATGCAATATACAATTCTTATTAGCATAAAATATGCAAAGTATACAGAAAAATGATGGCCTGGTCATTAGCACTTGCCAATCTTCATAAAAGGCATGCATGAATAATATGCACCAAAATCCTTCACAGGAATATGCTATGCCACATGAATTTGGCACTACTTATGTTGTGTGCCTTTATGTGCCTCGCCTGAAATGCTGCTCTAATTATGAACTAAAGTAGCATTTCACAACAGAATATAACTCCAAGTAAATCAAACTTCTGTGAAATCAAACTGTCCACTTAGGAAGCAACACTGTTTGACAATCAATTTCACATGCTGTTGTGCAAATGGAATAGACAACAGATGGAAATTATTGGTAATTATCAAGACACACTCAATAAAGGAGTGGTTCTGCAGGTGGAGACCACAGATCACATCTCAGTACCAATGCTTTCTGGTTGATGTTTTGGTCACTTTTGAATGTTGGTTGTGCTTTCACACTCGTGGTAGCATGAGACGAACTCTATAACCCACACAAGTGTCTCAGGTAGTGCAGCTCATCCAGGATGGCACATCAATGCGAGCTGTGGCAAGAAGGTTTGCTGTGTCTGTCCGCATAGTGTCCAGAGGCTGGAGGCGCTACCAGGAGACAGGCCAGTACACCAGGAGACATGGAGGTGGCTGTAGGAGGGCAACAACCCAGCAGCAGGACTGCTACCTCAGCCTTTGTGCAAGGAGGAACAGGAGGAGCACTGCCAGAGCACTGCAAAATGACCTCCAGCAGGCCATAAATGTGCATGTGTCTGCACAAATGGTTAGAAACCGACTCCTTGACGATGGTCTGAGTGCCCGACGTCCACAGATGGGGGTTGCACTTACAGGACGCTTTGCATTTGCCACAGAACACCAGGATTGGAAAATTCGCCACTGGCGCCCTGTGCTCTTCACAGATGAAAGCAGGTTCAAACTGAGCACATGTGACAGACGTGACAGAGTCTCTGGAGATGCTGTGGAGAGCGATCTGCTGCCTGCAACATCCTTCAGCATGTCCGGTTTGGCAGTGGGTCAGTAATGGTGTGGGGTGGTATTTCTTTGGTGGGCCGCACAGCCATCCATGTGCTCGCCAGAGGTAGCCTGACTGCCATTAGATACCGAGATGAGATCCTCAGACCCCTTGTGCAACCATATGCTGGTGTGGTTGGCCCTGGGTTCCTCTTAATGCAGGACAATGCCAGACCTCATGTGGCTGGAATGTGTCAGCAGTTCCTGCAAGATGAAGGCATTGAAGCTATGGACTGGCCCGCCCGCTCCCCAGACCTGAATCCCACTGAACACATCTGGGACATCATATCTCGCACCATCCACCAATGTCACTTTGCACCACCAGGTTTGGGAGGAGATCCCTCAGGAGACCATCCGCCGCCTCATCAGGAGCATTCCCAGGCGTTGTAGGGAGGTCATACAGGCACATGGAGGCAACACACACACAACTTAACATCATTTCCTTGTCGTGAGGCATTTCCACTGAAGTTGGATCAGCCTGTAATTTGATTTTCCACATTGATTTAGAGTATAATTTCAAATCCAGACCTCCATGGGATATCAGTTGTGATTTACATTGATCATTTTTATGTTTTATTGTTCTCAGCACATTCCAGTATGTAATGAATAAAGATTTACAACTGAAATATTTCATTCAGTGATATCTAGGATGTGGTATTTTAGCATTCTCTTTATTTTTTTGAGCAGTGTATATGCTGCCACTACTGATGAATTTGGCAGGCTGCCGTATCCAAGCTCCATCCTGCCCTGACTCCTCTATAACTACACAAATTTTGGTGAAGCTGCCTGAAACTGTGTGTAAATGGTAAAAGTTACAACACTTCTGGTGAACTCCCTGTTGCACAAAAACTTGGCGACTTTTCAGTGTTTTAACCCAGTTTTAGAGCCTTCGTGTTTTCCAAACTGCTTTCATTGTCACATCATAGAATGCAGTTGAGGGTGTATCTGATTTAGGCAAAGCAAAATGGAATTTATCAAAAACCCATTTCACAAATAAGATTCACAAGTAACTTGTATTAAAGGGGTTAAAAGGTTATTACCAAAAAAAACAAGTTATCACCATAAGATAAAGGATATCTTGCCAATCGCTGAAAGTCCAGCTGCTGGGGTCCCCAGTAATCTTGAGATTGGTGCTCTGAATGGAGTAGAGGTGCCAGTGCTCGACTTCCACTACACTCATTGTCTATGGAACATCAGGAAATAGCTGAGCGCTTTACAGGCAGTCTAATAGACAATGAATAACTCAGAGGCCAATCATGTGCACTTTCTGGATAGAGCTGCAGAGCCTCGTTCTTGGCATTCCAGAGCCCTGATCTTGGGATCGGTGTGGTCCATTGCTGGGGTGGTCAACAATCAGCAGGTTATCCTCTTTTCCACAGATAGGGGATAACTTGCATTTTGAGGAATAACCCTTTAACTGCAAAGTTTAGCTACAACTTCCCTAATATTTCTTGAGAATTAGTAAACCTCTTCAGCGTCTGAATGTAAATATGAATATGGCCATTTACAGACAGCATGCTGATCTGGAAATGGTAAAAAATGAAACCAAAGTATTAAAAAGTAAGCAAAACTCTTACTGAATTAGGAAATAAAGGGAACTTGTCAAGAGATTCATGCTGCTGCAATACCGGTAAAAGTTCTCTTGGCACAAACCGCTATTTTTCACTCTATTGTGCGGTGCTAAGTTCGACAAGTCTTTCCCTATTTATGTCGAAAGAGACATGTCAATCAACCTGAGCCAAGCGAGTAGAAGTTGATACCAGGACACCCCTCGCCCCTTGACTCTTCTTCCTGTTCCTGGCTCACTAGTAAACAATTGTATGTTTTCTCTGAAGTTCCACGTCATTTTGGAGTAGTAAGTAGTAGCTTGTAATGAGGGAGCCTGTTTATTTGTGCTGCCTGTGGTTCACCCAGAAAATAATCTCCTGACTTGTTCCCTTTAGGCTCATCTGTCACTTCTGTATGCCGCCCTTGGTAACGCCAGTCAGTCATGGCTCCTACAGTGGCTGACAGCAGTCATTCTGATGAATGGTCATCCATGTAGTACATGGAAGGCTTGTGTCCACCAAAGCGGGAGCGCTAACACAGCAGATGTCCTAGTAGACTCCAAGAGGGCAGTTTAGAGCTGGGGTTCCCCTTTATGGACCCATGAAACGTTAAACATGTCTTGAGAGCTGCAACCTGTGTGTACATTCAGCTCCTTTCCATAGGGTCTTTCATCATTCATCTTTGGCATCCATAGACCATCATTTACCAGAGCAATAGCTCAATGAAGTCCCTTGAATGACTGATACCACAGTATGGCATTTGTCATAACTTTACACTATACAAATAAGGAAGGAAAAACGCAGTACGACAAGAACCTGTATTATAAATGTTTTGAGCAGCATTGAAGGACATCAGAGCTGCAGGTATCATGGGGAACTGAGGTTAAAATGTTTTGTACAGGTGTGGGTCCTCAAAGTCAATTCCTCTGGTCCGCCTAATGTTCCCATGGACATGACAACCATTCCAGGGATCCCTGCCTACTCATGCCCAGGCAGGACAGCTAGCTGGCATGAATAACATCATAACACACAACAATCTCAGTAAGAGAGACCATGAAAACTAGAATAGGACTGTGACATGGTCTAACATGTTCTGTATTTGTGTTCCCCAGGTCATGTATTTCAGTTCTCTTTTTCCATATGTGGTTCTAACGTGTTTCCTCGTGCGAGCTTTGCTCTTAAATGGCTCAGTTGATGGCATCCGACACATGTTTACTCCAAAGGTAAGAGTTTAAAGTCAGAATCACAAGTTCTTGATTTTTTTTCCCCTTTTATTATTTTCTGTTTGGTGTGCCAAAAGCAACCACATGAATGGATTTTTCACTGGGTATTGTTAAAGGGAACCTGTCACCAGGTTTTTCCCATATAAAGTAAGGCCAGCACATGTAAGCCCTCTGTTACGGCATACCAAAATACTGTCTATATGTCACCAATGCGCTCTGTATAACACAAAAATAGCTTTTGTTGTGCTCACTTATGGGGCAGTCTGGTGTTGATCCAGTGCCTCCTCTCTTCTTGCAATTGCCATTTTGCTTCTGGCTTTGTGTGGATGATGCATCCTATGTCATCCACACAGTGTCCTCCTGTTGTGAATTCCGCTCTTGGGCTCCCTCCGGTGGTTGTAAGTGGCACTTTCGTGAGTTCTGCTCTTGGGCTCCCTCTTGTGGTTTCTAGTGGTATGGCTGCTCCTTGGATTTAGCTGTCAGCAGCTGCTTCCACTGATCGTTGTCATGCTCACGCCCTGACTGGTGGGCGTGAGCTCGGAGGGTTTGTGGCCCCACTGTGCCACAAACCAGACTACCCTGGAAGGGGTATGACTATGACAGCTGCCTGGGTTTTCACTGGAGCCTCTGATGGTGAGGTCAGGCTTGTGCAGCAGGCAGCTGCCAGGTGCTACTCCAGGGTGGTGTCTGGCTGTGGCTGCTGATCCCACTTGGGAGACAGGAACACCAGGATTGGTGCGGGCATTAGGCAGGACTGGCAGAAGAGCACGGCTGGAACTCAGATGAGTAGGCTGGCAGAGACACGGCAGAGAACACAGGACTGGCTAGGACAGCAGGAACACAGGACTGGAAGGCAGGGCAGGAACGGCAGGACTGGCAGGAACACAGGATTGGTTGATGTGGTATATGAAGGAACAGGTAGGGGCCTGTTCACACTGGAGGTGCAGGTACAGATATGTAGTTTGGAGGAACAGGTAGGGGCCTGTTCACACTGGAGGTGCAGGAACAGATATGTAGTTTGGAGGAACAGGTAGGGGCCTGTTCACACTGGAGGTGCAGGAAAGGAAACAAGCAGAAAGGAATGAGGTATGAAGAAACAGGTAGGGACCTGTTCACACAGGAGAGGAGTGCAAGACTGCAGATAGGAGTGGAAAAGCAGCAAGAGATAGCGTAGCAACAAAAGCTGAGCAGAGCCACAAAGAATGTGGAGAGAAGCTGCAGCAAGAGATACTGCAGAAGCTAAGCAGAGTGGAACCGCAAGAATTGCAGAGAGGAACTGCAGAAAGAGGTTTCTGCAGCAACAGGAGCGGAGCAGAGTAGAACGGAGCAGAACCGCAGGAGTGCGGAGCAGCGGTAAAGCTACCAAGATACAGAGCAGGCAGAGCCGCAAGAGTGCGGAGTGTAAGCAGACTGAGAACACAAGGAAAGACACAGCAGGGAAGGAAGCCACAGACAAGGAGACAGAGATAAGACTAAGTACAGACAAGGCAAAGGAACAAGACACAAGGACAAAGACACAGGGACAAAGACACAGGGACCAGGATATACTGCCTCCTGGAGGGCGGACAACAAGATCAAGGCAATAGCACAGAGATAAGCCTCCAGAGAGGGAGTAACTCAGAGCAGGACCTGGCAAACTCAGAAGCAAGAAACAAACTGAGCTAACACATTGCACAGGCCCAGACCACAGGGTGGAGCTGCACTATATACAGGAGGCCTCTTGATAATTGGTCAGGAACAGATTAGACAGATGCACCTGATTCCTATAAGAACCAGAGAGTTCAGGCGCCGGCCCCCTATACACATAGCCATGAGGCATGCAGAGAGCAGAGACACAGAACATGGAGCTGGCATGAAACAGAAACCCCATCATGACCTGGAGCAGTGGGTAAGATAGTGTGAGAGATGTTAGGCCATGACGTGATGCCAGCAGAGTTGTTACAGTACCCCCCCCCCCCCTTTACGGCCCCTCTTCTTCAAGCCCGCCAGAATAACTTGTAGAAGAAGGATAGGAGCACACATAGTCAGATCCATCACAACATTCCTCTGGTAGAATGAGGTATATGAGACATTAGAGATCTCAGGTTGCCCAGTCTCTTTGAGTCCAGTAAGATCAGGTTCCCACACAGAAGGGCCAGGACTTCTTTCACCTGGTTAATTGAAAGCAGGGACTTGAAAGCTTGCGATTTGACCACAACATAATGTGATTCCTTGGAAACTGAAGACACATTTACTGGATCCAACTTAAGCCCATCATTACAAGAAAATTGGACCTTCTCCTTTAGACCGGTGGGAAGCAGAGATGAGAATACTTCTGTCTTGGGATCTTCACCAAATAGCCAGATGGAAACTGGAGGCATACATACTGGAAACATCTTCAGCCTGGTACCCTGAAAAAACTGGACCTGCTCTTCAAGATTAGAGGATGAGAAAGTCTTAGTATCAAGTAGCCACTTGGAAGCAGAAGGCATACATTCAGGAAGCCCCATCAGCTTGTTACTCAGACAAAACTGGACCATCTCTTCCTCCGGATTGGTGAAGAACAGAGATGCAAGAGCTTCAGCTTCAACTTCTTCATCCACCTGCCACATGGAATCTGAAGGCATCATTACAGGAAGCATCTTCTTCCCAAAGTTCAGGGAAAATTTTTTAAGTGACAGGGATGTTCCTGGGAACTGGTCACTGGAGGTGTGCGGAGAGGATGCCACTGCTTCCTTTACTTCAGTGAGGTCAGCACACTGTGACTCAATTGCCAGCTGATTAGGTGGAGAAGATATCAACACTGTACATTGACCTTGCAGTTTAGGAACAAGAAACTTCTGGAGACTTGATAGTTCCAAACGCAGAACCACGCTGGGTCTTCGGGCCGGAACGGGCAGCAGAGTATCCGGTTCAGAACGACCGACGGGCGGACTGGTCAACAAGTGGAAAACAAATTTCTCCGCATATAATGCTCCGATTTGGAGCTGTAGTTGTCCCTTCAACACTGGACTGTTCATAAGTAGGGCTCGAGCATCACCAAACACCTTCACAGGATTCTGGAGTAGTGGAACAGGAACCACATTTAGACTCCGTCTGGTTAGCAGCTTGAATATATCTGCAGGGCCGAAGCTCCCACAAGGCACCGGAACAGACACAGACTTTAGCGGAAGGGAATTATTCTCACCAAGGGCAGTCTCTCCTACTGGCCCGAGGTTTTGGAGCTTTAGATCCCCTGGACAGAGGCTATCCAGGTGTCCCTCACAACAGCAGCGACATAGTAAGCCCTTCCTACGACTGGTCTTAGACTGGTGCTTTGCCAGTCCACTCATGACAGTCTTTTTGGGTTCTATTTGAGTAGCT
The DNA here is from genome assembly GCF_032444005.1 of Ranitomeya imitator. Lineage (NCBI taxonomy): Eukaryota > Metazoa > Chordata > Amphibia > Anura > Dendrobatidae > Ranitomeya > Ranitomeya imitator. Next base: position 228,415,841 of record NC_091285.1, read on the forward strand.
GCTTTAACGGGTAGAGGAACTGGAGGGTCACAGACGGTCATGGCTTGATGTGGAGGTTTCTTCACGGGTTTCGCCCGTCTGGAGCGCCTCTCGGATATAGATGGGGAAGACTTCACAGGAGCAGCAGGACGAGGCATGTCAAAGACTTTACGGAAGGCCACCAGGAAGGCCCCAAGACTCATGACGATAGGATCCCCTGCTTCCCAGAGGGGACAAATCCATAATAAAGCATCTCCTGCTAGGTAGGACATGATGTAGCCCACCTTAATCAGGTCAGAGGGAAAACAAGCTGCATTCTGCAGGATGTAGCGCAAGCACTGTTCCGGGAAGCTTTGGCATTCCTCTGGATTCCCATAGAACCTAGGTGGGTCTGCTGGGTTGTGCTCTTCCTCATAGGCCAGAAGTTGGTTGTAGAGAGCATTTGAAACTATCATTTGGCCCAAGGTCTCAATTGGAACGACACAGGGCGGAACAAATTCTTCAGCTTGCTCATACTGGTAGAGAGAAAGTTCATCATGCTCTGAGAGCGGTAGGACATGGGATACAGCGGAGGCCATGGCCTGTGCAAACTGTCACGCTCACGCCCTGACTGGTGGGCGTGAGCTCAGGGGGTTTGTGGCCCCACTGTGCCACAAACCAGACTACCCTGGAAGGGGCGTGACTATGACAGCTGCCTGGGTTTTCACTGGAGCCTCTGATGGTGAGGTCAGGCTTGTGCAGCAGGCAGCTGCCAGGTGCTACTCCAGGGTGGTGTCTGGCTGTGGCTGCTGATCCCACTTGGGAGACAGGAACACCAGGATTGGTGCGGGCATTAGGCAGGACTGGCAGAAGAGCACGGCTGGAACTCAGACGAGTAGGCTGGCAGAGACACGGCAGAGAACACAGGACTGGCTAGGACAGCATGAACACAGGACTGGCAGGAACACAGGATTGGGAGGCACTGCAGAGAACACAGGACTGGAAGGCAGGGCAGGAACGGCAGGACTGGCAGGAACACAGGATTGGTTGATGTGGTATATGAAGGAACAGGTAGGGGCCTGTTCACACTGGAGGTGCAGGTACAGATATGTAGTTTGGAGGAACAGGTAGGGGCCTGTTCAAACTGGAGGTGGAGGTACAGATATGTAGTTTGGAGGAACAGGTAGGGGCCTGTTCAAACTGGAGGTGCAGGTACAGATATGTAGTTTGGAGGAACAGGTAGGGGCCTGTTCACACAGGAGGTGCAGGAAAGGAAACAAGCAGAAAGGAATGAGGTATGAAGAAACAGGTAGGGACCTGTTCACACAGGAGAGGAGTGCAAGACTGCAGATAGGAGTGGAAAAGCAGCAAGAGGTAGCGTAGCAACAAAAGCTGAGCAGAGCCACAAAGAATGTGGAGAGAAGCTGCAGCAAGAGATACTGCAGAAGCTAAGCAGAGTGGAACAGCAAGAATTGCAGAGAGGAACTGCAGAAAGAGGTTTCTGCAGCAACGGGAGCGGAGCAGAGTAGAACGGAGCAGAACCGTAGGAGTGCGGAGCAGCGGTAAAGCTACCAAGATACAGAGCAGGCAGAGCCGCAAGAGTGCGGAGTGTAAGCAGACTGAGAACACAAGGAAAGACACAGCAGGGAAGGAAGCCACAGACAAGGAGACAGAGATAAGACTAAGTACAGACAAGGCAAAGGAACAAGACACAAGGACAAAGACACAGGGACAAAGACACAGGGACCAGGATATACTGCCTCCTGGAGGGCGGACAACAAGATCAAGGCAATAGCACAGAGAAAAGCCTCCAGCGAGGGAGAAACTCAGAGCAAGACCTGGCAAACTCAGAAGCTAAACACTAACTGAGCAAACACATTGCACAGGCCCAGACGACAGGGTGGAACTGCACTATATACAGGAGGCTTCTTGATAATTGGTCAGGAACTGATTAGACAGATGCACCTGATTCCTATAAGAACCAGAGAGTTCAGGCGCCGGCCCCCTATACACATAGCCATGAGGCATGCAGAGAGCAGAGACACAGAACATGGAGCTGGCATGAAACAGAAACCACATCATGACCTGGAGCAGTGGGTAAGATAGTGTGAGAGATGTGAGGCCATGACGTGATGCCAGCAGAGTTGTTACAATCGTCTTTTCTGCTCGGCTACTTGTGCCTGGCTCTATCTTTCAGCCAGTGCCACTTGTAAATGGTTCCTGGTTGGATTCACATCTCTTTGGATTTCCCTGTTATCCTGACCAGTTCAGCAAAGCTAAGTTCTTGCTTGCTCTTTTCTGTCCACAGATTGTGGACTTATCCGTTCTGTGCTTTCTATGTTTGTCCAGCTTATTAGTATGAATTTATTCTGTCTTGCTGGAAGCTCTGGGAAGCAAATTTACCCTCCACACCTTTAGTCAGGTGTGGAGATTTTTTGTAAACTCTGTGTGGATTTTTTTAGTGTTTTATACTGACCGCACAGTATTCCATCCTGTCCTATCTATCAAGCTAGACTGGCCTCCTGTGCTCATTCTGATTTCATTCTGTGTATGTCTTTTCCCTCTCCACTCACAGTCATTATTTGTGGGGGGGCTAATCTATCCTTTGGGGATTTTCTCTGAGGCAAGATAGTTTTCCTGCTTCTCTCTTTAGGGGTAGTTAGCTCTAAGGCTGTTACGAGGTGCCTAGGGAGAGTTAGGAGCATCCCACGGCTACTTCTAGTGTTCTGTTGAGCTTAGGGACTGCGGTCAGCACAGATACCACTTCCTTCAGAGCTCGTTCCATGTTGCTCCTAAACCACCGCATCATAACACCTCCATTGTGCTCCTTCCCAGTCATACTTCTGTCTGCCATGCCGAAGGCAGAGCAAAGTACTGCAGTGCGCATGCGCTGGTGCTCTTTATCCTTTCCCTGCGCATGCGCATTACAATACTTTGCTCTGCCCTCAGCAGGGCAGACAGAAGTGCGACTGCACAGGAGTGTCATAGAGGACACTGTGTGGATGACCTAGGATGCGTCATGTACACGAAGCAAGAAGAAGGACATAGATCGCAGGAAGACATGGAAGAGCCAGATCAAAACCAGTGAGACCTATCGGAGCGGACCACCCGTAGGTGAATATAATAAATGGTCTTTTTTTTTGTTATACAGAGCACATTGGGGACATACATACAGCATTCTAGAATGCTGTAACAGAAGGCATACAGGTGCTCGCCTTACTTTATTTGGCGAAAACCTGGTGATAGGTTCTCTTTAAACTAATGATGTTGGCATCTATTAATCTAAGAAAGCAAGTACTGCTGATAAAACTGTTCTAACTGTATAAAACTCTATTATCACCATGTTTGGGTTGTATATTCTGTATACACATTGTAAAAATCTACACACGCAACTATACCGCATATAGTTGCATATGTATGCCAAAAACTTCCATTGTAAAAAATAAAACAAATATATATATATATATATATATATATATATATATATATATATATAATTCAAAATGGGTTCTAGGAAGCATTTCCTACGCAGCACCATACAGCAAGATATCTTTTAGCAGAAACAGCAACTTGACACCTAACCCGAAATGAGCAACGGTTTGTTCAGTTTTCTTTGAAATGGTATACTTAACCCCTTTTGAATCTCTAAGTTTCTCCCAGCAAAAAATAAGGAAGTGAAAGAGCAGCCGCAGTGCTCACTTCCTCGGATTGTCTGTGTCTGTAGGAGAAGATAGTGAAGCCAGCGATAATTGGTCACAGTGATAGCATGACATAACAGTGTCATGCAATTACCTGGAGAGCAAGTGCCCAGACTGTTGGAATTGTTATTATTGTACTGGGGGAAAAACAGTGATTCAGAAGTAATTGCCCAAGTAATGGACAACCCCCCTTAACGTTGTGCATATTAGGTTAAGAAATGCTGTATTTTTTTTTTCATTAGGGGATGCAATCGTATTATAAAGGGTAGTTGGCAATAATATACAATGCAGTGAAAAAAAAGTTGTGTGTTAGAGTACCTGTGTATGTCACTCTTTTGCCATACATCCAGTCCATAAAGGTGAATGATTACATCTTGGTTATACTGCAGAGATTGTGCTAGAATACATGCTAAAGATCCACAAAAGATATGATGTGAACAGATCTTTAGACCTAATTTTACTCTTTTTTTCATGTTTTGATAGAACAGATTTTGCTAAATGCATGTATGCCTTAATACTATATGGGACAAATGGTGATCTACATATTAATTTGTCAGGGAGTGTATGAAATATATCACACAGCGGAGGGTATAAGAGGGAAGCATGCACGGGTTGTATCCCTGCCTCTGTGCTAGCGGCTATAAGCATTGGGCACAGCTTTAGGGATCGTTGGTGAAATGGATGCACTTTGTGATGTGGATAAACTACAAATCTTGAATTGTTTAATATTTTTTTGACATATGCACCTTTTTATTAACCTTTATGTAAAGAACATACCCACAAGTGCTTTCCCCAAAATAGTGGCTGAGAAAGTATAATGACGCTACTTGTTTATTAGGATGCTTTCAGCTTATTTATTTCCTTGTCTGGAGACATAAAGTGTTATCGGAAGAATTGCTCTGAATGAATCATAAACACGAGACAAGTGGCTGTGCGTAAAGGCTTGATGACCTTCATTAATAAAACAAAAACAGAGATTGTGATTACTACACACATAATACAAGATTCATAACACAATTCCAGCTCCTTTAGTATAAGGCTGTGCTGCGGTAAGGTTCTCAACACGTCACGTGTGGATTCTACACTTCATGATTTGACATTTAAACAACATCCCTTTAAGCATACATTGGCCTTGTGTACCATGATATCTTTTTTCAACTGAGTTCAAAAACATGCTAATCTGCTGTCTTCTGCTGGAAAGCACAAAAAAGTATACTGCTTGTCAATGGCATAAGCAGTACAGTTCCATATATTTAATGGGGTTGTCACTAGTGATGAGCGCAAGTGCTTGTTACTAGAGTTTGACTAGGGTGCTCGGGTATGCAGCGAGTATTGCGGGTGCTCGAGTGGGATGTTCGAGTTCTCTGTTAGACAGCCAGAAAAAATGTATGTTTTGTGTCTAACAGCCGCGAAACATGCAGCCGTGGAGACTCGAACATGTCACTCGGGCATTCTAGGCAAACTAGAGTAGCGAGCACTTGCGCTCATCACTAGTTGTCACATGATTGTTCTTCAGGAGCACACCGCTCCCCTGCCTTCCGGCATCTTACTTCCTGGAGGTCAGTATGCTCCAGATAATTGACAATTCAGCTGCATCGTTCCACTTATCAAATCTCAGAACTGTGCACGTTCCTTTGCTGCTTACCGCTGGTAAGAGCAGGCCGTATCCAACAGTGCCTGCATTCTCTAAAGCAAGCGTGCATGCCTAGCATAGGAAACTGGCCTTCTCTGATAGACTGCAGAGGTGGCCAGTATATTAGGCAGCAAGCAGTTATCTTAGAATTTAAATCCATTTGTTCTTGAGAATGGAGAGGATTTTTATTATGTGGTAAATAGCAATGTTAAACATTTAAGAAAATGAGAATGACCATTACCTTCAGATGAACATTGGTGCGCTTACACCAGTCGCCAGCCCAAATTGACATTAACCCCTTCCCGACCTTTGACGCAGCGTATGCATCATGAAAACCCGTGCCAATCCGACCTGTGACGCAGCATATGCGTCATGGCTGGATTGGGCTCCTGCAGGCAAGGTGAAAGGGTTAACTGTAATTTCACCCGGCCTGAAGGGACAGGAAGAGTGGTAGTTTAGCCCAGGGGGGGTGGCTTCACCCCCCCGTGGCTACGATCGCTCTGATTGGCTGTTGAAAGTGAAACTGCCAATCAGAGCGATTTGTAATATTTCACCTAAAAAACTGGTGAAATATTACAATCCAGCCATGGCCGATGCTGCAATATCATCGGCCATGGCTGGAAACACTTTTGTGCCCCCACCCCACCGATCGCCCCCCCAGCCCCCGATCTGTGGTCCGCTCCCCTCCGTCCTGTGCTCCGCTCCCCCGTCCTCCTGTCCGCTCCCCCCGTGCTCCAATCCCACCCCCCGTGCTCCAATCCACCCCCCCTGCACACCGATCCACCCCCCCGCACACCGATCCACCCCCCCGCACACCGATCCACCCACCCGCACACCGATCCACCCCCCCGCACACCGATCCACCCGCCCGCACACCGATCCACCCGCCCGCACACCGATCCACCCCCCCATGCTCCGATCCACACCCCCCGTGCTCCGACGCCCCTCCGTACCCTGATCTCCCCCCCTTATACTTACCGAGCCTCCTGGGGTCCGTCCGTCTTCTTTCCTGGGCGCCGCCATGTTCCAAAATGGCGGGCGCATGCGCAGTGCGCCCTCCGAATCTGCCGGCCAGCAGATTCGTTCCAATGTGAATTTTGATCACTGTGATAAAACCTATCACAGTGATCAAAATAAAAAAAACAGTAAATGACCCCCCCCCCCCTTTGTCCCCCATAGGTAGGGACAATAATAAAATAAATAATTTTTTTTTTTCCACTAAGGTTGGAGTTAGGACTAGGGTTAGGGTTAGGGGTAGGGTTAGGGTAGGGTTAGGGGTAGGGGTAGGGTTAGGGTTAGGGTTTCGGTATGTGCACACGTATTCTGGTCCTCTGCAGATTTTTCCGCAGCGGATTTGATAAATCCGCAGTGCTAAACCACTGTGGATTTATCGCGGATTTACCGCGGTTTTTCTGCGCATTTCACTGCGGTTTTACAACTGCGATTTTTTTATTGGAGCAGTTGTAAAACCGCTGCGGAATCCGCAGAAAGAAGTGACACGCTGCTGAATGTAAACCGCTGCGTTTCTGTGCAGTTTTTCTGCAGCATGTGTACAGCGATTTTTGTTTCCCATAGGTCTACATTGAAATGTAAACTCATGGGAAACTGCTGTGGATCCGCAGCGTTTTCCGCAGCGTGTGCACATACCTTTAGAATTAGTCTATGTGCACACGGTGCGGATTTGGCTGCGGATCCGCAGCGGATTGGCCGCTGCGGATCCGCAGCAGTGTTCCATCAGGTTTACAGTACCATGTAAACATATGGAAAACCAAATCCACTGTGCCCATGGTGTGGAAAATACCGCGCGGAAACGCTGCGTTGTATTTTCCGCAGCATGTCAATTCTTTGTGCGGATTCCGCAGCGTTTTACACCTGATCCTCAATAGGAATCAGCAGGTGAAATCCGCACAAAAAACACTGGAAATCCGCAGTAAATCCGCAGGTAAAACGTAGTGCCTTTTACCCGCAGATTTTTCAAAAATGGTGCGGAAAAATCTCACAAGAATCTGCAACGTGGGCACATAGCCTTAGGGTTAGGGTTGGGTTGGAATTAGGGTTGTGGTTAGGGTTAGGGGTGTGTTGGGGTTAGGGTTGTGGTTAGGGTTACGGCTACAGTTGGGATAAGGGTTAGGGGTGTGTTGGCGTTAGAATTGAGGGGTTTCCACTGTTTAGGCACAACAGGGGGTCTCCAAACGTAACATGGTGCCACCATTGATTCCAGCCAATCTTTTATTCAAAAAGTCAAATGGTGCTCCCTCCCTTCTGAGCCCCGACGTGTGCCCAAACAGTGGTTTACCCCCACATATGGGGTACCAGCATAGTCAGGACAAACTGTGCAGCAATTACTGGGGTCCAATTTCTCCTGTTACCCTTGAGAAAATAAAAAATTGCTTGCTAAAACATCATTTTTGAGGAAAGAAAAATGATTTTTTATTTTCACGGCTCTGCGTTGTAAACGTCTGTGAAGCACTTGGGGGTTCAAAGTGCTCACCACATATCTAGTTCCTTGGGGGGTCTAGTTTCCAAAATGGGGTCACTTGTGGGGGGTTTCTACTGTTTAGGCACACCCGGGGCTCTGCAAACGCAATGTGACGCCCGCAGACCATTCCATCAAAGTCTGCATTTCAAAAGTCACTACTTCCCTTCTGAGCCCCGACGTGTGACCAAACAGTGGTTTACCCCCACACATGGGGTATCAGCGTACTCAGGAGAAACTGGACAACAACTTTTGGGGTCCAATTTCTCCTGTAACCCTTGGGAAAATAAAAACTTCTGGGCTAAAAAATTATTTTTGAGGAAAGAAAACGTATTCATTATTTTCACGGCTCTGCGTTATAAACTTCTGTGAAGCACTTGGGGGTTGAAAGTGCTCACCACATATCTAGATTAGTTTCTTTCAGGGTCTAGTTTCCAAAATGGGGTCACTTGTGGGGGGTTTCTACTGTTTAGCCACATCAGGGGCTCTGCAAACGCAACGTGACGCCCGTTGTTATGACCTGGTGGTTAGGAGCACCCGACCTGATAGTTAAACTCATACAGGACGAGCTCTGGGATGTGGGAGCTCTGCTGACCGCAAGCCCTAATCCTATCGCACACACTGAAAATAGCCGTGGAGCGCTCCTGACGCTCCCTAGGCGCCTCGTCACAGCCTCACAGCTAGCTAGCCCTAGAGATAAAAAATAAAGCCTACCTTGCCTCAGAGAAATTCCCCAAAGGAATAGGCAGCCCCCCACATATAATGACTGTGAGTAAAGATGAAAGTCACAAACGCAGAAATGAAATAGGTTTCAGCAAAGGGAGGCCAGACTTACTAAATAGACAGAGGACAGGAAAGGAATCTTTGCGGTCAGCACAAAAACCTACAAAAGACCACGCAGAGTGTGCAAAAGGGTCCTCTGCACCGACTCACGGTGCGGGGTGCCACTCTGCATCCCAGCGCTTCCAGCTAGCAAGACAAAATCAGGATAACCAGCTGGACAAAGAAACAATGAGCAAAAATAACAATAAGGAACTTAGCTTCTGCAGGAGAAGACAGGTCACAAGGCAGATCCAGGAGCAAACTGAACCAATGCTAAAACATTGACAGCTGGCATGGAGTAACGATCCGAGTGGAGTTAAATAGAGAAGCCAACCAAAGGATAAACCACGTCACCTGTGTAAGGAACCTCAGAAGCAGCAGCTTCACTCATAGCCACCAGAGGGAGCCCATAGACAGAACCCGCCGAAGTACCACTCATGACCACAGGAGGGAGCTCGACAGCAGAATTCACAACAGTACCCCCCTTGAGGAGGGGTCACCGAACCCTCACCAGAGCCCCCAGGCCGATCAGGATGAGCCAAATGAAAGGCACGAACAAGATCGGCAGCATGAACATCAGAGGCAAAAACCCAGGAATTATCTTCTTGACCATAACCCTTCCACTTGACCAGGTACTGGAGTCTCAGTCTTGAAACACGAGAATCCAAAATCTTCTCCACCACATACTCTAACTCCCCCTCGACCAACACCGGGGCAGGAGGATCAACGGAGGGAACCATAGGCGCCACGTATCTCCGCAACTACGACCTATGGAACACATTATGGATGGCAAAAGAAGCTGGAAGGTCCAAACAAAATGACACAGGATTAAGAACTTCAGAAATCTTATATGGTCCAATGAAACGAGGCTTAAACTTAGGAGAGGAAACCTTCATAGGAACGTGACGAGATGACAACCAAACCAAATCCCCAACACGAAGTCGGGGACCAACACAACGCCGGCGGTTAGCAAAACGTTGAGCCTTCTCCTGGGACAATGTCAAATTGTCCACCACATGAGTCCAAATCTGCTGCAACCTGTCCACCACCGCATCCACACCAGGACAGTCCGAAGGCTCAACCTGCCCTGAAGAGAACCGAGGATGGAAACCAGAATTGCAGAAAAAAGGAGAAACCAAAGTAGCCGAGCTGGCCCGATTATTAAGGGCGAACTCAGCCAAAGGCAAGAAGGACACCCAATCATCCTGATCAGCAGAAACAAAGCATCTCAGATATGTCTCCAAAGTCTGATTAGTTCACTCGGTTTGGCCATTAGTCTGAGGATGGAAAGCCGAAGAAAAAAGACAAATCAATGCCCATCTTAGCGCAAAAGGACCGCCAAAACCTCGAAACAAACTGGGAACCTCTGTCCGAGACGATGTTCTCCGGAATGCCATGCAAACGAACCACATGCTGGAAAAACAATGGCACCAAATCAGAGGAGGAAGGCAGTTTAGATAAGGGTACCAAATGGACCATCTTAGAGAAGCGATCACAAACCACCCAAATGACCGACATCTTTTGAGAAACAGGGAGATCAGAAATAAAATCCATGGAAATATGCGTCCAGGGCCTCTTCGGAATCGGCAAGGGCACAAGCAACCCACTGGCATGAGAACAGCAAGGCTTAGCCCGAGCACAAATCCCACAGGACTGCACAAAAGAACGCACATCCCGTGACAAAGAAGGCCACCAAAAAGATCTAGCCACCAAATCTCTGGTACCAAAGATTCCAGGATGACCAGCCAATACTGAACAATGAATCTGCGAGATAACTCTACCAGTCCATCTATCAGGGACAAACAGTTTCTCCGTAGGACAACGGTCAGGTCTATCAGCCTGAAACTTTTGCAGCACATGCCGCAAATCAGGGGAAATGGCAGACAAAATTACCCCTTCTTTAAGAATACCCGCCAGCTCCGGAACACCCGGAGAGTCAGGCACAAAACTCCTTGACAGGGCATCAGCCTTCACATTCTTAGATCCCGGAAGGTATGAAACCACAAAATCAAAATGGGAGAAAAAGAGCGTCCATCGAGCCTGTCTAGGATTCAACCATTTGGCAGACTCGAGATAAGTCAAATTCTTGTGATCCGTCAAGACCACCACGCGATGTTTAGCTCCTTCAAGCCAATGTCGCCACTCCTCGAATGCCCACTTCATGGCCAACATCTCCCGATTGCCCACATCATAATTGCGCTCAGCAGGCGAGAATTTTCTAGAAAAGAAGGCACAGCGTTTCATCACCAAGCCATCAGAACATCTTTGCAACAAAACAGCCCCTGCTCCAATTTCAGAAGCATCAACCTCCACCTGAAAAGGGAGCGAAACATCTGGCTGGCACAACACAGGGGCAGAAGCAAAACGACGCTTCAACTCCTGAAAAGCCGCTACAGCCGCAAAGGACCAATTGACCACATCAGCACCTTTCTTGGTCAAATCAGTCAACGGTTTAGCAATACTGGAAAAGTTAGCGATGAAGCGACGATAAAAATTAGCAAAGCCCAGGAACTTCTGCAAGCTCTTCACAGATGTCGGCTGAGTCCAATCGTAAATGGCCTGAACTTTAACAGGGTCCATCTCGATAGTAGAAGGGGAAAAAATGAAACCCAAAAATGAAACCTTCTGAACTCCAAAGAGACATTTTGACCCCTTCACAAACAAGGAATTCGCACGAAGGACCTGGAACACCATTCTGACCTGCTTCACATGAGACTCCCAATCATCCGAAAAGACCAAAATGTCATCCAAATATACAATCATAAATCTATCCAGGTACTCTCGGAAGATGTCATGCATAAAGGACTGAAACACAGATGGAGCATTAGAAAGCCCGAATGGCATAACCAGGTACTCAAAATGGCCCTCGGGCGTATTAAATGCTGTTTTCCATTCATCACCCTGTTTAATTCGCACAAGATTATACGCCCCTCGAAGATCTATCTTGGTGAACCAACTAGCCCCCTTAATCCGAGCAAATAAATCAGACAGCAGCGGCAAAGGATACTGAAATTTGACTATGATCTTATTAAGAAGGCAGTAATCAATACAAGGTCTCAAAGAACCATCCTTCTTGGCCACAAAAAAGAACCCTGCTCCCAATGGTGACGACGACGAACGAATATGACCCTTCTCCAAGGATTCCTTTATATAACTCCGCATAGAGGCGTGCTCTGGCACAGATAAATTAAACAGACGGCCCTTAGGAAACTTACTGTTGTGAATTCTGTGGCTGAGTTCACTTCTGTGGTCACAAGTGGTATTGCAGTCTCTGGGCTTCCTCCCTCAGGTGTTTTGGTGAGCTCGTTGGCTGCCTTGCTATTTAGCTCCACCTGAGTCTGTCTTCCTTGCTCCTTGTCAATGTTCCAGTGTTGGATCTGAGCTACTGCATCTTTCCTTGGGCCTGCTGCTCTGCTAGATAAGTGCTTCTAGTTTGTTTTCTGTTTTTTCTGTCCAGCTTGCTATTATCTTTTGCTGGAAGCTCTGAGAAGCAAAGGGGTGCACCGCCGTGCTGTTAGTTCGGCACGGTGGGTCTTTTTGCCCCCCTTTGCGTGGTTTTCGTTTTAGGGTTTTTTGTAGACTGCATAGTTCTCTTTGCTATCCTCGCTCTGTCTAGAATATCGGGCCTCACTTTGCTGAATCTATTTCATTCCTACGTTTGTCTTTTCATCTTGCTAACAGTCATTATATGTGGGGGGCTGCCTATTCCTTTGGGGTATTTCTCTGAGGTAAGTCAGGCTTGTATTTCTATCTGCAGGCTAGTCAGCTCCTCAGGCAGTGTCGAGTTGCATAGGTAGTTATAGGCGCAATCCACTGCTGCTTATAGTTGTGTGAGGATAGATCAGGTACTGCAGTCTACAGAGATTCCACGTCTCAGAGCTCGTCCTATTGTTTTTGGTTATTGCCAGATCTCTGTATGTGCGCTGATTACTGCACGCTGTGTTGCCTGATTGCCAGCCATAACAGTACAAGGAGCCAATCCAATGATTTCCAATAGAGGGAAAAAAAAAATCCTGACATCATTTTTTTTTCTTAGCTCTGTCTTCAGTCTTTTTTTTCCCCTAGACATTAGAGTGCTTCAGGACACAGCTGTGGACATGGATATTCAGGCTCTGTGCTCCTCAATGGATAATCTCGTTGTAAATGTACAAAAGATTCAAGATACTATTGATCAGAAATCGATGCTAGAACCAAGAATTCCGATTCCTGATTTGTTTTTTGGTGACAGAACTAAGTTCCTGAGCTTCAGAAATAATTGTAAGCTATTTTTGGCCTTGAAACCTCATTCTTCTGGTAATCCTATTCAACAGGTTTTGATTATTATTTCTTTTTTGCGCGGCGACCCACAGGACTGGGCGTTTTCTCTTGCACCAGGAGATTCTGCATTGAGTAATGTTGATGCATTTTTCCAGGCGCTGGGATTGCTTTACGATGAGCCTAATTCAGTGGATCAAGCTGAGAAAAATCTGCTGGCTTTATGCCAGGGTCAGGATGATGTAGAAGAATATTGTCAGAAATTTAGGAAATGGTCAGTACTCACTCTGTGGAATGAATCTGCACTAGCGGCTTTGTTCAGAAGGGGTCTCTCTGAAGCTCTTAAGGATGTAATGGTGGGATTTCCTATGTCTGCTGGTTTGAATGAGTCTATGTCCTTGGCCATTCAGATCGGTCGTCGCTTGCGCGAGCGTAAATCTGTGCACCATCTGGCGGTATTGTCTGAGAGTAAGCCTGAGCCTATGCAGTGCGACAGGACTATGACTAAAGTAGAACGGCACGAACACAGACGTCTGAACAGACTGTGTTTCTATTGTGGTGATTCTACTCATGTTATTTCTAATTGTCCTAAACGCACTAGGCGGTTCGATAGCTCTGCCGTTATTGGTACTGTACAGTCCAAATTCCTTTTGTCCATTACCTTAATGTGCTCTTTGTCATCATATTCTGTCATGGCGTTTGTGGATTCAGGCGCTGCCCTGAATCTGATGGATTTGGATTATGCTAAACGTTGTGGATTTTTCTTGGAGCCTTTGCGGTGTCCTATTCCGTTGAGAGGAATTGATGCTACACCTTTGGCCAAGAATAAGCCTCAGTACTGGGCCCAGCTGACCATGTGCATGGCTCCTGCACATCAGGAAGTTATTCGCTTTCTGGTACTGCATAATTTGCATGATGTGGTCGTGTTGGGGTTGCCATGGCTACAAACCCATAATCCAGTATTGGATTGGAACTCTATGTCGGTAACCAGCTGGGGTTGTCAGGGAGTACATGGTGATGTTCCATTTTTGTCTATTTCGTCATCCATTCCTTCTGACATCCCAGAGTTCTTGTCGGACTTTCAGGATGTATTTGAAGAGTCCAAGTCTGATGCCCTACCTCCGCATAGGAATTGTGATTGTGCTATCGATTTGATTCCTGGTAGTAAATTCCCTAAGGGTCGTTTATTTAATTTGTCCGTACCTGAACACACCGCTATGCGCAGTTATGTGAAGGAGTCCCTGGAGAAGGGACATATTCGCCCATCGTCGTCACCATTGGGAGCAGGGTTCTTTTTTGTAGCCAAGAAGGATGGTTCGCTAAGACCGTGTATTGATTACCGCCTTCTTAATAAGATCACTGTTAAGTTTCAGTATCCCTTGCCATTGATATCTGACTTGTTTGCTCGGATTAAGGGGGCTAGTTGGTTTACTAAGATTGATCTTCGTGGTGCGTATAATCTGGTGAGAATCAGGCAGGGAGATGAATGGAAAACGGCATTTAATACGCCCGAGGGTCATTTTGAGTATCTGGTGATGCCGTTCGGACTTGCCAATGCTCCATCTGTTTTTCAGTCTTTTATGCATGACATTTTCCGTGAGTATCTGGATAAATTCTTGATTGTTTACTTGGATGACATTTTGATCTTCTCAGATGATTGGGAGTCTCATGTGAAGCAAGTCAGAATGGTTTTCCAGGTACTGCGTGCTAATTCCTTGTTCGTGAAGGGATCAAAGTGTCTCTTCGGTGTGCAGAAAGTTTCATTTTTGGGGTTCATCTTTTCCCCTTCTACTATCGAGATGGATCCGGTTAAGGTTCAGGCCATCCAGGATTGGACTCAGCCGACATCTCTGAAAAGTCTTCAGAAATTCCTGGGCTTTGCTAATTTTTATCGTCGCTTCATCTGTAATTTTTCTAGCATTGCCAGACCATTGACCGATTTGACCAAGAAGGGTGCTGATTTGGTTAATTGGTCTTCTGCTGCCGTGGAGGCTTTTCAGGAATTGAAGCGTCGTTTTTGCTGTGCCCCTGTGTTGTGTCAACCTGATGTTTCTCTTCCGTTCCAGGTCGAGGTTGATGCTTCTGAGATTGGTGCAGGGGCGGTTTTGTCACAGAGAGGTTCTGGTTGCTCAGTGTTCAAACCATGTGCTTTCTTTTCCAGGAAATTTTCTGCTGCTGAGCGTAATTATGATGTGGGCAACCGAGAGTTGCTGGCCATGAAGTGGG
Source organism: Ranitomeya imitator (assembly GCF_032444005.1). Classification (NCBI taxonomy): domain Eukaryota; kingdom Metazoa; phylum Chordata; class Amphibia; order Anura; family Dendrobatidae; genus Ranitomeya; species Ranitomeya imitator. The sequence continues at coordinate 228,430,908 of NC_091285.1, forward strand.
CATTCGAGGAGTGGCGTCATTGGCTTGAGGGTGCTAAGCATCGCGTGGTGGTATTGACTGATCATAAGAACTTGACTTATCTCGAGTCTGCCAAGCGCTTGAATCCTAGACAGGCCCGTTGGTCGTTATTTTTTGCTCGTTTTGATTTTGTGATTTCATACCTTCCGGGCTCTAAAAATGTGAAGGCGGATGCTCTGTCTAGGAGTTTTGTGCCCGACTCTCCGGGGTTATCTGAGCCGGCGAGTATCCTCAAGGAAGGAGTCATTGTGTCTGCCATCTCCCCTGATTTGCGGAGAGTGTTGCAGAAATTTCAGGCTAATAAACCTGATCGTTGTCCGGCCGAGAAACTGTTCGTCCCTGATAGGTGGACTAGTAAAGTTATCTCTGAACTTCATTGTTCGGTGCTGGCCGGTCATCCAGGAATCTTTGGTACCAGGGAGTTGGTTGCTAGATCCTTCTGGTGGCCATCTCTGTCACGGGATGTGCGTGCTTTTGTGCAGTCCTGTGGAATTTGTGCTAGGGCTAAGCCCTGCTGTTCACGTGCCAGTGGGTTGCTTTTGCCCTTGCCGGTCCCGAAGAGGCCTTGGACACATATTTCGATGGATTTCATTTCTGACCTTCCCGTTTCTCAAAAAATGTCGGTCATTTGGGTGGTCTGTGATCGCTTTTCTAAAATGGTCCATCTGGTGCCCCTGGTTAAATTGCCTTCCTCCTCTGATTTGGTGCCTTTGTTCTTTCAGCATGTGGTTCGTTTACATGGCATTCCTGAGAATATTGTTTCTGACAGAGGTTCCCAATTTGTCTCGAGGTTCTGGCGAGCCTTTTGTGGTAGGATGGGCATTGACCTATCTTTTTCCTCGGCCTTCCATCCTCAGACTAATGGCCAGACCGAACGAACCAATCAGACCTTGGAAACATATCTGAGATGTTTTGTTTCCGCTGACCAGGATGATTGGGTGTCATTTTTGCCGTTGGCTGAGTTCGCCCTTAATAATCGGGCCAGCTCGGCTACCTTGGTCTCTCCATTTTTCTGCAATTCTGGGTTCCATCCTCGTTTCTCTTCAGGACAGGTTGAGTCTTCGGACTGTCCTGGTGTGGATTCTGTGGTGGACAGGTTGCAGCAGATCTGGACTCAGGTAGTGGACAATTTGACCTTGTCCCAGGAGAAGGCTCAGCTTTTCGCTAATCGCAGACGCCGTGTGGGACCCCGACTTCGTGTTGGGGATCTGGTTTGGTTATCTTCTCGTCATATTCCTATGAAGGTTTCCTCTCCTAAATTTAAACCTCGTTTTATTGGTCCGTATAGGATTTCTGAGATTCTCAATCCGGTGTCTTTTCGTCTGACCCTCCCAGACTCCTTTTCCATACATAATGTATTCCATAGGTCGTTGTTGAGGAGATACGTGGCACCTATGGTTCCATCTGTGGAGCCTCCTGCCCCTGTTTTGGTGGAGGGGGAATTGGAGTATATTGTGGAAAAGATTTTGGATTCTCGTGTCTCTAGACGGAGACTCCAGTATCTGGTCAAATGGAAGGGTTATGCTCAGGAAGATAATTCCTGGGTTTTTGCCTCTGATGTCCATGCCCCAGATCTTGTTCGTGCCTTTCATGTGGCTCATCCTGGTCGGCCTGGGGGTTCTGGTGAGGGTTCGGTGACCCCTCCTCAAGGGGGGGGTACTGTTGTGAATTCTGTGGCTGAGTTCACTTCTGTGGTCACAAGTGGTATTGCAGTCTCTGGGCTTCCTCCCTCAGGTGTTTTGGTGAGCTCGTTGGCTGCCTTGCTATTTAGCTCCACCTGAGTCTGTCTTCCTTGCTCCTTGTCAATGTTCCAGTGTTGGATCTGAGCTACTGCATCTTTCCTTGGGCCTGCTGCTCTGCTAGATAAGTGCTTCTAGTTTGTTTTCTGTTTTTTCTGTCCAGCTTGCTATTATCTTTTGCTGGAAGCTCTGAGAAGCAAAGGGGTGCACCGCCGTGCTGTTAGTTCGGCACGGTGGGTCTTTTTGCCCCCCTTTGCGTGGTTTTCGTTTTAGGGTTTTTTGTAGACTGCATAGTTCTCTTTGCTATCCTCGCTCTGTCTAGAATATCGGGCCTCACTTTGCTGAATCTATTTCATTCCTACGTTTGTCTTTTCATCTTGCTAACAGTCATTATATGTGGGGGGCTGCCTATTCCTTTGGGGTATTTCTCTGAGGTAAGTCAGGCTTGTATTTCTATCTGCAGGCTAGTCAGCTCCTCAGGCAGTGTCGAGTTGCATAGGTAGTTATAGGCGCAATCCACTGCTGCTTATAGTTGTGTGAGGATAGATCAGGTACTGCAGTCTACAGAGATTCCACGTCTCAGAGCTCGTCCTATTGTTTTTGGTTATTGCCAGATCTCTGTATGTGCGCTGATTACTGCACGCTGTGTTGCCTGATTGCCAGCCATAACAACTTACTACCCGGAATCAAATCACGCATGCGCCGATCGATCTGAATGGCCAAGGACATAGACTCATTCAGACCAGCAGGCGTGGGAAATCCCACCATGACATCCTTAAGGGCTTCAGTAAGACCCTTTCTGAAAATTGCCGCCAGGGCACATTCATTCCACTGAGTAAGCACAGACCACTTTCTAAATTTCTGACAGTACACCTCCGCTTCATCCTGACCCTGACACAAAGCCAGCAAGATTTTCTCTGCCTGATCCACTGAATTTGGTTCATCATAAAGCAATCCAAGCGCCAGAAAAAACGCATTTACATCTCGCAATGCAAAATCTCCTGGCGCAAGGGAAAATGCCCAGTCTTGAGGGTCACCATGCAACAAAGAAATTATGATTTTTACTTGTTGAACGGGGTCACCAGAGGAGCGGGGTTTCAAAGCTAGAAACAGTTTACAATTATTTTTGAAATTCAAGAATCTAGATCTATCCCCAGAAAATAAATCAGGAATAGGAATTCTAGGCTCTAACATAGGATTCTGAACCACAAAATCTTGAATGTTTTGTACCCTTGCAGTGAGATGATCCACACAAGAGGATAGACCCTGAATGTCCATCTCTACACCTGTGTCCTGAACCACCCAAAGGTCTAGGGGAAAAGAAAGACAAAACACAGTGCAAAGAAAAAAAAATGGTCTCAGAAGTCCTCTTATCCCTCTATTGAGATGCATTAATACTTTGGGCCAGCTGTACTGTTATGACCTGGTGGTTAGGAGCACCCGACCTGATAGTTAAACTCATACAGGACGAGCTCTGGGATGTGGGAGCTCTGCTGACCGCAAGCCCTAATCCTATCGCACACACTAAAAATAGCCGTGGAGCGCTCCTGACGCTCCCTAGGCGCCTCATCGCAGCCTCAAAGCTAGCTAGCCCTAGAGATAGAAAATAAAGCCTACCTTGCCTCAGAGAAATTCCCCAAAGGAATAGGCAGCCCCCCACATATAATGATTGTGAGTAAAGATGAAAGTCACAAACGCAGAAATGAAATAGGTTTCAGCAAAGGGAGGCCAGACTTACTAAATAGACAGAGGATAGGAAAGGAATCTTTGCGGTCAGCACAAAAACCTACAAAAGACCACGCAGAGTGTGCAAAAGGGTCCTCCGCACCGACTCACGGTGCGGGGTGCCACTCTGCATCCCAGAGCTTCCAGCTAGCAAGACAAAATCAGGATAACCAGCTGGACAAAGAAACAATGAGCAAAAATAACAATAAGGAACTTAGCTTCTGCAGGAGAAGACAGGTCACCAGGCAGATCCAGGAGCGAACTGAACCAATACTAAAACATTGACAGCTGGCATGGAGTAACGATCCGAGTGGAGTTAAATAGAGAAGCCAACCAAAGGATAAACCACGTCACCTGTGTAAGGAACCTCAGAAGCAGCAGCTTCACTCATAGCCACCAGAGGGAGCCCATAGACAGAACCCGCCGAAGTACCACTCACGACCACAGGAGGGAGCTCGACAGCAGAATTCACAACAGCCCGTAGAGCATTCCATCAAAGTCTGCATTTCAAAACTTCACTACTTCACGTCCGAGCCCCGGCATGTGCCCAAACAGTAGTTTACCCCCACATATGGGGTATCACCGTACTCAGGAGAAACTGGACAGCAAATATTGGGGTCAAATTTCTCCTGTTACCCTTGGGAAAATAAAAAATTGCGGGCTAAAAATCCTTTTTGAGAAAAGAAATTTTTTATTTTATTTTCATGGCTCTGCGTTATAAACTTCTGTGAAGCACTTGAGGATTCAAAGTGCTCACCACACATCTAGATTAGTTCCTTTGGGGGTCTAGTTTCCAAAATGGGGTCAATTGTGGGGGCTCTCCAATGTTTAGGCACACAGGGGCTCTCCAAACGCGACATGGTGTCCGCTAATGATTGGAGCTAATTTTCCATTCAAAAAGTCAAAAGGCGCGCCTTCCCTTCCGAGCCCTGCCGTGTGCCCAAACAGTGGTTTACCCCCACACATGAGGTATCGGCGCACTCGGGAGAAATTGCCCAACAAATTTTAGGATCCATTTTATCCTATTGCTCATGTGAAAATGAAAAAATTGAGGCGAAAAGAAATTTTTTGTGAAAAAAAAAGTACTTTTTAATTTTTACGGATCAATTTGTGAAGCACCTGAGGGTTTAAAGTGCTCACTATGCATCTAGATAAGTTCCTTGGGGGGTCCAGTTTCCAAAATGGGGTCAATTGTGGGGGAGCTCCAATGTTTAGGCATACAGGGTCTCTCCAAACACGACATGGTGTCCGCTAACGATGGAGATAATTTTTCATTCAAAAAGTCAAATGGCGCTCCTTCCCTTCCGAGCCTTACCATGTGCCCAAACAGTGGTTTACCCCCACATGTGAGGTATCGGTGTACTCAGGAGAAATTGCCCAACAAATTTTAGGATCCATTTTAACTTGTTGCCCATGTGAAAATGAAAAAATTGAGGCTAAAAGAATTTTTTTGTGAAAAAAAAAGTACTTTTTCATTTTTACGGATCAATTTGTGAAGCACCTGGGGGTTTAAAGTGCTCACTATGCATCTAGATACATTCCTTGGGGCGTCTAGTTTCCAAAATGAGGTCACTTGTGGGGGAGCTCCAATTTTTAGGCACACGGGGGCTCTCCAAATGTGACATGGTGTCCGCTAAAGAGTGCAGCCAATTTTTCATTCAAAAAGTCAAATGGCGCTCCTTCCCTTCCAAGCCCTGCTGTGCGCCCAAACAGTGGTTTACCCCCATATGTGAGGTATCAGCGTACTCAGGACAAATTGGACAACAAATTTCGTGGTTCAGTTTCTCCTTTTACCATTGGGAAAATAAAAAAATTGTTGCTGAAAGATCATTTTTGTGACTAAAAAGTTAAATGTTCATTTTTTCCTTCCATGTTGCTTCTGCTGCTGTGAAGCACCTGAAGGGTTAATAAACTTCTTGAATGTGGTTTTGTGCACCTTGAGGGGTGCAGTTTTTAGCATGGTGTCACTTTTGGGTATTTTCAGCCATATAGACCCCTTAATCTGACTTCAAATGTGAGGTGGTCCCTAAAAAAAATGGTTTTGTAAATTTCGTTGTAAAAATGAGAAATCGCTGGTCAAATTTAACCCTTATAACTTCCTTGCAAAAAAAAATTTTGTTTCCAAAATTGTGCTGATGTAAAGTATACATGTGGGAAATGTTATTTATTAACTATTTTGTGTCATATAACTCTCTGGTTTAACAGAATGAAAATTCAAAATGTGAAAATTGCGAAATTTTCGAAATTTTCGCCAAATTTCCGTTTTTATCACAAATAAACCCAGAATTTATTGACCTAAATTTACCACTAACATGAAACCCAATATGTCACTAAAAAACAATCTCAGAACCGCTAGGATCCATTGAAGCGTTCCTGAGTTATTACCTCATAAAGGGACACTGGTCAGAATTGCAAAAAGCGGCAAGGTCTTTAAGGTCAAAATAGGCTGGGTCATCAAGGGGTTAATGTCCACAAACTATCAACAGTCCAAACTATAGCTGGCACTCGCATCTTCTTAAAAGAATTGCTTTATGGATCCAGTAGAACAGGCAGAAAAAATGGTCGAACACAACAGCACAAAATTTTAAAAGGCAGAAAAGAAATATCTGCTGCACTCCCAGGCAGGGTGGCGTTAGCGGCAGGCAGACTAGGCAACTGCCTGGGGCCCCTGCTCCCCCTGGGGCCCCCTCCAGTGGCATGCCGCTAATAGCGGAAGACCAAGCGGCCTCTATGGGGCCCGTGAGTCAGAGGAATGAGGAGGAGAGGTGATTATTGTGTGTGTTTTTTAAATATATCAGTGAGTGAGTACTGGACTGTGGGGCTGTATTATATTTTGTGAGGATGACTATATTATATTCTATGGGGGCTGTACTTTATTCTATGAGGGGCTACATCATACTCTATGAGGGGTCTACATGATATTCTGTGGGGGCTGTATTATAGTCTATGGTTAGCTGTATTCTATTCTATGAGGGGCTGCATCATACTCTATGAGAGGTCTACATTATATTCTATGGGGAGATTTGTATTATATTCTATGAAGGGGCTGCATCATACTCTGAGGGGGCTACATTATACTATATGAGGGGGCTACAATATATTCTATGGGGGGCTGCAATATACCCTATAACAGGGGCTGCATTATATTCTATGGAGGGGGCTGCATTCCACTACATGAAGGGGGCTGCTTCATACTCTGAGGGGGCTGTATTATACTCTATTATGGGACTGCATTACATTATTTAAGGGCTGAATTATACTAAATGAAAGGGGCTGCATTATATTCTATGGGGGGCTGCATTATACCCTATGAGGGGGCTACATTATATTCTATGAGTGGGGCTTCATTACATTCTATGGGGGCTGCATTAAATTCTATGATAGGCTGCATGGGGGTCTACATTATATTATTTGGGGGGCTGCATTATACATGGTGAGGGGGCTACCTTATGTTCTATGGGGTGCTGCATTATACTCTATGGGGTGGCAGCATTATGCTCTATGGGGTGGCTGCATTACACTCTATGGGGTGGCTGCATTATACTCTATACGACTATGGGCAATGCATTATACTATACGTACTACATGGGACCAGCGTTATACTGTATCGAGGACTATGGGGAATACATTATACTATATTTAGAAATATGGGATGCATTATACTATGGATAGTGAATTGTATTATATGGAGGACTATGAGGACTATGAGGAGTATATGATATTATATGTAGGATTGAGGAGTGTTTTATACTATATGGAGGATTGAAGAGTATATTTTAATTTATGGAGGAGTTTGCGAAGTGTATTATATTATATGGAGGACTATGAGGAGTGCATTCTATATTGGGACTATGGGGAGTGTATTATACTATATGGAGGAATATGGGGAGGGTATTATGCACTCCCGGTGCATAGGTGAAGATTGTGGATGGTGTAGTAAAGAACAGAGGACACAGATTTGCAGTCTCTTTACCTGGTTTACTGTAGGTTTCAGGCAACCGCAGTCCAGGGCACCATATCACAGGTACAGGCAGGGTACGGCCGGCTTGGAAGCGAATCTGGAATCCCCTTTTCCAGGTGAAGATAAAAGCCTTCCTACTAGCGCTTTGGTGTAGTCCCTTACTGCCTGTGGCTATGGTCAGGGTTCTCACTGTTCTTTCTGCCCTCCTTAAAGGTAGGACACTAACCCGTATGACAGGTGGCTCAAGCCTTTTTACAGGGTCTCTATCACAATCCAGGCTCTATGCGCCACTGTGTCTCATGGGTGTTATGGTGGACAGGTAAGTCTTGAAGTCCCTCTAAACCTCGGTCTTCCAGCTACCGGAATCTGCGATCTGCAGGGAGGTAGACCAATGGTAGCTGTCCTCCCCAGTTGTCACTCGCCTGTGCTTCTTCCTCCTTCCAGTCTCTTTACAAGTTGCTCTGCTCTCTTTTTCCTTCCCAGGAGCTGCAGAATCATTCATCTGCATGGCCCCAGCTTTCCTTCCTCTTTCCTCACTCTCCTCTCACCAACTGACTAACTCTCCCCAACTGCCTAGCAACTGCCTGGCAACTGACTCCTCCTCCCGACCAGAGAGAGCACTCCCCTGAAGTTGGGTGTAGAGCTCCCCCTTCTGGCCTGGAGTAAGAACGGTGTTGTACTGTATGTGCTGAATACCTGTTAAAGGGATCCTTCCTCGCTTCCAAGCATGACATCACTCTCCCTGTGAGGAAAGCAATTCCACTGTAACAACCAGGACCCTGGGGTGCTACAGGTGTATTATACTAGACAAGCAAAATGCTACCTATTCATCGAGTGACTGGCTTGTTTATGCTGGAACAAAATCATTATTCTCAGCAGTACATCACCCGGTGAAAACTACAGATGTGCTGCTTGCTGATAACATGATACTGTATGGGGACAGATTGATCTAATAGTCATCCTTCTGTTCCCATCATTCTTCCTCAGCCAGTGGAAAGAGGCTGGGAAACAAGTGTACACCCCAGGTTCCTGGTTGTTACATCACTCTTTCCTCACGGGGAGAGTGATGTCATGCTTGGAAACGAGGAAGGATCCCTTTAGCAGGTATTTACAAACATGCAACATATTCTTACTCCAGGCCAGAAGGGGGAGCTCTGATCCAGCTTGTGGGTGACTTCCCTATATATATTCTGACTGGAGGGGGAAGAGAGACTAGTCTGTCACAGAGGAGTGAGGAGAGAGGAAGAGACGGAGAGTCAGGAAGACAGAGGAGCCATGCAGCCATGTGTGGTGCTGCAGCTCCTGGAAAGGAAAGAAAGGACGGAACAGTTTGTAAAGAGTGTGAAGGAGGAAGGAGCAAAGGAGAGTTGAGAGTTGGAAAGAGAAGCTGTGACTGGACTTCCTCCACGCTGAAGCGCAGATACCAGTAGCCGGAAGACCGAGGTTGTGGGGGTAACTCCATGCCCCATGGCAGAAACCAGCGGACGGCTGGACTACAAGTCACCTGTCCACCGCTAACACCCAATGACACAGTAGCTGATAGAGCCCGGGTCATGATAGAGATCCTGTAAAACGGCTCGAGTTACCTGTCGTATAGATAGTGTCCTACCAATAAAAGGGACAGAGAGAACATGAGGACCTTGTGTGAGACCAAAGGCAGCAAGTGACTACAACACCGCACTAAAAGGAAGGCTTCCAACCCCACCTGGTTAGGGGGATTCCCAATTCACTTCCAAGAGAGCTGGACCATACCAGTACCTGTGATCTGGTACCCTGGACTGTGGCTGCCTGAGTTCTACAGTAAAGAGGTAAAGAGACTGCAACTTGTGTCCTCTGTTTCTTTCTATACCATCTACCATCTGTCCCTACTACAACGGGAGCCCTGGGGACCCAGCTTCACCTGTGGGAAACCATACCATCCCTGCTGCCATAATATAACCCCAGAGCACCCCTTTAAGCAGTGTCGATTATCCCTGACCGAATACCACAGGTGGCGCCCCAAACTTTTATTATTTCACAAACCCCTTTAAAGACCATCCCTTTTACTTGGGCACCCAGGGCCATGGACTGGGTTGCCACCACTGTGACACATCCCTTTAAGTACCAGACCTGGTACCGAGTACCCCACGGCCCTGGCGGGCATTCCACAAGCGTCGAACTACTTTAATATTGTTGATCACACTAGTTTAATGGCCTGACTCAGCGCATTTAAATACAACCAAAATGCTTCTGAGTGATGTGCAATATGTTGGCATTTGGGGCCCCACTTTAAACGTTTGCCCAGGGCCCCATTTAAAACCTCTGGAATGTAATCAAGAGGATGATGGATAGTCACAAGCCATCAAACAAAGAAGAACTGCTTAAATTTTTGCGCCAGAAGCAGTGTGACAGACTGGTGGAAAGCATGCAAGACGCATGAAAGCTGTGATTAAAAATCATGGTTATTCCGCAAAATGTTGATTTCTGAACTCTTCCTGAGTTAAAAAATTAGTATTGTTGTTTCTAAATGATTATGAACTTGTTTTCTTTGCATTATTTGAGGTTTGAAAGCACTGTTTGTTTTTTTTAATTTTGATCATTTCTCCTTCTCGGAAAAAAATACAAAATTTATTGCTTGGAAATTCAGAGACATGTTGTCAGTAGTTTATAGAATAAAAGAACAATTTACATTTTACTCAAAATATACCTATAAAGAGAAAAATCAGACAAACTGAACATTTTGCGGTGGTCTCTTAATTTTTGCCAGAGCTATATGTTCATCTAAATGTAGCCAAAGTCATACGCTTGGCAGCACTATTCAAAATTGGTTTGAAAAGTTCGTTTAGGGCAGTCCCACACATCCAGATAATTCCGGTACCGGAAAAATCGGTACCGGAATTATCCGTCTCCGTGTGCCCGTGCGTTTCTGTGGCACATCAGTGTGGCACATGTGTGCCGCCCGTGTGCCGACTGGGTACCACACGCACCGTGCAGGAGACAGCGCTAGAGATAAGCGCTGTCCCCCCCACATGGTGCTGAAGCCGCGATTCATATCTTCTCTGCAGCAGCGTTTGCTGTAGAGAAGATATGAATAATCCTTTTTTTTTTGTTTCTCGTGGTTAACATAAAGATTCATGTCCCAAACCTCCTCCCACACCCTGTGCGCTCGCCTGCTGTTATTAAAATACTCACCCGGCTCCCTCGCTGGCTGGCGCTGCTTCCTGTCCTGGCCACACCTTCTACTGTATGAGCGGTCACGTGGGGCCGCCGATTACAGTCATGAATATGCGGCTCCACCTCCCATAGGGGTGGAGCTGCATATTCATTACTGTAAATGAGCGGCCCCACGTGACCGCTCATACAGTAGAAGGTGCGGCCAGGACAGGGAGCAGCGCCAGCCAGCGAGGGAGCCGGGTGAGTAATTTAACAACAGCGGGCGGGCGCACAGGGGGTGGGAGGGGGGTGGGGACATGGATCTTTATGTTAAACACGAGAAACAAAAAAAAAAAAGGATTATTCATATCTTCTCTACAGCAAACGTCGCTGCAGAGAAGATATGAATCGCGGCTTCAGCACCATGTGGGGGGGGCAGCGCTTACTGTAGCGCTGTCTCCTGCATGGCACACGGACTGCACACGGACAACGTCCGTGTGCGGTGCGTGTTTTACACGGTCCCATTGACTTTAATGGGTCCGTGTAATCCGTGCGCTCCCATGAACACTGACATGTCTCCATGTTTGGCACACAGAGACACAGTCCGCAAAAAATCAATGACATCTGCAAAGATGCATTGATTTGAATGTGTCTATGTGTGTCAGTGGCTCCGGTACGTGAGGAAACTGTCACCTCACGTATCGGAGCCACTGACGTGTGAAACCGGCCTTAGAAAGTGAATCATTATTTGTAGTTACTCATTGCCCCCACTGCCTAAATGAAATAATCCCCTTGTGTTTCTTGGATGCTTTAATAGTGTATTTCAAAATAAGTAAAACCAAAGCACGACACTTCTCTTATATATCACGGTTTCTCCTGGTTGCTTTAGTTTTAAGCCCCTAAAATTTTCTGCATACTTTACAACATATTCTCTTTTATATTATTTTCTAGGATTTTTCATTGAAACGATTGATGTAAGCTAAAATCTATAGACATAAAATATACGATAAATCTTAAATAATATATCTAAATTGTAAATAGTTAGTGACTATTATTGAAACCTGCACATAGTGCCATCTAGTGTCTCGTAGCATAATTACTTCTAACATAAAAAACAATATAAATGATGAATATCTAACTTGATTTAATGGACTTTAGTTACTTTAAATACAGTATATCATCCTATCACGTTTCTTATCATAACCTATTTGTCAAAGCTACATAAAAAGTCAAAAAAATAAATGATAAAAAAAAAAGAGAGCAAATGTTACGGATAAATAACTCAAGGGCACAGTTACTGCAATCATTTCTTAGTAAC